>NC_135372.1:98785817-99096442 GCF_049243985.1 Paroedura picta | reverse complement strand
TAGAATTAAAGCCCATTTTATAGTGAGATAAAATGGGCGCTAAGCAAGTGTGGCTGGGGAAGCCTTCACAGGGTGAAGGCTTCCCGGGCCGTGGGGCGGGGCAGGCAGCGGTGGGGGAGGTGGGGCATTTTGGGGGGAGAAGCCGGAGAGAAGCCAGAGAGGTGGCGGCCACACCGCGGACCACGTTCGGGGCGAGGCTGCTCCTGCGGCCGGGAGAAGCAGGAGAGGCTGCCACCACACCCAGGAGGAGGTTCGGGGCTTCTCCCGGCCGCAGTAGTGGCCTCGCCGTGTCTATGATGCGGCGAGGCCGCTCCTGCGGCCAGGAGAAGCCGGAAAGCTTCTTATTCTTCCTATCTCCTCTTTCTGTCTGAGGTCCTTTACATGGAGATACCTGAGGCTGAAGTTATAGGAACATATAGTGGATCTATGGCAGGGGGCTAGGGGTAGGCTGACTTGCTGCAATACGTCCAGCATGTATTTCATTTTTACTCTTTATGGTGCCAAGGGAGTATGCATAGGAAGTGTTAATGAGTATAACTCATTCTTCTCAATAAAATCAGGTCTGACAAAGAGTGCTTGCACTCGAAAGCTCACGCTTTGTTGGTCTTAAAGGTGCTACTGGACTCTGATCTTATTGTGCTACTTCAGACCAACATGGCTACCTATTTGAATCTATCATTCTTAACCTGACCACTGATGTTCAGTGCAGTGAGCAAACCTGATAGTAGAAATGTAAAGAAAGTTGCACAGCAGAAGGAAATTTAACAAGTGCAACTTTTCTCACCCTTGGAGGGTTGTGATGTAACCTATACCTCTCAAAATTCCTATACCACACAATTGTTAAAGATACAAAAGAAAGCCCCTTCTTCATCATGCTCAGCCAAAACTGGATCAAGATGGGTGGCAGTGTTAGTCTGTATGTAGCCTCGTGTGAGCAATAAAAGACTATGCAAAATTGCGAAGGGGTTATTTGGCCTAGAATGACATAAGATTGCAAGCTTGAGAACACTTTTCTGAGTGAAAAAGCAATTGCATAATGTGGGATTTCCCTTTGAGTAATAGGGAATCCAGGCCCACATTGTGACCTGGGGATTCCCCACTTTGGCACCTCTCCCCCAGCTCCAGAGGTTCAAGAAAGCAAGGGAAACCCCCTGGATCACCTCCACTTGTGGCTCTGCTGCCCCCAGACATCACTTGCTGCCCTTGCACCTATGCCCCCCTGAAACTTGTGGAGCTGCCACAGATGTCACACACCAACAGTGGCTCCACAAATTTCAGGCGGGGGGGGGGGGTAGGGGGTGTGACAGCAGTGGGTGGTAGTCAGAAACTGAAGCCCTTAAAGTTTGGGGAGGGGGGAGGGGGCATGACAGTGGCAGGCGGTGGAGTTGCAATCAGAGGCTTTGATAATTAAGGTGGGGGAGGGGCATGATGTGCAGTGCCTGCTCTAGTTTCAGGCCAAACTCTACCACAGAGGTGCTGGTCTCATTTTTGCATAATGTCAGCATGTTGGGGAGCTCCCAAACTAAGCCTCCAAGTCCCCCTGCCACCAGCCTGATTCCACCTGGGAACCCGTCTGAGAAAGCATGCACATGACTGCACTGCTAGAATCAAGGAGGACAGGAGGGAAGGCAATTTTATTCAGTCTAGTGGCAGTGTGACCTTACAAAATGAACCAGCCAGAATACCTCACACTGATCTTATTCATTCTACTCTGAATCTGTCTTTCTCCATGCCAGCACTTATTGTACAAGAGAAGTTTGTTGCCTAGTCTGCCTATTTTGTCCAGTCTTCCTAATTTGTCCCCTGGCTTCAATTAATTTATAGTACACAGAAGCTGGTCTTTTTGCTGCCAGCAGACCTTGAGAAAAATATACTCCAGTCCTTTAAATAGAATCTTAAAGTGTAGAAATGGGTAGGAGAAGATTTTAAGGAAATGAAGGTAAATGCCATCCCATTAAGCCTCTGTTAAAAGGACAGGACACTTTTTCTCTGGGCCTGTTGGCAACCCGAGGCTTGTCCTGTAAACATGGGCTGCGAAATGCAAATGAGCAGACTTGCTGATGGATAATGAAGCCTTGCAAAGACGATCACAGCCAGAAGAAATAAAAAGGAAGCATTCTGGAGAAATTAAATTTTATAGGTACAAAGTAGAAAGGGAAGAAAGAGCTTGAGGGGTAGAATGAAGAGATAAACAAGCTACACAAAAGGGTTTGACTAAGGAGAAAAGTGACGTGGTAAATGATAAGAAAGTGAAGTGGAAGGTGGGGAGGGGTGCAAGATTAAAAATGAAATGGGACCCCCCCCCCAACACCCAAAGCTCAGCAAAAGGAAACAAAGGACATAGTGAGAAATCAAACGTCAGCACCTCATCCACAATAAAGGAAGTGCTTTATCAGGATAATCACAATCAATAATACATGCCTGTGACATGGCACTGGATGGCAATTAAAAAAGCATTATGCTCCCCCAGCCAAATTTAAATTATTCCTCACAGCCTCACTGCTCACCATGCCCTATTAGAGTGAGTTGCCTTGCATGCACATCAGCTGAGCCCAGGGAGCCAGCAAGAAAAGGAGTCTTAATGTAGGGGAGCATAAATGTTTGATGTCAAGAAGGATGGGGAGCTTTGCGCATGCGGATAGGCTGTGCAGGAAGGACAGTAACATAATTATGCAAATGCAGAACACTCATTTGAAGATCAAACACAGCAGAGGAGGCTATGGTGGCTCTCCATTTGCCAGACCAGCCTGCCCCAAACACAGCAGTCTTTATAGAGTATGGGGTACAGCATAGAGCCAAGATCAGAATTCAGTCCTCTCTCTGATAGGGTTGCCAGCACTGGATTGGGAGACTCTGTGTGTGTGTGTGTGTTGGGGGGGGGGGGAGCCAGAAGTTGGTGGGATTTGGGGAAGGGAGGGGCCTCAGTGGAATATCATGCCATGGAGTCCACCCTCTAAAGCAGCCATTTTCTCCATGGGAATTGGTCTCTTTAGCCTGAAGATGAGCTGTAATTTCAGGGGATTCCTCAGGTCCCACCTGGAGACTGGCATCCTGGCTCTCTGACCTAGGAGCACACCTTGAGTTAGTCATTCAACTTTGACATCTGTGAGGAGACTGCAATGGTAATGATTGCCTTTTTGAAGCGATGCCATCTTTACATTAAAAAACCATATATGAGTCAGGTATGTATAATTGCCCAGGCAATTAGCTTTACAATGTAAATTTCTAACTTTTTCAAGGTTCATGCAAGTCCCATGATTCCCAGCTGAATCTTTTTGTGTAGTCAGAGGACCCCTTCTTCTTCTTCTTCTTCTTCTTCTTCTTCTTCTTCTTCTTCTTCTTCTTCTTCTTCTTCTTCTTCTTCTTCTTCTTCTGGCTGGTTGGATCCAATCCAATACCTTTCTCAGGACCCACTTCACAAAGTAATGAGCTTGAACTCTTCATTAGGCTGCATGTTACCAACAAATTATTTTGTTTTATGTGAGGGGAAAAAAACAGTGCTTGGTATGCAGATTGTAACAGTTTTCAAATGAACACAGAATATAGACATAATGGGATTAAACTGTATTGAATGGGGAAAGATTTCAGGAGACACTCAAAGCTACGGAAACCAAAAAGTGGATCAACAGAGAGTATCTGGTTTTAGAGAAAAGCTGGCTACCCTCGTTGACAATAAAATTAGGGTAGCCAACAGGTCAGGAGAAAAATGGCCTGTACCTCTAATAAATATTTAATGTATGGAAATGGCCAGTGGAAGCTGTTTGTGACATGGAGGAAAACCTGATAAATAACACCCCATGAACCCTCTAGATAGGGGCAGGGCATTTTTCTTCAGCCCTGTTATTAGCTAATTTATGTGCAATTGCATAGAGAATTTCCATTTTTATACTCTCTTCAGGGTGCAGTTCAGTCCTTGTTCCTCAGAACCTGAATTGTTCTTCTATGCATAACACAGCACAGTCCTGTCCAAAAGGGCTGGTCTTCAGAAACTCTTGGTGCAGAATATTCTGTTAACTTTGTGCCATTAAGAAGAGGGAAGAGCCCCAAATATCTTCCTCCTTTTTGAGGTTCTTGTCTCCAAAATTAGAAATTAGAACAGTGCAGAGGTAGCAGAAACTTGACACAAGAAAAATCCCACCACTGAATACCGAATATATGGAGAAGTAGTTGGTAAATTGGAGCATTTGGTTTATTGTTTTACTGTATTTTAAAATGATTTTATCATGTTGTAAACCACCCTGAGCCTGTCCAGAGAGATGGGTGTTATATAAAGTTAATACAGTAAGTAAATTAAATAAATAGGAAAGGAAGGAAATTAAACAGAAGGCACCAGTTAAGATAATTCTGCCTGACTAACAAGACAGAACTCCTGTTCCTCCTAATAGTTGAGGAAAAAATTACAACAGTGTACAGGTTCTCCCAATGCAATACTTCAACAATCCACCACAACAACCATGCCCTGCCCTGAATTTGGCAACCCTACTTTCTGGCTGCAATATGAATCAGCTTGCCTTGTTTCCTATCTCTGACATATGAAACTAATTTAAATTAATGTTCAGATAGATATGATCTAATGGAGAGAGCACAGATTGGGAAATATATTTAGTTATTATATCCTTGCCACCGAAGTTATGAGGCGTAGAGATGCTTCTCTGTCTGCCTTCTGCATCTATAAAATATCTTCCTTTTTGTGAAAACAAAGAAAATATGCCTCAAAAGCAACTGACAAATTAGCAGAGCAATATTCATGATAACTTATAAGAAGATAAAATACATACTTTGCAGGTTATTTATACAAGACTATGGCAAGCAGGCAAGGCCTGCAACTAGAAGAAGAATTTGGAATAGGTAACAGTCTCAAAAGCAAAAATCTGGGCCTGACCTTCAGTGCAGAATATTATGCCTGAGAACAAAACTGAACAAAAAACCAATGTGCAAGAAAGGAACATAATTTGGAGCAAATAAAACCCTTATTAAGATTTTTTGCTTTCTTTCACAGTTCTGTAGCCTACATCAACTCAGAACTCATTTCCCCAGTTTGTTGCCTGTCTTGCTATTCCAAAGACTTTCTAATACATCCCTCTTAGTTCTGCCTCTTTTGCCTTAGGTACAGATGGTGGAAAGGCCTAGAAAATTTTCATTTAAACACATTTTCGACTCCTTTCACTAGCTGAAAAGATAGTGAGGCATCAAAACACAGAATATTTGAACTGCTCAAAAAGACCATAGATCAGTTATTCGTCTTATTTGAAGGCACTTCATTGCTTTGGAATAAAGAAGTCCAAACCCCTATTTTAGTTGGCACTGAATACCCATCATCTAGTGAAGGAACTGAGGTCATGTTACCTCAGAATAAGACTATATTCTTAAATGGAGTTGCCTACAGTGAGTACAAAGAGGAAGGACAGTTCTTTGTATCTGTTAAAGAGGCACTATGGGAGGTGAGGAAATTTCTTTGTAACTTCTTTTGCTGTGACCATGAACTAGATTTGGCAGGAAAAATGTCCCAAAATTGGAATGACTATCCAAGAAAAAATTAAAACAGTAGTATATTGGATCCAGGACTAATAGATTCTTGTGCCACTGTGGATCTTTTCACATTGGTATGCCCTCCTCCTATATGCTGCCCTCCTCCAGGTAAGCTGGGCCAAAAAGCAGCTGGATGCTGGCATCCCTAAATGAACATAATTTGAGAGGAATATAGTTCCCCATTGCTGCACACACATTAATTTTGTCCCACTGTTTCCTCTAGTTGTAGGTTTTAAAAATAATATAAAACCCTTCAATGCTGCTTTCCCAGAGAGATAAGTGAGATTATTGTACTTACCAAGAACATTGCTCCCTCTTTCACATTGCCTTCAACTTTGAAAAAACTTTGAAAAAATAATCAGCTGTATGTAGCTCAAGTAGCTAGTTCCTAAGTGACAGGATACATTGGCTTGTCCTAATTTGTGCATCTAAGGGCTGGTGAGGATGTAATGGGGCCAGTCTATGAAATGATGCACACCCATCTTGGAGCCACAAGTCTCTGTGAAGCAAATTTCCCCCTTCCACCTTTCCTATGATTAAAAACTTGTATTGGAACTCATATTTATGATGTTTTTGACTATCTTGGTTCCTCACATAATCAGCTTCTTAATGATTCTCAAAATCCTAGTTAAATATTTGGATTAAGCAAGATTCCCAATTCACCTTATTTGCAATTGATGCAGATACTGCCCACCCCACCCCATCCCTGCTATAGGTTAAGAAAGAGGGCAACATTTGTTATGGGGAAGAACTGTGCAGTGGGAGAATGCAGCCCTGTGGGCCACTGCCCCATCTTTAGCCAATGATAAGTGATCAGTCCGTTGCTTCTGCACAATCATTAATTGCTGAAAATAGAGCTTATCACCAAACAGGATTTTAGAAACCTTACCACAATTAAGATATGATAAAAGTATTAAATGGAAAGGGGTGCAGATGGTGTGTGTGTGTGTGTGTGAGAGAGAAAGAGAGAGAGAGGGAGAGAGAGACAGAGAGACAGGTATATGTATATGTATATGTATATGTATATGTATATGTATATGTATATGTATATGTATATGTATATGTATATGTATATGTATATGTATATGTATATGTATATGTATGAAAATGTAGAAGCACAATCTTTTCTTGAAAATACATGCTTCAGAGGCCTGGGAGTTTGTGATTCCTAGACCTTCTGTGTATGAGTGCATCAAACCAATAGGTTAAAGCAGCCTGTTTCAACCTTTTGAAGCTTTTCAGGCTTCAAGGACCCTAGAAGTGATGTCAGCTGGCCATGCCTCCCTGCTATGCTCCTGGAATCGGTGTAACCACTTGCACCCTTTGCTCTCCTTTCACTCCCTCCCAGCCCAGGCCACCCCTCCCATGCCAGAACCAATCCCCCCTTGATTTTTACACCCACTGAGCCCTCCGGGCAGAGGCAGCCAGTTACCTAACTTGTGGCCCAGTCCATTAAGGCTAGAGGGGAAAGGCCATGGACCCCCTCTGTAGCTTCTGTGGACCCCCAGGGGAGTTGGAATTTACTGGGTTAGAGGCGTGAACTGAGACTTGCTGATGCATTCCACACCCTTAATATGTTTGAATTAATTCTATATATGAGTGTGTAGGCAAGTGCTGTGATTTACTTGAGATAGTGGTAGCTGGTTTTCACTCTTCAAAATCTCCTCCACAAATGAGATTTATTCATTATTAATTTCATCTGCAGTTCTCCGCAACACGAAACCGGCAAGAGGAACGCCCACACTAAAAACAAGGAGCTACAAGCTAGATCTGCAATAGGCAGAGCAGACTCATTTTTCAGAAATTACTGCTTTGTTATGAGCTATTATTTAGTCAATAGCTGATTTGCAAGAGGGGGCTTAAAGCTTCCAGTCTCTTTAGAAAATGTGAGGGGGTTTGCCACATCACTAGATCAACAGGGTCAGATTGCATGGAGTATGTGATTGTACAATAATACATTTGTATGTATGTGGGTGTTTTAATTCCAGTCCAAGCATTTTGTCTCTTTATAACTGCAGATCCTGAATTAGGGAAACACAGAAATAGCATCCAAATATTACCTAGCAGGTTAATAGCACAAGACCTAAACAGCCAGGTACCAGGGTAACAGGAGCATTCACAAAATCTGTCTCTTTTATTCAGATTCATTAACTCCAAATACATGCCTCTCATAGTTAATAATAATAATAATTACAATTATTATTCCAGGTAGCAGGTAGGATCCAGATTAAATTGTCCATCTGCAAAATGGAACCTTTCTGCCTCATCTTCATTTCACTACAGCTCACGGATCTCTACAAAATGCTGCTCTGGGAGAACAGGGGACTCCAAGAAACAACATGAAGAGTGTGTGTTGCAGGAAAGAGGAATCAACCGAATTTGCGAGCTGAGCCTGGATCCAACCCACAGAATCTCTTAGCTTGGTTTTATCATATATTGTCCATACAGGCAGGGTACTTGCAGGATGTCAAAGGGGTGAATTTCTTTAACACAAAATAATTGGATCCTTTATATGATCCTAATTTAATCTACATTTTATTTTTATATCTGGATATATAACTAAAAGTACTTCTTCAGTCACCATACTGATTGATACAAGGGCAACTGGGGGAGGGGGGTGAAATGCCCCCCAAACCTCCTTTTGCTGTGCTTTAATTGTCCTTGATGGTGTGAGGGGAATGGCTGCAGTGTGGAAGGAGGACTTCTCCCACATTAAAAGCAATGTCCCAAGCATAGTTACACCTTTCTGAGGCAATTACATAGGATGATACTGAAAGAGAGTTTGTCTGCATGGCCTCAGATGTTTTTGTATTGTAATGTATAGTCTGCCCATTAGATCAGGGGGTAGCAATTAGATTAACTGAGCTAGTCTCAGGCAAAGCACAGAAATGGAGCCCCTTGTCCCCACCATTGCCAGCATGCCTATAACAGAATGTTCCAATTTAATTTAAATTTCAAAACAAACAAACCAATAAACTAGCACATCAGGTTGAGAAGCTGCCATGGGTTTTATTGATCCTAATGCACATAAAGAAAATGGTGGTGCTACTGAAGCCTTGGTGAAAGCATGATTGATCCCCTTGATAAAGTTGTCCCCTGGAGTCCTCTCCTGATTCTGTTTCATGAGTGAACTCAGAGACCTAAAAGATTAGGAGATGAAAGACATACTGATGGAAGAAGGCCTGTGCCAAATCAGACATTGAATGCTATAAAAGCTATGTGCAGGCCATGATTATGGTGAACCAGGCTTTCTTCCCTGTCTCCATTACATTGGTTCAGTCTCATCCAGCAAAATATGTAGGGTGATTTGTGGTCTATTATCACCAAGAACTGAATCATTAGATAAGGGGAATGATTTAGTTGATCAAGACAATGACTTATCTGGGCTCTTCACCACTAAAATCTTTCATCCACCCCTACTAGGACACCAGGTTTTTAAAAGATCCAAAATAAGACACATCAGAGGCATTCAGTTTTGCTGAGATATTTGATCTTCCTCATTGAAGAAGACAGGGTCTTCATAACAGTATGGAGGCCACCATGTGCAAAATTGACCCTTCTTGGCTGTTTATATCTTGGTGGACTACATCAGGATCAACTTGGTGAGAATTATTACATCTTTTGTGAATGGCATTTCCCATAAACCTTTAAAGATACTATAATTAAACCATTAAAATTATTTGATAAAAGATGTACTGGGCAGTTAGTTTCAAATCTGCTATTCTTAGGCAAGATGCTTAATTCCAAAATAGTTGAATGATATTTCTGCCCTTGAAGGTGCTAGTTATTACCGTTCAAACCTTTCATAACCTGGGGTCCACATATCCGAGGGACTGCCACTCCTGTTGTGGGCACATCTGCTAAACAATCTCGTTTGTTTGACCTCCTGGCATCAGGCCATACTGTTCAGAATGCAAGCATTTTGTGTGGTAGCTCCCCAACTGTGAAACAATGACCCTAAGGAAATTTGCTAGATCCCAGCCCTTCTGACCAGTATAGAACATGACTTTTAAAGATTACCGTCTGACTTTTGGACATCTGGACCTCAGTGCCTTCTATGTAAATGACAAAAATAGTTATTATAAAATTGATGGGGAGGTTACTTTTTAATATGTGTATTATAAGTAGATTTTAATCAAGGGAATTTTTACTTGGGGGAGAGCTAAAATATTTTAAATAAATAAATGGATCTGTACCATTTATACCCTACCCTTTCTCCTGGGTGCTCTAAGCACAGCAGTGTTACCTCGTTTCTTCCAAATTCCAGCTATGTTGGATAGACTACCTCATAGCAACCTGTGAAAAGTTATACTGAGAGAGGATGGCCTTTCATCATCATCATCATCATCATCAAATTTGTTACTTGCCTCTCCCTGGATAAAAGCCCCAATAAAATACAATTAAAACCCACAAAACATGAATATACACAATTAAATCACAGTAGACCAAGATGCGGCAAAAACTTAAGCCTTAACTAAGCCCCCCTCAATACCCCATCCTGGGAGGGGAGAAGAGGGTGCCGATTGATCTTTGCCTCATCCAACGACCTGGCAGAAGAGCTCCGTTTTGCAGGTCCCTTTGCCATCCTGAAAGCTCCCGCAGGGCCCATAGTTCCTCCGGGAGCTCATTCCACCAGTCCGGGCCTGGACCAAAAAGGCCCTGGCCCTGGTCGAGGCCAGGAGTGCTTCTCTGGGTCCAGGAATAAGCAATAGATTCATACCTGCAGAGCATAAGATCCTGTGGAGGGCATAGAGCAACAGGCGATTCCTCAGATATGCCAGGCCCAGACCACGTAAGGCATTAAAGGTCAAAACCAAAACCTTGAACTGGATCCGGAAAATAACCAGCAGCCAATGCAGCTGCCTCAGCACAGGCTGGATATGGGCCCTCCAAGATGTACCTGTGAGGGCCCTAGCAGCTGCGTTCTGTACCAGTTGAAACTTCCAGATCAAGTACAAGGACAGGCCAACATAGAGCAAGTTACAGACATCTATTCTGGAGGTGACTGTTGCATGGATCACTGTGGCGAGGTATTCGGATGACAGGTAGGGTGCTAGTAGCTGAGCTTGATGCAGGTGGGAAAAAAGCCTGGCTGGCTACCTTCTTGACTTGGGCTTCGAGTGTTAAGGAGGCATCAATGGTCACCCCCCAAATTCCTGGCTTGGGGCGCGATCTTAAGTTGGGTCCCTGCCAGGAAGGGTAGACACGCTTCCTCCCCTGGTCCCCTATGACCCAACCACAGGACCCAGCCACAGGACCCAACCACAGGACCCAGCCACAGGACCTTCAGGCGACTCAGCTAGAGCTATTCAGCTACCGCTTTCAAATATCTGGCGAATGGATCCGGGGGGGGGGGGGTCTGGGCGGCCGTCCATTAGGAGATAGAGCTGGGTGTCATCAGTTTACTAATGGAGTAACTTTTGTTACAGATGGTTGTAAGGCAGCCTACTCAATGAGGATAAAAGGGAAGTGACTTGTTAAAGGTTGGCCTCTGAAATGTCATCATCTAGTGGGCCATTTGAGCCACAGCTATCTGTCAGACACAGCAGCCTACTCCCTGGGCTATGCTGGCATCATATAAAAGAGAAGCCCTACACTGGTATAGTGGCTGCCTGCTGTATACCCACAGCTGCAGTCCTACCCAGCTACTTGTGAATGCTGAAAGACTCATGTAAAGTTCCTTACTCACAGTTCCCCTAGGCAAGACCAGTTGTACTGCTGTCACTGCCCACCTACTGGGTAGGAGACAAGGGGCTATTGAGAGGCTTTCTGAGGGACATATGCATTTTGAACACAGAAAATGATAAATATTCTTTTTCTAAGCTGCTAGTGAATGCACACTGAGTTATTAAAAACTCAACCTCCTGACCCAGTTCTCTTCTTCCAGGGCGGAGAGTGACAAATCATCCAGTCTATTAGCAACTGAGAGAAACACCCAATCTGAAGTTGGAGAAGAGAGCATTCCGTATTGACACATGTGAAAGTGTTTATTATATTACACTCCAGGAGAATAACAACATAGCTATTTACACAGTGTACCACATTATGCCTTAAAGCCAATACAGAGGGCAAATAGCAGCTGCTCTACAATCCCCCTCCCCTATTACACTGTAAACACACGGCACACACTATGAAAGGACAAGCAAACACAACTGGAACGCCAAATCTTGCCTTCCCTTTCACTCTTGTCCCTGCACTGCTCTAGCCTGGTAATGTTTCCATTGTTGGCTGTCCTCTTGAAAAGCCACCCTCTTTAGCTAATGAACTGCTGCAAATGCACAGCTGGGAATGACTTGCCACAGGCAGCTGCGGCCACCTTACATTTGATTGGTTGCACAGCTGTTGACACTAGGGCTGGCATCCAAGAAGATGGGCAGGAAGGCTTTGCCCTGAGAAAAAGACAAGTCCCGCTCTCTTAGCCACTTTGCACCTGGCCTGCTGGCAAGACCTACCACAAGACCTAAACATTGTCACTGCCACTTGCAACCTGCCTTTCTGTCCCTAAGATATGAAGAGGATTTCTTTTTGTTCCCAACTGCACATATACAATCTCTAAAAAACAATCAAGCCGCTTGGTCAGTAAACATATGGAAATCACAAAGAATCCTGAATAGGGCCTGACTAGAGTAGAATAAAAGTAAAGCAAGTAACTGATGAAAAAAGAGGAGTTTTGTCTGTTTTGTCTTTTTTTCTAATTTATTTGTAGTCTTCCCAAAAGCGCTGCCAGGTAACAATCACTTTCAAAGTGTTTTCCTCAGCAGCAATGGTAGTAATGTGATGGCAATTAGGATCACTCACCTTCTAATAGACCCTGGAATAAGTTTTAAACACTAAATAACACAAAAGTAATCTTGAAAATGGCATAAGAGTAATCATTAGATGCTTATTACAAATCCATACATATCACCATACATATAACACAAAGGCAAACCATATAATACTTACCAAAAGAAGGTGCCTACAAACTGTTAGTTGTGAGAAGGGGAGACTTACTTTGAAAAAAGGAAAGCCGGGAACTCAGAGAATCTGTTAAACCTATCATCACAACATTATATCAATATCAACACATTTTAGTGCCAAGGGGAAGGGGGCTCATATTGATTCTTCCCAATAGCCAGTTGGTGCTACCCCTCCCCCAGCAGTCTTGCCTGGGTCAATGGAGGCCCCTGCTCTTTCTCTTGGTGCCTAAATGTGCAGAATCAATATACCTATATAAGTGTCCACAAAAAATAAAAAGGGAGGTGCTGTGATGCTACCCATGCTGATATGACCCTCCCTTGAAAATCATAATTATTTAAGGCACCTGCAGAGGAAAAAATCTGATTCTACAGCTGTGAAAATGCAGAAGGAGGGCAGACATGTGGAAGAATCCTGCCCAAACCAATTACAATGCATGTGGATTGATTGCCAATAAAGTCTGGAGCAAGTTGCATGTGCTGCAAAGTCCTATATTTACTCATGTTGTCTAAGGGAAGGGTCAGGCAGACTGATGGCTATGAAAGATAGCAGAGGGTGAAGTAGAATGGGGCTGTAACCTGGGTTTACCATAAGTGCCCTGAAGATCTTTGAGGCTTCTGTTTCTCCAACCTTTCTTTACCTGTGTACAGCATTGTAGATTAGATCTATGTCAGTGGTCCCCAACCCCCGGTCCGGGGACCGGTACCGGTCCGTAGATCAGTCGGTACCAGGCCACAGCTCCTCCATGTCCTCCTCCCCGGCTGCTGCCTTGGGGGCTGCCCTGCCACTCTGCCGCGGCTCACCTTTGGCGCTCTCTGGCAGCCGCCATGGCTGGGGCTCCCCCTTTGCATAGCACTGCGCAGCTGCTGCTGGCAGTGCCCCCCAGTGGGTGACGGGAAGTCAGGGGCACCGGTGGGAAAGGAAGTGGAGCAAGGGCTCAGGTGGTGGCAATGTCCCCCAGCAAAAGACTACCCCCCCGGGCCTCAGTAAAATCGTCAAGCATTGACTGGTCCCTGGTGATAAAAAGGTTGGGGACCACTGATCTATGTGGAACTAGTTAATAATGCTGTTTTTTAAAGTGTATGTGTCTAAAAAAAATTACTGCTGAAAGAACAATTCAAGCTACATAACCTGAAATAAAACAGGATGGATCACTTTCTCTGACCTTTTTCACAGTAGAGTAAAACCCTGTTTTGGCAATCTTGAAGATTTTTTTGTTGCTGTTCTACACAAAATTCTGGCTCCAATGGTGCAGATCCTAATACAATGCCCCCTATTCCCATGTTTTGTGGATCTTCAAAATCCATGACTATTTTCCGCAGTGGAGGGCAGTGAATGCTATTTCTGATGCTGGCAGGCTGCCAAGAACCTGGACTCCTCGGTCCCTTCTTGCCTTTCTCCCTCTCCAGCTCTCATGGTGTAACCCTGTCCAAATGTGGTGGTTCCAAGGCTTAAGGCATCACTAAGCACTTTGTTCTTTTCTCATACTCCCTCCCACCAGAACTCCATGTTGTTTTAAGAGGTTTTTCCAGAGTTGCACTTTTCCTTCTTCCTTGAAAAACACTAATGGGGAAGGGGTCATGGGTTACTTTAAACAAAGTGGTCATGTTGCTCTGCTGTGATTTGCAGTTTTACACGGTGAATTTTTAATATTTTGCTTATTAATCTCCATCACATGGCAAGATGTGCTTTTAAAATTTAAATTGACCAGAACACCATGCACCACATGGTGGTAATTCCCTTGGCCAATCAATTTTGACCAAGCATGCACACACTTCCACCAGAAACATGGACAACATTATTTGCTGTATGTAGATGGAGGGATGCAATAGATGAAATCATATTAGCAATGTAGTTTCCAAAACTGCACACTCCACAAAGCCTACATTTCTTAATATACTTCTGTTTGTGTCATGCTGTGGATGAAATCATGTTAGAATAATAACTACCACTTATTTTTTTAAAGGAATTTAGAGGATGGTGAGGGGCACCACAAGGTAAATGGAAGAAAGTAAAAAAATATTAACAAGATCATAAAATGGTGATTCATGCTGAGGGAATAGCAAATATAAGCGTCTCAGCAGACAACATGGCAGTGGCTGACATTTTGAATGATGTCATCAAAGCGGAGGTATGTCAGGGCAGCACTGCCCATCTATATGCAGCAAATGCAAAATGCATGTGGTGTGTTTCGTCCTGGATTGAAATGGAAGAAAATCTGATGCAGATTGTCAGCTGCAATTTTGGATTGTCACATTGGAATTTCACACAGAGAAAAAAAGGGAAAATCTGTACTGCTGAAAGGGTTCAAGTAATTTGATGATGGTTTGCTTAGTTCATGGCATGGATACTTACTGTATTCTTTCACTTGTTATTTAAAAGTTCAAAGGTGTTGGTTTGACAACCTTCGTGCCCTGGATAGTTCCTGTCTCTTTAAAAATTAAAGTAAAAGCAAAAGAGGAGAGGCATCATGAATGAATGCAGTGAACTTTCCAGAGCCTGTAAGTCACTGGAGAAAAAAATGGGCTTGTATGTGATACCAATTAGAGCCAGGACACTGTCATTTTCTGGCAATGCTATAAAAGGTAGGGGCGGGGAAGATTCCTTGCAAAGCACAGCAACGAAAGAGGGAAAACAAACTCAACCCAAAGTATTCCAATTTTGTCAAGAGGGTCAAACTAAAACAAATAAAATAAATAAAAATTTATTATATAAAATTATTGTATATTATATAAAATCAATAACATGAATTATTATATTATTATATAAAATATTTATTATCTAAAATTATTATTTATCATATAAAATCAATAACATTAGGGAGTCTGAATATCAAGCTGTACAATTTACAACCATTCGTAGTGGATGAGTATTTCCTATGAACCACATGAAATCAGATGTGTTTCACCTTTACAACCTTCCTCAGTAGTAAAAAATACATTATACAGAATATACATTCAGAGAATATTATATATTTTTCACAAACAGGTAGTGTTCTCTCCAATGCTATGTGGTTAGGAAAATAATTTTTTTAATATAATTTTTAAAAAATTTTGGTTCCTCCTCATGGAGCCTGTACTCATACAACTTTGATCTAGTATGGATATGTGTAAAATCAACCAGTAGAGTCAAATAGGGCACCCAAGGCAAACATTAAACATCAAAACATTTCAAGCAACGTTTGAGTCCAGCGCACCTTTAAGACCAACAAAGTTTAGTTCTAGTATATGCTTTTATATGTATGCATAGCAGTATACATAGCAACAAAACCGAGAAAAAAGGCCAATAAGGTATGCCAAACAGAACAAAAAGGTCTTCACACATTGGCAGAAGTCAACAAAAGACAACTTATATTCATTGAGATGTTAGTATTTCCTGTATTAAATGTGTTAAGACTCATATTACAACACATTGTCAACATCAATTCTCCTTTATGGCTTTTATATTTGTGAATCCATTCCTCTAGCTTAACCATTCCTTTTTTCCAACAGATTGCTTAACCTTGATGAAATGACCTGTCCATACAACATTTGAGAGTTCTTCTATCATAGCCTCATTTTTTTCTTTTTTTGCCATAGTCTCTAGGGATAGTCATGAAACATTAATCAGAATCTGCCTCTATACTTCCTTGGGACAGAAACTGTTGTGAAAGGCTATAGGCTACCTGCAAAGTGCTGCAAAGCATGAAGGCATACACCGATGACTAGCATAAGGTGACCAGATTTTAACATTGGTAAAGCGGGACACCATTGACCGGGGGGGGGGGGGGGGGCGGTGTTCTTGATTAAAAATTTGGTCTATATGGAGCAAAAAAAATTTTTATGGAACACACAGACCACAAAAATAGTATTGTAATATATATATATATTTAATTTCAACATAAGTACAATTTGCCAGGTGCCCCCAGATGTCCATCCAAAAGTGGGACAATCTGGTCACCTTAGACTAGCACTGCTAGGGACTCTATCTTGTTTCTGTCACTGTGCAAAGGAAACTATCAGAAGGACAAGTCACGTGGGAACACAGACTGAAAAAAGCTGGGAGATCACTCACAACTAGCTTGATGCTCTTTGCCTTCTTACTTTAGATGAAGAGGCTAAGTAACATAAGTTAATCAACAATAGCAATTAGATTCCGTGAATATTATTGTTAGCCATGTTGCTTGGATCACTCATGAAATCTACATGCCACGTATAACAGGTACACATACATGTAAGGGTACTTTTTGTGTGTCCATGTGTGTGTGTGCATGGGTGCAAAAAACTAGAAATTACTTTGAGCTTGTCATACTAATAAGCTGGATTTGACTCTTGGGTGGGAACATAGGGAAAGTTCTGCTGGATCAGACCAGTAGTTCAGCATCCTGTAAAACCAGTTGCCCTGGAGAACTAATTAACTGGGCACAGAAGCCAAAGCCTTCTCTTTTTGTTGCCTCCTAACATTGGTGGTTTACAGCCTTACCATGTAGAAGTTCTGTTTGGTCATAGTAAGGAAAAACAAACTTATCCATTAAAAACGATCTAATACTGAAAGCTAAGGCAAGGTAATACTTTTAGGAAGGAAGGCCAAAACTTAAGGTAAATTTTAAAAGCCAACTGTAACTTCCCTGCACATTTAATTAACAAGGGTAGGATTTCCTCCAAAATAGGCATTTGTAATAGCTTAAATGTTGGATACCATGGTTTTCCAAAAAGAAAAATAAGTTGGCTCTAGAGAAATCAAGCCTGAATTCTTCCTAGAAGCTAAAATGACTCAACTGAGGTTAATGCACTTTGGTCATATTTTGCTAGGGAAAGCTGAAGGCAGCATGAAAAGAAGAAGATGCCACCCAGTATGAAATGGATACACTCAGTCAAGGAAACAATGCCCCTTAGTTTGCAAGATCTCAGCAAGGCTCTTTTCAACAGGAAATTTTGTTGGTCATTAATTCATAAGGTTGCTCAAGTTGGAAGCAACTTGACAGCATTTAACACACAAAGATTTGGTCAAGGATCTGGGAGACTCAGGAACAAACCTCATTCGGACATGAAGCTCTTTGAGTGACCTTGGGCCAGTCACAGAGTTTCAACCTAACCTCTGTAACCAGTTTGTTGAGAAAATAAAATGGGGAAGAAAGAATTATGTATGCCATTCTGAGCTTCTTAGAGGAAAGGCAGGATAAAATACCCCAGAAAGATTTAAACTTACAATTAAAGCTTTTTTAATATATATAAAGAAGTCAGTTTTTCAGTATAAAGACGTAGTCTGTAGTGTGCAAGAATTTATGCTGGAATAAATGTGTTGTAGCAGTTACAGTATTAGACTAAGATCTGGGAGACCTGTATTTGATCCCCAATCTGCAGTGGAAGCTTGCTTGGAAACCTTGGATCAGTCTTAACTTATCAGACAAGGCTGTTGTAAAGTTGCTGACAACTGCTTAGAGACAGAGGAGTGTATGGAGATATGGCAAAATGACATAAGATGCCATGATGTCACTTCTAGCTGTGCACCAAGCAGTGATACCACCATATTTTGTGACAGTTTAGGATTTACTGAAATTCTATGGTAAAAACTATGGGGGTGGGAAACTCCTAGGGCATTTCTGCACATCAATAAAAACAGTGTTTTGCCAGTCGAATGGCAAAGCACTAAATGTTATCTTGCTTCCCATCCATTCCTCACCTTTTCTGTTGTCTCACCTTGTCTGCCACTGTTTCTTACACTCCACATGTGTGGCTGGAAATGACAGAAGAGAACAATGTGCCTTACATGTGACTCTCTTCCACTTGTCAATCAACCCAGGCAGCCAGTCCCCTTCCTCCATATTCTTTAATAGGAATTTTGGCATTCCTGTATTTCCTGGGACCTCAGGGATTAAGGTTTGAGGTAGAGCCTCCATACTTTCAAGGTAGCTCTGGGAGACTCTTCCCTGACTCCCCTCCACATTTCAGAATGATTGGTCCAAGGGGTCCATATCTAGGGGTTCCTGAAGAGGGTGCCCCATCCCTCCATCATATCCTATGGGCTGGACTCTCCATAGGATATAATGGAGAGGTGAGGGCACCCTATTCGGGAGCCCCTAAAAGTGGACCCCTTGGACCAATCATTATGGAATTTGGAGGGGAGTCAGAGCTACCCTGAAAGTTTGGAGGCTCTAACTCAACCCCCCACTCCCCCAGGACCTGCGAAATGTGGGAATGCTCAAATTCCAATTATAGTTTATGGTGCCACAGAGTTTCATCGACACTGTAGCCCAGGTGGCCGGATCAGGCCCTTAGTGATTCGAGTCCTTTGATTGGGGGGAGGGGGAATAATCATTCCTGATTGTGTGGGGGGGGGATTTTAAAGAGGCATGTTTTGTGTAACAACCTTATGCGATTCCCCAGCAAGCGCTTTAAAATGGAGGATGTAGCTAGTGGTTTGCTGCTTGGACACTGAGGGGCTTTCCGCACCGGGATCCTTGTAGCAAATTGTTTGCTGAACGAAAAATTGCCATTTAAAATAGTGGAATTCGTCGTTATGCATACCTGCCTTTGTAGTTGAATCCAGTTGCGTTTCTATCGTTTCCCACAGGCTTCCGATCTCGGCAAAAATCGCTAGAAAGGAAGCGCTATTGCCGAGCTTGTCCCGCCCCTGGCCGTCAAGCAGCCAATGGGCGGCCGTTAGCATGCTCCCAAACAGCCCCTTTCCCTTTAAGAAAGGTTTAAAAAAAACACACACACGTTGCAACGAATATGCGTTGCTTCGTTGTAACGGAGAGACCCATCCAGCTGGCAAGTGTGTTTGAGCTGCCGTTTCATCGTTGCTACGCTCCCCCCGAGTGAAACCCCCCCCCTCACGGGTGCGATTTTCGGCCGAAAACAGTGTGAAAAATAAAGGAAAAATACATCAGCAAACGGGTTTCTCTGTTGTTTGTGCTTAGTGACTTTAAACAGCTCTGGGGAGGGACTGCAGCCGGGGAAGCCTCACTGGCTAAACGGAGGCTCGCCGGTGCGTTGATCTCCGCTCGCTCGGAGAAAAAAAATGGCGATCACTTCGCTGGAAGATCAGAGGAGAGAGCCAGGGGGAGGGACTTTGTAGAAACCACAACAATGGTAATGCACAGAACTTTCCCGCTAGTGTTGCAGATTGGTTGCAGGAGTGTAGCACTTTCCGGAAGGTGAATCCACTTTTGGGGATTTCCCTGAAAGCGCTACAAGGAAGCGCTTTTTGCGGATCGGTTTCAGGTGTGTGGCAGATTGTCAACGACGTTGTGCATAACGGCAAATCAGTAGCGTTTTCAATTGGCAACCATTGTGCGATTTTGAAGGAGTGCGGAAAGCCCCTGAATGTTGGCGACACCATGCAAAATGCCAAACATTTAGCATCTTCACCAGGTAAGTATTTCACTATATTTATGATGTGTAGAAAGCTCCCTAGAGTGTTATACAGTGCAGTGACATCACTTCTGGGTATGCAGCTGGAAGTGAATTTATAGCACTACAGAATCCCATTTCACACACACACCGATTCCCCCACTGCCCTACCAAATTCCAGGGCAGAATATAGAATCAATTAATGGCAATGCGGGAAGGTTTGTTTTATGACTGTATCTTACCCTTCCTCATCTTCTCAAAGTACTGTAGGAGTGTGGTCTCAAGCTTAATCAAAAGCCACACTGAAAAACTGGGAACAGAAACACAGCTAGATTGATATTCAGTTCTGGAAACATGTATATTGTAGTTTTTGATATAAGAGTGAAACTACACATTACATATAGCTGAACTATCATTTTAAAGCCTTTTTTCATTTCCAGAGGCAGTGTCTGGGGCTGCTATTTCATGGAAGATGCATGGGTGAGAAAGTGGCATTTTCTACCATATCATTTTCCTTCTGAATAATAATACCCCAAAGTGGTGGCTGAAATCTTCTAAGGAGAATCTCATGGAGAAGCATGTGTGGCTTGCAATGCTTTCAAGAAGAGGCTTTAGGGTGTGAGCAAGCAGGGGGGGTTTGGCTGCTTGAGCTCTCAGGCAGAGGCAATTTATTAGTCATTTATAGACTTACCTCATTTATTGTTCATCGTTCTCCTGGAAACTCACAGCAAATCATACAATTAAAAACAATATGATGAAGGCAGTATATTATTATATATATAAATGTTTAAAACTGGATTGCAAAATTAGAGAAGGGCGGGATAATATATATAAAGAAACAGTGTGACAAAACAGGTTTACAGAATTTGAAAACAATGCAATAAAATAATATATACATTACAAAAGCCATGAAAGTAGCCTAACATTTCCATAGACATTAAAACTACAGTCCTATTCCCTTTATAAAAATGGCCTCCTGAACAATCCTATTTGACACATTCTGTGAAGTGATAGAAATGTGGGAGCTTTCCTGGCATCACCAGGCAGACCATTCCAGCAGCAAGGAGCCACAATGCTCAGGTGTGGGCAGCTTTTGACTTCACCTATTTGCAGGGTGGTATCTTCTGAAGGTTGTGCTCAGAGGAGCAGAGCGTATCAAGAGAAGCAGTCCTGCAAGAGTTTGAGCCAGAGGCAGAAAATGGAATGAGCAGGTAGGATGGAAGACTGCTGACAGGCTCCTGGGACATTCGCCTCCTCTGATTTCCGCTGCCTGAGGTGACTGCCTCAATATGGAATGCGCAATTGTGTCACTGGAACAGTTACTCTCTGGTAGCCTAATCTACTTTACAATAGTTTATTGTGAGAATAAAAGGAAGAGATAATTTATATTTTCCTGAGCTTGTTGGGAAAAGGTGAGGCAAAATTGTGAGGAACAGTACATAGTGCACATAGAGAGAATAAGTTCTTGTTTTATTCATTTTAACAAGAATTTGTGTGATTTCTTTTCAGGCATTGCTCTGGTTAGATATGATTAGCATGGGGGCAGATAGAGGAATTATTTTTCTGGTGGCTTGTTGTGGCTCTGGATCTTCATTTTGATCCAGCACTGCTCTTGTTATGTATTTCAACTGGGAAGGGAGGGAGTAGGTACAAAAAGGAGAGAAGTTGATTCACAATTCCTTGCAATATCCACACTGTTAAAGAAAAGCTGATGCACATAATTTAGGACTATTTCAGACATTCTAAAGACATGTTTTACTTTACTTACTCAAATATTTATATCACACTTCTCTCCTCGGGGGACCCGAAGTAGCTTACAATGTTTTTCTGTGCTCCTCCATTTATTAATTAAATTTATATCCTGCCCCTCACTTGCATCTTGGGGTGGCTAACAGCATCATTAAAATGCAATATAATGATAAAACAATATAAATGTCATTTAAAAAGCCCTCCAATAATAACAATGCTGTGGGGTAGGTTAGATAGAGAGGGCATGACTTGCCCAGAAAGCTTCCATGACAGAGTAGAGATTTAAACCTAAGTCTTCCAGGTCCTAGTCCAACAGTATAACCACTATACCACACTTGCAACCATCCCTTCATGACTCATTGTAAGACCCAAGAAGGCAAAAATAACAGCGAGAGCAGTCCAGCCCTTGTCTTCATAGTCTGCATCTGTATGCTTGAGTTTTAACCAACTGCTAAACAAGCCTTTATCTCACTGTGTGAATATAAGTCAAGATCTGTACAAATGTATAGGATGTGTGGTGGTATGCATGTGGAGGCAACCTGGGTGTAAACTGCATGGAGCTTTTATTCCAACCCCAGATTGATTAAGTCCCTGCCCTCTACACAGAATGCGATTTCCGTTTGGATTTGGGGCGATTTAAAATTTCCTTCTGCAGCAAGAAGGATTGATCCAGAGTGACCCTACCTTTATTGTGCGATATCTTAGAGTGCTTTTAATGCTCAATATTTAAAGGCTGTTTTGAATCTGGGCTCTCCTCCTTGGTAGAAGACCCGTGATTGGCCACAGGTGGACATATGACAAACTTGCCTTAAAGGAGAAGTGCCTAACTTCTCTCAACTTCTGTCGGTCCAGGATTTTTTCTCCCTTCTCTGCCTTTTTCAATCATCTCCCCCCCCCTCCAAGAAAAGAAAGAGGCTCCCTACTTGGCTTCTCTCCCCCCCCCCCTTCAAGAAAAGAAAAAAAGAGGCTTGGCTCCCCCCCCCCTCTTCTGAACTACCCTAATCACGTGCAGAACACTTTCCTGTTTCAATGGGGAGAGGGGGGAGAGGAAGATCTGAGTAAACAAAGTAAGTGCAGACTCTGCCCTGGTCTAGTTGGAGCATATGACAATGTTAGCAGATGGCAAAATAGTATGTGGAGATTTCAGAGATGGAAAAGAACTGCATTATATGTGGTTAGTTCTGCATTTGTCTAATGATGTATGAGCATGTGGGTGAGAAGATTATGCAGTGCATAACTGAAGTTCACATGATTCTTGCAGGAATATCTTTCCAAGCAAACCTTCCAAGTCTGCATTGTAACACACACAATCTGTCTGCTCACAGAGCATAAGATGTTGGCATATGACAAATGTGTAAATAACAAAATAATAATGCTTTATTTTTATAGCCTGCCCTTCCTGGTCAGCTGAGGGGAAATAGCAACAAGATAAAACATACAGAAAAATGTACATTGTTAAAACAATTAAGATAAATATTGGATTTAAATTATATTATTAAAAGTGACCCTTTAAACCTGACTGAGGGGGAGGAGCTGATCTATACTGGAGGGAGCAATATTTTGTGAGTGGGGTTCCTAGGCAAGGAGGCTTGCATTCCCTGATGTTAATTTCCTGGACTCAACCATAGGCCTGGAAGAACAGCTCTGTTTTGCAGGCATTCTGGAACTACTGAAGGTCTCAGGGGGCCCTGATCACACCAAGGAGAGCATTCTACCAGGCTGGGGCAATGGCTTTTTTGGAGAGCATTCTACTTTGGTTGAGGCAAGTTTTACTACTTTCAGGCCAGGAACCTTGAGAAAATTCTGATCACTGGATCTTAATGTCCTTTGGGGGTATAAGTGGGATAGGTGGTCCCATAGATACAGGGATCCCAGACTGTCCAGGGCTTTGAATATAAGAATCAAAACCTTGAATTGGATTTAGTCTCCAATCTGGGGCTAGTGCAGCACTGGTGTAATATGTGCTCTTCACTGAGTCCCAGTGAGGACTGGTGCTGCTGCATTCTGGACCATTTGGAACTTCCAGACCAGCTTCAAGGGCAGCCTGTGTAGAGTGAGAAGTCTAATCTGGAGGTGACAATTGTATGAATCATCATGGCTACATTGGGTGCCTACAGATATGGTACAAACAAGTTGCACCTGGTGAGGGTGGAAGAATGCCTGGCAAGATTTGTGACCTGGGCGTCCATGGACAAGAAGGCATCCAGAATCACACCCAGGTGCCTAATGGTGGCCATAGGTATTAGAAAACGAATTGTCCCAATATTTCAATATGTTTTAAAGCAGTGGTCCCCAACCCTTGGTCCGGAGACTGGTCACAGTCCGTGGATCAGTCGGTACCGGGTCGTGGCTCCTCCTCGTCCTCCTCCCCGGCTGCTGCCTCAGGGGCTGCCCTGCCACTGCCGCCGGCTCACCTTTAATGCTCTCCAGCAGCCACCATGGCTGGGGCTCCCCCTCGCCATGGCACTGCACAGCTGCTGCTGGCAGCACCCCCCAGTGGTGGCAGGAAGTCAGGGGCACTGGCGGGAAAGCAAATGGAGCAGGGGCTCAGGCGGTGATGTCCCTCGGCAAAAGACTACCCTCCCGGGCCTCAGTAAAATTGTCAAGCATTGACCGTTCCCTGGTGATAAAAAGGTTGGGGACTACTGTTTTAAAGTACATCAGTTTTAAAAATTAGATTGGCAATTTTAAAGCTGTAGAAATTAATTCTGAAAATTACAGCTTAGTGTAATGTATACAGTGATATGATATAGAGAGTTGCCAGACTGAACCCAGAGATGCTGCATATAGATTTGAAAATTATGAAGAAGCGGGAGATGATGCAGAAGTGACTACTCCAGCCCCACTAACCACTGACTATTTGTCGATCTGCCTTCCTTCCTTCCCTAAGAGCAAGCAATTCTGGAGAACACAGTTCAGGAAGCAACAAAAACAAGAACCCTTGTTGGCTCAGTATTTCAAACATGAAAAAGTTCCTGCAAGAAAACTTGAGGAAATGTCTCTTCTTTTATTCTAGTTAGACCTAGGAAAAAGGCAAGGGAGACAGAGTTGCTGGACTGAGGCTCAATTTTGTTCCTCGTCAGTCTTGTATGATTAGTTGTTCCACATAGGGAATCACTTCCAATAAAACGCAACCTAGGGAGTCTAACTTGCCACAGCATGTATATATTTCATCATTTCATAAGTGGTGAAATGAGAATGAAAAGAAAATCTCTGTCTGACCCATTTTTGTTTTTTTTTCATATTGGATTTGGAGGAGAGATTTGGTGACACACTGAATTTCCAGAGCATCCCTGTTTATCACTGTGAGAGCTGAACAACATGAGTAGGGATAGACATGAACCACAAAAATGTGAATAAGTTCTGTTCGTGTTTTGTGAGCCTGGCAAAAGACATTCAAAGGGACTGGTCCCTTTACATGGGCTTTTTCAGAAAGCAGCAAAAATTGCTGAACAGCAGGAGTGGTCCCAGCTGCTTAGCTGTTTCAGGCTTCTATCAAATTTTAAAGGGTCTGCACAAGAAAGCCAGGAAATGGAAAGCAGCCTATCTGGAATTGGGTATTGCTTCAACACGTGAAGCCCTGTCCATTACCCAGTGATCTAAGAGAGTCTGAATGTTCACATACACACACCCCATTGCCTGAGGATGCCCCCTAGATCTCCCATGGGGAACTCACCCAGTATGCTGGTGGAGGAGGAGGCCAGCAACAGAGAAGGTGGTTGGTGGAGGAGATAGCTATGGCAAGCTGTACAGCCAGTACAATGGCCAGGCATACCTCAGAAACCCAAGCTGGGGGTGAGGGAGGTGGCACCATCAAGGAATTAGACTGCTGTTGCTTGGGGACCATGTAGGATGGGCACTCCTACTGACTGGCATCCCCTCTGCTGTGCCCAGCTTTGCTGCCAGAATATGCCCAACTCACATAGTCCCTGATCTGCAGCAACCTCCTTCGCTGCTGGCACCACTCCTCCTGTCACACCTCAGGCCCCTGGGGTAGCTGGTTGTTGTAGTGCTGCCTTCTCTGCCTGATTCCACCTAGTCAACCTGATTAGAGAGTTGACATCACTATTCAATATGAATGAATAAGAGAGAACTTGTAGCATGACTGCATACTTGCAATATTGCTGAGTATTTACATGTAGCCATTTGTATTTCATATCCACAAACAGCACTTCACATCTACATGATGAAATTGTAAGAAAGGTGAGGGATGAAAGGCTGGATATCCTTTCTGGGACAATGGCAGTATTGGGCAACAGGGCAAGTATGTGCCCTGTCCTGTTCAGATGTATTAAGCCAGTAGTTCTCAAAGCTGGAGGACTTGAGTGCCTATGATTGTCTGCAGAATCTGAACATAACCTTTGGGGAGCAGTGTTTTCAATGCTCTTTACTGAGCTAAATAGAAATCGTTCTGCTCTGTGAAGCTGGAAATTGGCTGAAGATATCATCATCCAGCCATTGAGTGTGAAGAATAGACTCTTTTCTCCATCATTAACTGCCTCTGTGTGACAAAAGTAAGGCGGGGTAGAGATGAAAAAAGGGGGTAGTAGAAGAACCTGGAGGTTCAGCTCTATTGTTAAAGGCTTTCTTGTCCATGTGAAGCTGCTTGGTAAAGAAACTAGCTCCTGCCATCAGATTCCTAAAGAATTTGTTGTTGTCCATGAAAAATATTGCATGGATACACCAGTTAGGCTGTGACCAGCCAGGAGCTTCCTGAAATACTCAACTGCATGATTTAGAGCTAAACAGGATGAGGGTAGTGCCCCTCCCCAGTCAAAATTGAGTGAGGCTTTGTGCAAAGAGCTCCTTGTCAATCACATATTTGGATTCCATTCCATTGCCCATGCTGTCCCCTGATGAGGGTTTTAAGGCCCTTCCTACATTATTGGTCCCTTATTGGCAACAAGAGAAAATAGCTTCAATAGCCAAAGAAAAGGAGCTTACTGGCTTCTCTTTGACCCATTATGGATGGGCCAGAATGCCCATGCAGGCAGCGTCAGGGCATCGGGGAAAATCCCCGATTATGCAAGCCCTCACTGCCAGCGTGGGCATGGCCCGGCCCAGGGCCATGGAAGGCCTACATTATGGAAACGCGGAAACTTCCATGGTTTCCTGGGTGCCTGCAGGGGCTTGGGGGGGGGCGGCACTGTGCTCCTGGGTGAGCTGCGGGCCCTGCGTGATTTACCAGCTTTCCGCAGGGCCTGCAAGACGGAGCTCTTCCCCAAGTTTCTGGTTGAGGCCGGGGTCAGCGAATGAGTGCCAGCATTCCCCCCACCCCCCGGACCTAGTAAGTTAGATCTCCTCTCCACCCTCCCTGCTGCTCTGATAGCAGGGGATAGGAATAATGAGAGCCTCCGCCATGTTGGGATTGTTTTTAAAGTCTTTTAATGGGGATAAGACTATTGTGACCCGCCACGAGCCTACGGGGAGTGGCGGGAAATAAATCTAATAAATAATGATAATGATAATGATAATGATAATGATAATGATAATGATAATGATAATGATAATGATAATGATAATGATAATGATAATGATAATGATAATGATAATGATAGCCAGCCCCAGGCCTTTCGGCCTGCCCAGCTCCGACCTACGGTGTCCCTGTAGGGACACCGCATGCCCACAGAGCCGGCAGGGGAATCCCCCTGCCCCCACCATAGTGTGTGGAGGGGGCCCGGCCCCCTACTCCCCCCAGCCCCTCCCCACTCCCCCCCGGTCGCTGCCACTTACCCTGCCCAGCAGTGTCCCGGGCTTCGTGGCCCCAGTGCACAGCACATTTGCGTGCGCTGTGCCGGGGCAGCCCCATACGCCCTGCCCCCGTGCGTACACAGGGAACGGCAGGGCAGGATGCAATGGCATGGCAGCTGCCTGACATAGTGGCCACCATGCATAATGGGTCTTTCTTGGGGTTGCCAGATCTGGCTTGGAAATTCCTGGAGATCTTGGGGATGGTACCTGATGAGAGTGGTCAGTAGAGGATGGGATGCTATAGTGTCTGTCCTTCAAAGCTGCCATTTTCTCTAGGGCAGGCATTTTAAACCAGGGTTTTGTGAAAGGTTTCCCAAATGGGTGAAAGTTAGGGGCTTTCCGCACTCCTCCAAAATTGTACAATGGTTACTAATTGAAAATGCTACAGTTTTGCCGTTATGCACAACGTCGTTGACAATCTGCAACACTCCTGAAACTGATCCGCAAAAAGCGCTTCGTTGTAGCGCTTTCAGGGAAATCCCAAAAAGTGGATTCACCCTCCGGAAAGCGCTACACTCCTGCAACCAATCTGCAACACTAGCGGGAAAGTTCTGTGTGTTACCATTGTTGTGGTTTCTACAAAGTCCCTCCCCCTGGCTCTCTCCTCTGATCTTCCAGCGAAGCGTTCGCCATTTTTTTTCTCCGAGCGAGCGGACATCAACGCACCGGCGAGCCTCCATTTAGCCAGTGAGGCTTCCCCGTCTGCAGTCCCTCTGTTTACAGTCACTAAGCACAAGCAACACAGAAGCCCGTTTGCTGATTCATTTTCCCTTTATTTTTCACACTGTTTTCGGCCGAAAATTGCGCCCGTGAGGGGGGGGGATTTTTTTTTTCAGTCGGGGGGAGCATGGCAACGATGAAACGGCAGCTCAAACACCACCTGCTAGCTGGATGGGCCTCTCTGTTGCAACAAATCAACGCATATTCGTTGCAACGTGTGTGTGTGTGTGTTTTTTAAACCTTTCTTAAAGGAAAAGGGGCTGTTTGGGAGCATGCTAACGGCCGCCCATTGGCTGCTTGACGGCCAGGGGCGGGACGAGCTCGGCAATAGCGCTTTCCTGGCTAGCGATTTTTGCCGAGACCGGAAGCCTGTGGGAAACGATAGAAATGCAACTGGATTCCACTACAAAGGCAGGTATGCATAATGACGAATTCCACTATTTTAAATGGCGATTTTTTGTTCAGCAAACAATTTGCTACATGGATCCCAGTGCGGAAAGCCCCTTAATTTTTATCTATTTTAAAGATTTATTAAACACTTATCAGGTGATATGTGGTCATATATGGTCATGTCAACCCATTTTCCCTTCTCCCAAAATTGCCAATGATGGGCTTGGAGGGGGTGGGAAGGAGAGGGGCTCTGGGTGGGCGTGTACACAGCTATGTTTCCCAACATTATTTTGCATGATAGTGCCACTTCTGAAGAATGTTTCAGGGGTTTCTCAATAGTAAAAAAAAGTTGAGAAAGGCTGCTCTAAGGATATTGATCTCTGTAGATCAGTTGTAATTTGGGAGAGCTCCAGCCCCTACCTGGTGCTGTTCCATCTCCTTTTTCCTTTGCTCCCCCCACCAATGCTGTGAATTGTTCATTCTAGAAAAACTTGCAGAGGAAATATAGATTTTTCAGATTTGCTCAAAATTCTCTTTATGTTGGAACTTTCAGGGAATTGAGAAAGTTACAAAAAACTGATAAATCAAAGACACGGTCTGATCAAACTGAAAGTAGTTTACTGAATTGTCATGATGGGGGCTTGGCCTAAACAATGCCCTGAAGTGACACATCTGATGGGAAACAGCTTTAGAAAAAGACTGTTAATGTTGCTATTTTCAATAAGAAATAATGTTTAGCTTATCTCATATTATTTCTGTTCATGAATGGGCTTTTTGGAGAAGATGAACCCTCCTTGCTGAGGGAAGAGGAGTAAGAGAATGCATGTATGGGAAGAAACACAAGTATTTAAATTTGATTTGGGAATAAATCACCAAACAGAGCAGAAAAGCAGACTGAGTGCTGAAATTTGTCAGGAAGATGAAGCATTTTATAGCACATGGCCTCCTTATTTGTCTCTGATATGGAATCATGGATCTATTTCTTTACAGGAGCTTCTTTTTGCTTCCTTTCATGAATATTTGTATGTAAAGCAGATATTTATGTATTACATAAGTGCCACAAATCTCCAAAATTATCTCTTCCAAAAAGAATCAACTTAAATAGTGCAGTCCCTGAAACATCTCACTGCTTGAAGAGGGGAGAGTATTAATGGTATGGGGGAAAGCCTGTGGCCTGAAACATTCATTTTCTTATGGGCTGCCCCATTCCCTGAGTGGCAAAAAGTCTAAGGGCAGTAGCACAGGGTTTATCTTTCTCTGGTGTATTTATAATAGTTCTATTCACAAATACACAAAGCAGAGACTACTGGAAGCCAGGAATCTCCTACAAATAAGCAGCAGAACCACTGACCCTGCCTTAGATTCCCAGAGTGTCACTGTTCCTGCCTCTGAGGCCAACATTCCCTATCTAATTCCACATAAATTGTTTATTCTCTGCTTGCTCCTCTCTAAGTGGAAACTGCCAAACTGGCCTCAAACAGTTTCTCTTTTCCTCTATCCAGCTGGAAGGCATCACCTTCTGAAGGCTGGATGGAGATTCCAGTCCATTAGAAAAACATTCCGTAGCCATTATAAGACATTAAAGTCCTTTTGTTTAAAATCCCTGATCACTCATCTGTTGCACATTTACAGTAATCAAGATGGAAACTCACAATATGTTCTTGTGTAGTTCCACAATCAGTTTTCCTGACTTTTAAAATTCTATAAAATGCAGCTGCTTGTTCTGTACTGTAAAGGGGAAAGACTGCACAAGGGGAGAGGAGCTACTCAATTCTTCCCCCTGCTTAAAACTGCCACCCCAAGTTGTTTGTAGCAGCTAGAGGGAGGACAATTATATAGAGCAAATGGCTTAAGGGAAAAGTAAAATAACCTCTTTTCTATCTTTTTTCCGTTTCATCCTCAGTGACTGTATGGTATAGAATATGAAAACTCTGCAAAAGGATAAACCCCAACTAATGTGTTTATTAGAAGCGTGTATCTTCGGCTTACTGTGGCTGGATTGGAGTCGAGAAGTCCCTGGTTCAGCTCCGCCATAAACTCATTGAAATAAACCACTATTCTCTCAAGTTTTCCTACTCCTTTCAATCTGTGAGATGGGCATAAGATTACTTTAGATGGCTGCAGTAATGGTTATAAAGAAAATGAATGCTTGAGCATGTAGGAGAAGCTAGCAGAAGCTGAAAGGGCAGGCGAGGCAGGTTAGGATACCACAAGGCTACAGAACAGCCCCTGCTCAGAACACAGAAGATGGCCAGGGTACACATGTCTATGGAGAACAAAGAGCTGTTGCTCTCCTGATGATGCTGATAGCCAGGAAAGAATGCACAGGAGCCACCAGGTCATCTGCCATCTTGCCACCAATCCACAGAATTTGAAAGAGCCCAATGGGTATCCCCTACAAATAGGACTTGAGTGGACTGAGGGAATGGGAGCTAGGGGAGGGCAACCAGCAACTGGGTTGGGCAATGAAACATCAGATCCTCATAAACAAGCAAATTAGAAGGTCTCATACCATTTGCGGAAACACTGTATTCTCATAAATTCTCATAAATCATCTACATGAGGAGTTGGTGAGCTCCCCCTCAGCTGCTTGTCATGTATGCTTAGGCTGATCTTGCATTGAGCATGGGACGGGACTAGATGACTTGTATGGCCCCTTCCAACTCTATGATTCTATGAATCATTATCACGTCCAGCAACACTAAAAGGAAAATTATATGAGATACTGAGAAGTTCATGTTCAAAGCACCTTTTTGTTATAAATCTTTATGAGATCCCAAATCACTTAGAGTACTGTGTTCAGCTTTGGGAACCACAACTGAAGAAGAATATAGACAAACTGGAGCATGTCTAGAGTAGAGCAATGAAGATGGTGAGGGGTTTGGAGACCAAGTCATAAGAGGAAAGGTTGAGGGAGCTTGGTCTGTTTATCCTGGAGAGAACACGATTGAGAGGTGATATGATAACCATCTTCAAGTACTTAAAAGGCTGACATGTAAAGGATGAAGCAGAATTGTTTTTCTGTTGCCCCAGAGGGTCAAACCAGAACCAATGAGTTGAAATTAATTCAAAATAATTTTTGGCTAAACATCTGGAAGAAGCTCCTGACAGAACAGTTCCTCCATGGAAGTGGCTTCCTTGTGAGGTTGTGGTTTCTTCTTCTTTGGAAGTTTTTAAGCAGAGGTTAGAAAGCCATCTGACAGAAATGCTAATTCTGTGAAATTAGGCATATTGAGAGTGGATGGGCAGAATGGATTGTGTTTGTGCTTGACTCTTGTGGCCCTTTCTTGCATTACCAGAAAAATGCCCACCACCATTTTGGGATTGGGAGGCAATTTTCTTCCAGGCTAGGATTATGGCTCAGGGGGAGAGAAGGTTACCCCTTTTAGTCATTTGTCAGACATAAGAATGCTTTGCAGAGTTACAGTTAGTGCAACTACTCAGTATGTTGTCTGAAGCATTGCTCCACCAGGGCACACACCAGCTCTTTGGGGCCGTTTCACAGCAGGAAAACAATACATAGTTAACCCCTTTCCCCCTTCATCGTGGACCTGATCTGACTGGGGCCTTCATAAAGAAGCAGTCTGGAGTTGCGAACATTGGAACTCTAAGCTTTTCATCTAGTTCAGCCTCAGTGTCAAAAACAGCCTTCATAACCAATCTCAGAACTTCACCTCTTCACCAAGTAGTTAGGTTTTCTTGCCTCAGCTTTCTCTGTTCTTGTACCTCTTTTAGGACAATAAGAATTGAGTCCAATAGCACCTTTAAGACAAACAAAAATTTATTCAAGATTTGAGCTTTCGAGCTTCTGTGGTATCTGGATTTTAGATATACCGAAGCTGCATCAGAAATGACATCCCAAAAGTCCTTCATTTGGAAGTATCCAGAGTCCTGATTCACACAGGTCACATATTTCACAGAGCATGCATCACGTGTGCTGAGTCTTTCCTAAGTCTTTCATGCAGTGAGAAGACATAACTGGCTGTGGTTTCCCATGATAAGTACTTACTGTCTCATGGTGATCTTCTCCACTCAGAGACTAAACCCAGCTTCTAAGACAATAGTTAAGCTTTTAGTTTCAGGACTGAATTGAGGAGAAGTCTGTCCTTTCTCTTATAACTTCTACTAGCCTACTGGTGTTGCTAAGAGAACAGTAACATGTGGGCTTTGAAATATTTGTTTAAAGCTCTTTTGTCCTGCCCTTCCCTACCACCCAAGGAACCTTAAAAAAATACAAGAACAATAAAATATTTTACTAAAGTATATTTTAATCCTTTTCTTTCTTTCCCTCCCCCCAAAGCAGGGTTGTTGTCACTTTGCTAACCTGTCACATGAAGCTGCTTTATGCAAAGTGCTTTATGAAGCTCCTTTATGCAAAGCTGTTTTATGCAAACTGGTCTATCAGCTGTGGCTCTTTCACTTGACCTACTAACCCTTTTCATTGGACATGATGGAGACTGAATCTGGGGACTTTCTACAAAGCAGATGCTCTACCCCTGAGCCATGGCTCTTCCAATCATCCAGTCATATAAATAATATGAAACTGATTTATCCTGAAAAAATCATTGGTCCATTGAACATAGTGTTGTGTGCTCTGGCTGCCAATGATTTTTCCGCAGGCTTTTCGTAGTCTTATTAGCAGATGCTGGGAGAAAATTGAACCTGCGACCTCAGCACACAATGTGCTACTACCATTAAGCCATACCTCTTTATCTGAAATGGGCACTTAACTGGGTGCTACTTCTGCATTCTAAAACAGAAACTATTGCAGAAGAAGTGGAATATTGTTCACATTTGGATTTTTACAAGAACACATCACAATGGAAAATCTTATTCAAATGACCTTCTGCTTTCCTTTAATAGCTATATTAGTAAGATGGGTGTGGCAGGACTGTGTTTCTTCTCCAAAAAGTCATGACTGGACAGCTTCCCCAATTAAGCTAAATGATGGTATCAGCAAGAGTTTCATTTTGAGGATCCTCTTGCAAACACAACAATATAAGATGACATAAACGGCACCACAAATATTTCTGTGATTGAAAGCCCAAAAGACCCCGCCAAGAGGGTCTGAAAATGCACCCCAACATTCCTGCCTTGACCTATTCTTTAGTACACTAGGCAAGCCTCATAACCGCTGCTGGATAAAAATATCTTAAAAGACTGTGTTAAATCTGTCACAGTGAAAGGATATGGAAAGAAATGGATTTGTGTGGTGCATCAGAGCGACAGTATAAAAGGAGCATTTAGGAATGGAGGCTGAACAGGGACACACTTTCTGGGATGCCTTAGACAGAATGCCAACTCATCTATTACCATTGTTCCATATACACTGTTGTTACATGTAGACTATGATTTTTTTTTATTTCTAGAGATAAATAGATTGTAAGTCACAGATGACAAACCATGGGGGGAAAATGTATGAGAGAGGAATGCAACATGATGAAGTCTGATGTTTCTGATTCTGGAGAGGTTGCAATTTACCATTGTTGTTGTTAGGTGCAAAGTCATGTCCAATCCATCGTGACCCCATGGACAATGATTCTTCCTGTCCTCTACCATTCTCCGGAGTCCATTTAAGTTTGCACCGACTGCTTCAGTGACTCCATCCAGCCACCTCATTCTCTGTCGTCCCCTTCTTCTTTTGCCCTCAATCGCTCCCAGCATTAGGCTCTTCTCCAGGGAGTCCTTCCTTCTCATGAGGTGGCCAAAGTATTTGAGTTTCATCTTCAAGATCTGGCCTTCTAAGGAGCAGTCAGGGCTGATCTCCTCTAGGACTGACCGGTTTGTTCGCCTTGCAGTCCAAGGGACTCGCAAGAGTCATCTCCAGCACCAGAGTTCAAAAGCCTCAATTCTTTGACGCTCAACCTTCCTTATGGTCCAACTTTCACAGCCATACATTGCAACTGGGAAGACCAAAGCCTTGACTAAATGCACTTTTGTTGGCAGGGTGATGTCTCTGTTTTTACCATAGGCATGCTTAATCAAAAACCTTTATAGTCTAGAAGTAATGGGGGAACCTGTGCTATCGAGCCTGTTGGGAAAGGCGGGAAATAAATCTAAAATAATAATAATAATAATAATAATAATAATAATAATAATAATAATCTAATAATCTATAATTTACAGGTCATTATGTTATCAAATATTTATTCACAAGAGAGACCACAGAGATTTTGTGCTTCCAGTTGGCCATACTCTCAGTATTGTTGCAAGTCTTGACATTTTATTATGCAAAGAGGAAAGATGACTTTGACCATTTAGAGTGACCATGGTCTCAGCTGGATGATAATGGACATATGATTGATTTTAGTATTTGGAATGTCTGTCACACCCATCTAAAATCCTATCCATTTTGGATGTCTGTCACACCCAGGGGGAAAGGAGAGCCAGAGTGGTGTAGTGGTTAAGACCAGCAATTTCTAATCTGGCCAGCCGGGTTTGATTCCCCATTCCTCCATATGCAGCCAGCTAGGTGACTTTGGGCTCATCACATAGTGCTATTCTGACCGAGCAGTGCTGTCAGAAGCTCTCTCCTACATCACAGGGGGTCTGTCATAGGGAGAGGAAGGGAAGGCAATTGTAAGCTGACTCCTTTGGGCAGTGGAAAGCAGAGTATAAAAACCAACTCTTCTTCTGCCTCCCAGGGCACAGCCATGGACTAAACCCCTTCCTTACTGTGGTCACTATTTACAGGTTTAAAAACATGTATGGAATGGATCTTCCAGTAATAGATACAGATGACCTTTAATAGCATAATATATCCCAGTATTACATCTAGTTACATGCTTTTGCAGTCACTCCATAAGTCTCCTCCAGTGCTCATTCCTCCAAAGAAAATGTGCCCCATTAAGTCTCCCTTTAACTTCCTACTGCTCAGGGAAAGGCGAACATGAAAGAGCATTCTAAATTTGCCTACAGCGGGTAAAATGATTACTCATCTTCTGTTTTTGATAAAAGTACAGCCAGGAGACCTGTAGCAATTTTAACATTCAAAAGGCAAGCAGATTTTCTGACTAGTAACTATAGCTAGACCACTGAAGAGATCATAGTTGGCCCGGGGTCTTCCTCTGTAGAATAATTTGTCCAACAGCTGATCCAGCCTAGGATAGATTTTTTAAAAAACCAACACCACTGGACTTTAGCTGCTAACAATTCACACAGGGAAGTTATGTTTTAACAGTGCAACCCTTGACTTCAGTGGATTTAGAAGGGTATAAATCTGTTTAGGACTGTACCATAAATAACACACAAATGTTGTTTATTGTTATTATTGTATTATTATAAATTGAGTTATTTGTATCATCCCTGTTTGATGTAAACTGCTCTGAGCTTTTGAGGAGGGTGGTATACAAATATAATAAATAAATAAAAATAAATAAACAAGTGTATGTATTGAAACAAAAAATTTCTGAAGCTGCTCAGGAGCTTCAGAATCCAACTCAGGAGCTTTATTTAATCCTCTGCAAGTAAACAAGTAAGCTCATCAATCATCACATTATGTTGTACAAAGAAATGTTCTTGCAGCCTTGGAATGTGCTACGTCATTGCTGTTGATATGGCCACAGCATCAGGTGACCTGGCCATGATGGTATGACTCTGAGCCCCTCAGTGCAGCAGGAATTAATTCATCTTTCTTCAATTACACTTCATTATTCATCAAAAACATGCACAAACTAATTACCAGTGCATGTTAAAACAGCCTACAAATATCAACTAATCACTTGTCATCACTAATAATTCTTCCCTAAATGTGTTCCAAATAATTTGACAATCTATATACAACAAATGTCTGGAGACGTAGCATAAATATTTTCTAAATAAATAGTGTGTGTGTGTGTGTGTGTGTGTGTGTGGTGATATGTATGTTATATATCTGTATATAACATATCTATCTATCTATCTATCTATCTATCTATCTATCTATCTATCTATCTATCTATCTATCTATCTATCTATCTATCTATCTATCTATCATCTATCTACACACAAAGAGCGCAATCTGTGTATATACTTGATCAATTTATTATTGGGGAGTTCATTTAGTAAAATTGGGATATTGTGGGTATTTTTAGGTAATTTGGGCAGGGAATATTTATGATTATTGTTACAGAGCTATAAATTATTATAAAAAATTGAAGTTTTAAAAGGAGCAATTATTTTGCACATGAAATGAAAAGCATTATTTCATCCTTCTCTAGAACAAAGACCTTGCTGGTGGGTATGTGCAAATGTTTTAGGATACAGGAAATTGCAAATAAGATAAATTGCCAGGAGGAATGACTGAGAATGGCATCATTTCTCATTGTTTGTGGTTTAGGGTAGAAGCATCAAGCTGAGAGACTTCTATAAAAAGGTTCTTTTGAAGGCACTGTCATTTATGGCCATTCATAGTCTTGCTATTTTTCTTGCTTTGCTTTAGCCTCCAGGTAGATGGCCATTTAATTGAAAAAGTCAGTTCCTCAAGCTGAAGTGGCACAATGCAAAATAGTGGAGAAGGAGATCTGGCTCAGGGAGCTTGGAAATAACTATCTGAGTAGAGACCCCTGTATTAATGTGTTCAGTTCTTAAAGGGGGGGGGAGCTGCTGCTTTGGGTGTGTATGTTGTTTTTCTCCAAGAGAAATGAACACCTCATCATAAATAGTTGCCTTTGTCATGACAGAGTGTGAGCATGAATGCACTGCATATTTATGAAGCTCCCAGAGATTTTCGACTGAAGCTGCCACTGTTTAGTGTAAAGGATTTATTAGTTTTGAAGGAAGTAAAAATGTTGTTTATGCCTGAGCATTCAATATTGCCCAAAATAAAAGTGCTTAAATAAGTTAGCTGATTGCCCCGGGAAACAACAAGATGGCAAGTAGAATCTGATATGATTTGCAACACTGATATGTGCTGTAAAGTGGGTTAAAAAGATGACAGCTCTACTGGATGAGAGGAGGTGAGTTTGCTTCTCTGAAGAAATCCGAGGTATACCATCAGTACTGTGCTAATAATTACAGATACTTTGAAAGGTTGTAGGTGGGGCCAACACATTTTGAAACTGCTGTGAAGAAATGGTCCATAAATAAGAACTGTCTGATAGTACTTAAGGGGGTGCTAATAATAATGCATAGTATTTATATAGCACCTTTCCCCAAGTGTTCTACCTGTCTGATCTCTGTAAAGGCAGTCAAGTCTCCCCATATTACAGACTAGGGTAAAGTGACCGGAATTCTGGGGCCGTAAGGTAGGACATGCTGCCGCTGCTGCTGCGGTGGCGGTGTGACGGTGGTGTGGCGGCGGCCTCCCTCCCTCCTACCTTGTCCTTGGCAGCCACGCCAGGTGGTGGGACGCTCTGCCTGCAGCGCATCCTCCCAGCCCACACACAGGGTTCACGACCAGCCTGCCCTCCTTCCCTTTCTCCCTGTGGCCAAGGTGGGCCCTTGCAGCACCCGGACATCACAGGACAATCTGGCAACTGCCTGGGATGCAGGGCATTTGGGGGGACCCAGGGCGGTCCCGCCATTTGCAGGATGGATGGTCACATTAGACTAGGGGCGAAGCCCATTGCATTCAGGATTGGGGGGTTGGGGTGGAAGAACTCTGTGGATAGCCTCTCCCTCCTCCAGGACCTGGAAAAGCTGCAGGGAACTCACTGGCAGGGGCAGCTCTCACGCAACAGGGATCTGCAGCCACCGAGGGAAGTGGAAGGAGGGGGTGGGCGGGGTGGGGGAGGGAAGGCGATTGGCTGGCTGCTGGACAGACAGGCAAGCCAGTTGGAGGAGGAGGCACTCAGGGGTGGGACAGCTGCCCTGAGTGGGTGTTAAGCACTGAGTGGCACTTAAGCCATGAGACACACTCCTCTTCCAAGGCCTTACCAGAAATATATTATGTGGAACAGATGAGGGCTAAGAGCTGAAGGCTTGCTTGAGGCCACCTAATAAATTCATTGCTGAACTGAGATTTCAACTGGTGATTTTGCAGGTCAAAGCTCATCCTTTTAAAACCACTCTATGATGCTAGGTCTTGGTCACACAGGCTCGGTTAAGAAAATGGTTCCTGGTTTACTGGCATCCTGAGGAGCGAAGAGAGACTATCAAGATAGAAATATTACTGCATCACCTTCAGCCACTTGCAAACCCTCCCAGGGAACCCAGACCACAAATCGGTTCCAAGCTGGACTGATATGACAGCAGAAGGCATCAAAATGGCAACCTAGCGCAATTGCTAAAGTAATTCAGTGCTGTCACATTCACAATGGTGAATGTATGCTACCCTTTCATGCCACATACTTCCTGTTTTTCTGGGCATGGTGTACTTTGCAGTCCCTTCTCCTATTAAATCATTAGTAGCAGGGGGACAAATTTGCCCAGAAATACCTGTGTAATTTACAAAATTTATTTCAGAATGGGAGGGGAGGGGAGCCTTAAAATGACTCCGAAGGACCCCATTGCCTTTTAATGATAAAAGATGAGCTGATTGTTGGAGTAAGAGATGCAGTATCACACTTCTGTGACTGGGCACAGATGTGCTACATTAACCAAATATCCTAATACTCATAACATGGGGATAGTGGAAGGAAACAATAGATGCAAAACGAAATTATGTTCCTAATTGGCTGAAGAACAGCCGCAGAGAAATACCTGCATCCTGTATCCCAGAAACTACACAGTATTAAAGGAATCTGGTTTAGAGAGGAATTTTCTTATACCAAAGAGCCCTATACAGTTGCATATCGAAAGGCCCCATTGTGCCCTGTATATGTGGAATTAATCTTCCCATGGACATTCTTAGAATAGAAATTTTGATAGAAGTGAAAAGTAGCTGGTTCATGAATCTGCGCTCCCCCACATGCAGCCAGCTGGGTGACCTTGGGTTTGCCACAGCACTGATAAAACTGTTCTGACCGGGCAGTGATATCAGCGCTCTCTCAGCCTCACCCACCCCACAGGGTGTCTGTTGTGGGGAGAGGAAAGGGAAGGGGACTGTAAGCCGCTTTGAGCGTCCTTCAGGTAGAAAAAAGCGGCATATAAGAACCAGGTAGAAAAAAGCGGCATATTCTTCTTCTCCTTCTCCTTCTCCTTCTCCTTCTCCTTCTCCTTCTCCTTCTCCTTCTCCTTCTCCTTCTCCTTCTCCTTCTCCTTCTCCTTCTCCTTCTTCAGACTTATTCTCTGGCTTGGTGTTGGGGAGCACTTGGGAGGGCATCCTTGTTTCTTTCCTCACGCATGTGTTATTATGTCATTGCCCAACTGTGCCTTCATTATAATGTCATGATAAAATACAAATAAAATGTTAGTAGTGGTGTTGGTCTACAGCAAATTCTAGAAACCAAATCCAGGCAAATGGAGAATTTGAGAGAACTCAAAAGCTTACACACTGTGTTCTAGTCTTTTGAAAGGTATTATATGAATCCTAAAACACAACGATTCTTGTGGTTCTTGAAAAACCAGCCATGTTGCAGCAAAATCAATTTGAAGTCTTTTGACTCCTTAAAGACCAGCAAAACTGTATACCAGCATAAGCTTTTATGGAGTCTCTTTTTCAGATTCAGTAAGTGCTGTAGAAAATAACACAACATCTGGGGACACGCAGGGGGAAAAGCTATCATGTAAAAGTCCATTATGAGCCTCTTGTGGCGCAGAGTGGTAAGGCAGCCGTCTGAAAGCTTTGTCCACAAGGCTGGGAGTTCAATCCCAGCAGCCGGCTCAAGGTTGACTCAGCCTTCCATCCTTCCGAGGTCGGTAAAATGAGTACCCAGCTTGCTGGGGGGTAAACGGTAATGACTGGGGAAGGCACTGGCAAACCACCCCGTATTGAGTCTGCCATGAAAACGCTGGAGGGCGTCACCCCAAGGGTCAGACATGACTCGGTGCTTGCACAGGGGATACCTTTACCTTTACCTTTAAAAGTCCAATCTAATTCAGATAAATAGAAAGCTTTTCACTAGTTATGCTAACCTAATTAACCTAGTTAACCTAATTAATCTAAGCTAGTTAACCTAACCTAATGCTGGGAGCGATCGAGGGCAAAAGAAGAAGGGGACGACAGAGAATGAGGTGGATGGATGGAGTCACTGAAGCAGTTGGTGCAAACTTAAATGGACTCCGGGGAATGGTAGAGGACAGGAAGGCCTGGAGAATCATTGTCCATGGGGTCGCAATGGGTCGGACACGACTTTGCACATAACAACAACAAAAGTTAACCTAGTGGGTGGAGAGCGTCATATTTTGTTAAGAGCGTCAGCAGCTGTTAATAAGTAAAAATACCAAGCATGTGTTCAGTCCAAGTTTTGGAGCAGGGGAAGTAGTATACCCCCTCAATATCAAAATACAATCTAAACGTTATATGAAAATAAATTACATGTGTTTCACAGCTCTGTGGTCCCCCAGTGTTACTGGAGCTCCCCAGGTATTATCTTTGTCATCCCTGGTGGCCTGGTGTTGAGAAGAGTAGAGAAACAAATTAACCCTATACATTTTGCAGCTTTGTTACCTGGTGAGTTGTGCAGTAAATGCTGGACTCTTCACAATGGAGTGCAATAACATTTTCTTAATATTACAGTAAATGAGGAATCGATTAACTTTCAACGTCAGTTATTTCATGGCTTCCCTTGCTAGTTATAGGCTTTTGTCTCAGATGTTATAATTCCCTTACATTGAGAGGTTTCTTCATGGTGTTTATGCCAAAACACATTTATTTTAGTAGTCTACTACCTTCTATGGTGACTAGAGCTCACGCATATTTGAGGAAATATACCTCTGATTTTCCCTTTCTAAGTAGTCAGGGTTACTCAATCTCTTCCTTAGAAGGAGTCCACTTTCAGTTTGGCCTAATTTGGGAGTAACCATCCAACTACCCAAATTCTCACTGTCATATAACTGTTCTAGTTGCCCAGACATTGTGTGGTTTAGCTCTCAATCGAAAGTTCTGTTTTCTCACTAGAGTTTCTCTTCAGATGAATTTACCAGCTAAGTTTGGTCTGAATCTGACCTCTCTAAGACTAATTTCCCTTCAGCCCACAGCCAGTAAAATAACTTCCACTCAGCTGTGGCTGACCATTCACAAGGCTCAGAGCCACCTCCAGCCTACAGCCAGTAGAATAACTCCCACTCATCTATTGCTGGTCAACCACAGGACTCAGAGCTACATGTAGCCCTGGTGAGGATTTTAACTCCTTTCTGACTGTTGCTGTTGTTTCAGCACTTACAGCCTCATTTTTTAAGTGGTGTCCATCACAACTACTGAGATCCCTTCCCTCCCCAAATTCCATTCTCCTCAAGGTCTATCACCAAATCTCTAGGAATTTCCCAACTTGAAGCTTGCAACTGAACTAAGGTGACAAGATTATCCCACTTTTGGAGGGACATCTGGGGGTACCTGGCAAATTGTACTCATGTTGAAATTAAAAATATATATATTACAATACTATTTTTGCGTTCTATGCATTCTATGAAACTTTTTGTTGCTCCATAGAGACCAAATTTTTAATCAAGAACCCCCCCCCCCCCCGCCAATGGTGTCCCACTTCACCAATGTTAAAATCTGGTCACCTTAAACTGAACTAATAACTTACTTCCTGTAAAGTGGGCCAAATTACTGATATAGTCATGATGGACGCTTGTGTGTCTATTATTCCAGTCTTTGCCCTACTTAGGTATAAGGCAGTGGGTAGGTAGGAGTCTTTTTATGTAAAAAGATCTAAAGTTTAATGTTTTTCCTTTCTTTATATTCACTTCAGTAGACTTTTGCCTTGCTAACTCCTATTCCAACATCAAAAATGCAATTATTTAGGAGAGCAAATTATAAGGTGATGGAAGATAGGTAAGAGTTTTTAGTGGTGCTTTACTTCCTAAAGTATCAGTGTTCGTGTGTCTCCAGGATGAAGATGAATGAGATAGATGAGAAGAAAGAGCAGTTTTCATTATTTGCCTACTAAGCCATAGTAAGCCATTGAAAAGCTCATCGCCAGCAAAAAAGAAACAAACAAAACTCCTATTAATTTATACCCTAAGCTGATATAGCTCTGCATGATGTGTAAACTTCCAGTGCTGGTGCTGTTACTGCTGATCACAGAAGACAGGAGTGACTGGAGCCTGAGCTGCATGGGAGCTTGTTTGACAGCATTTCTCTCCATCTTATTTAACAAACACCTCCTGTTTAAGACAGATTGTAATTCTCTGTACCATGACATGCTGCCCATGCTGCATCTGTTCAATAGAAACATTATTTTCATTTTCGATCCAGCTAAAAAGTAACACATACAAATATTTATCTGAGAACCCAGTTTGTTTTCCCTGGGACTTCCTATAGATTTAATTTTTTTGTTTCATACTAACTTGTGTTAAAATGTTTGTGACTACCAGACTCAAAAAACAGGGAAGCCGATTTCTTGCAGAAGATACACCAGGGGTATGAACTTGTTTTCTGGTCCATGTTAAGGCACAGGTTTAAACTAATGCATTCCTTCTCTTACCTGTTCGGAGCAACTAGAAACATATCCTTTGTTGAAAACAGAATGTTCCTGCCCTTCAGATTCTCTTCAACATTACAAGGAAGTTCACTTGATTATGTCACTAAAGAAGTCTAAAAATCCCCCCCCCCAATGACTAATGCTTGCCCAATGTTCATCCATGTTTACTCTCAAATACCCGTACACAGTTCTGATGTAAAATCTGACTTTCTTTAGTACTTGTTTCTTTAGTACTTTCCCTACTTAACCAAGGTTTTTAGATAAGGAGACAGAGCTTAACTGTGCTGGGTTCCTCTTACCTCAACATGCCTTGTGTTTGCTTATGGAAAAGTTTGGATCAAAATGTTTTAAATACATAGACACTGGCAACAAAGACTAACAGTCAAATATTTTTGGGAAGATGCAATCATGAAGCAAGGTGACTCAAGGAGACAGGCTCAGGAGGACTGGGAAGGACTGCATGCATGCCTTCATTGTCAGATGGACAGCCACTAGCATCTCTCCATACTTGGAATGGGGACTACTGTGAATGGAGCTCCCAGAATCTCTCTCTTTATATTTATATTTATTTATATTTGGATTTATATACCGCCATTCGCCAAAAGGTCTCACGGCGGTTCACAATAAAATATTAAATCACAGTAAAATCACATAAAACCCCATAAATACCCCACTATTACAATAAAAAGATGGCATTCTATTCTATAACTCTCCCCACTTTCCCCTCTTGTTTAGAGAGAGGTCAGACATTAATTATGTAAGAGAGAGAGGAGAGAAAAAAATGGCCGATGGATTAAGGATCTCGGATGGAACCTGGGCTCTGCCCTGGCCTCAACCATATGGCTGGCGGAAGAGCTCCATCTTACAGGCCCTGCGGAAAGATGGTAGTTCTGACAGGACCTTTAGCTCCTCTGGGAGCTCATTCCACCAGGTTGGGGCCAGGACTGAAAAGGCCCTGGCTGAGGCCAGGCGAGCTTCCCAGGGACCCGGGACAGTCAGTAGATTCATACCTGCAGAGTGGAGAGCCCTGCAGGGGGCCTAAGCAACCAAACGGTCCCATAGGTAAGTAGGACCCAAGCTGCGTATGGCCTTAAAGATATATAGAAGATAGAAGAAGAGTTGTTTTTTATACCCCACTTTTCACTGCCCAAAGGAGTCTCAAAGTGGCTTACAGTCACCTTCCCTTCCTCTCCCCACAACAGACACCCTATGAGGTAGGTGAGCCTGAGAGAGCTTCTGACGGGACTGCTTGATCAGAACAGCATCATCAGGGCTCTGACAAGCTCAAGGTTACCCAGCTGGGTGCATGTGGAAGAGTGGGGAAATAAACCTGACTTGCCAGATTAGAAGATGCCACTCTTAACCACTACATGCTGGCTATAGTAGGTAGATAAGGGTTGATTGTACCAAAAAGCAGTTTGAGCCTTTCCCTTAGATGTTTTCTTGATCCAAATCAGCCTCAACTGAGATGGTATTTGCTCTGTTGGGGAAATATACAAGTATTGCTATAGCAATAACAACTCCCCAGGGCTATTTCAATTGGAAAAATAGTAAAGGGGAAGGCTTAAACCCACCATTCCAACTTCACATATTGTTTGGCCATCACTGTAGTAGTTTAATGAGGTTTGTAAAGTGACTTGAAGCAGGTTTGCCAAGGTTTTCCGCCTCCTTTCCTCTGCTGCTGCTGTTATTTTACATTAGTCTCATGTAGAAGAGATACACTTAGATGCCAAATGGCCTTGCAGGTCTAGATGTTGCATTTGGCATGCAGATCAATACTGATTTATGCTGTTGTTGTTGATGAGCCAGCTTGTCGCAAGCTTATAAACATTCTAAATTAGCCATATAATCTAGGAATAACAGTTCTGCCATTTAAATCATATGTTACTTTCTTGATCTCAAATTGCTGATATGTTGTACAAACTGAGCATCAACTCAGACCACAATACGAATATAATTATTTAGATAGATAGAGAACAGTGGCCTGAAACTAGAGTTCTATATTCCAGTGGTCCAAATGGGCATTACAACTCATTTTAGTTCTCTCAGGGGACCAATACATCAAGAATCCTGTCCTTTCTCTATCTCAAAAGTTACAGGCTCAGAAGCCAACCTGGGACACAGGATGGTATGGAACTCAAAATACAAGAAACTGCCAAATCTCTCCTTCCAACAGGAATGATTTCTGCAGCTCTGTGAAAGATTCTGAACTAGGTGGCAAAATGGAGATCCAAATCCCTCAAGATAGAAAACAATATTTGTGCACAGCTACCACTAGGTAGATGGAAATTGAGACAGATAGATGTCAGCATGAGGAAGCTAAGGAACTATGACACCAGCCCAACAATATGATAGATAGAAATGGACTGATGAGATGATGGATGTTGTTTAGAAGCAGGAAGACAAACATATGGCCAGTTATGCTGCTGCCACAGTCTGCAAGGCAGATGGATAAATGTTGAGGTGAAGCAAATAATAAAGACCGTCAAGTTAAGTGATGGACTGATAGGCTTATGGTAGAGATAGCTCCCCTGTAAAAAAAGCTCATGCAATCTTTCTTTGCCTGAAGCAGGAGCCAGAGATGTTTCCCCACCAGGCTGGCCGTAGAAGCAAAAGATTTATCCAGTTGCTTTGGGGAATGGTTTACAAAAATAATTTTTTTCCTTAAGGAATGCTGCCTACTTTCACTATCAAACTATGGAGTAGTTTGGGACAGTAGACCTGTTTGTCAGTCGCTTACTCTGAGCTTCCTGTCAGCAAGTGTTTGTACTCGTTTAAGGATCCAGTTAGCTTAAGGGTAGTATAAAATTGTAGCACTGTTCATATGTTATAATATACACCTTGTAGGTATTTATATGTTTGTAAGAAAGAGCCAATATGTGTTCACTTTATGAATGAAATGAAGGACCAGTATCTTGATAGATATAGAGTTTCAGCTGTACTTGCATTGAATGTAATATGAGAATTACTGAAAGAATGTTTTAAGAAAAAACAAGTGTATACTGTATATGGATAATATCAGTGGTCCCCAACCTGCGGTCCGTGGCCCGGTGCCGGGCCGCAAAGGCCAGGGCGCCGCCCCCCCCCACAGTAAAAAACTTCCCCGGGCCGCAAGCTTGCGGCCCAGGAAGCTTCTTACTGCGGGAGGGGGGGAGAGGGAATCAGGGCCATACCGCGCATCATGCATGCGTGGCCCAGCCACGCATGCTTACATGCGCCATGCACGGCACTTGCCCCGCCGGTCCCCAGCCGGAAAAAGGTTGGGGACCACTGGATTATATTGTATTCACTGTGACTTATGAATGGGGCTAATGTGACCCCTGTTGGGGGAATGGGTTGGGAACTAGGCAGAAAGCATCAACATACCTAATGAAATCAGAGTCCAGTAGCACCTTTAAGACCAACAAAGATTTATTCAAGGCGTGAACTTTCAAGTGCAAGCACTCTTCCTCAGACTAAGAACTGACTATCATAACAGTAGGAATATATAAGCAAAAGTTAATCCTGTTACATTAGTGTCATAGCTGTGAGACAGATCACAGTTTTATTTCTAACTAGAACGAAAGCCCATTTTATGTAGCAGTACAATGGGCACTAGAAGGGTTCTGTTCCCCCCCCCCATGACTGGCAAAGGTTTGTGGGTGGGTGGGAAGGGCCGCGGAAGAGGGGCAGGGGCCGTAGTTGTGGCGCAGTGGGGCTCGTGCAGCCGAATGGTGTGGCACTTACCTCGGCGAGAGGAGCAGCGTCGTGAAGGAGGCGAAGAGGAGATTGGGCGGCCATGTTGTGCTGCGCAGCCGGCGAGGGCAGTGTGCGGCGCTGGCGGCGAGCACCGGCGCAGTGGACTCTGTGGCAGTGGGGCGATGTCGAGGGCTGGCAGCAAGGTCTGGAGGCAGCGTTTGGGGCGTAGCAGCTCGGCAGCGGGCTGGTGGTGTCAGGACGCATGGTAGATGTTGGTGGCTGATGGTGGGGGCGGGAACGAAGATTGGGGAGGGCGGCAGCAGCCTCGCCGCGTCGATGGCATTCCATGGTTGTGGCAGCGGCGCGGAAAGTCGGGGCAAGGTCCAGGAACGCTGGAAGTGGGGATGGTGGTGGCAGGGCGTGGCGGCTGGCGCAAAGGTGTACGAGACGGCAGCGAGCGTGGTGGCAGGTGGTGGCGGCGGCGAAGGTCAGTGAGAGGGCGGGAAGGAGGGAATTGGGCCATTTGGGAAGGGCATTCGCTGGGCGGAGGGGAAGCAATTTTCCCCGAGCCCAGGGAAGTAGGGTGAGCATCCTCCCTGGCGGCCATCCGGGCAGGATGGCGGCTCAGGCGGACTGGAGTCTGTGGTGCGGCGTTCAGGAGACGGGCCAAATGTCCAATAAGGAGGCGCGCTTTGCGCGCCTCCCAATTGGACACTTGGCCCTGGAGTGCCACTCGGAGGAGCGAATCAGGAGCCGCAAAGCTCCTGAGTTTTTATCCCGGACAGAGCCCGCCCTAACTCCTCCCCACCAGCCCTTACTTGATTATTAAGTCCGCGGCGCGGGGCTATTAAAATATATGTCATTGTGAACAACAAATGGGTTCGAGGGGTTTGATTGGCTGGCTTGGCAGAGGGTTTGATTGGCTGGTGTGGCTGTGTTTGGATGCTATGACATAGTTTACTAATGTAACAAGATTAACTTTTGCTTATATATTCCTACTGTTATGATGGTCAGTTCTTAGCCTGAGGAAGAGTGCTTGGTCTTAAAGGTGCTACCGGACTCTGATTTTATTGTGCTACTTCAGACCAACAAGGCTACCCATTTGAATCATACCTAATGAAGTCAGTGATCAATATAGAGTGCTGGGGATCAATAGTGGAACTACATGCAGAATTAATAGGTCATCCTAGAAATAGAGGGAACCCTGGTAGGAAATAAAACTGGGGCAGTCTTCCTACAGATTATTTAAAAAGAACTTATAAATAGGCTTTGCAATATAACTATTTGGATTTCTTCATGCACATCAGGCGCAGGCTTTGGAGGTTATAGAACATACTTTATATGAGATACTTTAATTATTGCTACCAGTTTTGTTCTCTTGCAGCATTAGTGAGGGCCCACCCCTCATTTAAATGACTGTTATTGGTATATCTGACATTGGCAGCAATGCATGGCTGTGCAGGAGTTGGCACAAGTTTTGGCCGGTTGGATCCGTGATGAGGGAAATTACAAAAAAACAATTTCCCTTTCTTGTCATGCTGCAAACTGGGGCGCAAACAAGGGAAATCCCATCTGAAGGGAGAAATGCACAATAGTCTTCCCTCACACTCACCCTCCCCTTTCCATTAAGCCTCACAGCTTAATGCCAATTGATTACTATTGAGTGCCCTTCTTCAAGGGCAGTAAGGGGCAAAATTACCCTAAATAATTGCTTACAGATGCAATGCAGGCTGTGTAGAAGTGCCTCTTCACCATTTTCATTGCCATCTCATAGGTTTTCATGAGCATCTTATAAGATGTTCTTGCCACTATCATGAGTCTTCCTCCAAACTCACTCTAACCTTTTCTCAAAGCTAAAGACTATATCTCATGACTGAACAAGCAGTTCATGAAATTGGCCCCCAGCCAGACCTGTGAAGTGAAGAGTCACTCATGGAGTTCATGCAACTGGGAGCTAACCTCCTGCGCTACTCAGTCAAAAAGACCGGCAATGATTTGAATAGCATGAACCATGTAGGATTTGTATTTCAATAAAGAGTTTGGTGTTGCTCCAACACAACAGAGTAAACAGTTCTGACCCAGGAATTTGGGTTCGCTTCCCTCTTTTGCCCCCAGTTCCTAATTAATGAAATGAGACAATGCTCTACAGGTTGTTATTTGCTTCAGTGCACTTAAACCAACAATATGAAAGCTCTCAGTGCTATCTAAATAATCATCCAGCCTGCAGCTGTGTCATGCAGGGAGCTCAGTTCCATTAACACTTCACTATGGAGCCAGGTTTAGGATGTGTCTCCAGGTAACAGCTCAAAGCAAAAAACAGCTCAAAGCAGATGAGGTGGCAAAATGAAAGCAGCAGAATGGACATTGCAGAGAACGCTTAAAAGTGCCCATTGTCCTCCCTGGATCTCCTATTTCAAGCACACCCGGGGCACCAGGAGCCAACAATTAGTGCTTTAGAATAATGGTTAGTTCCAAACCCCATCACTTCCTGGCATGAGTTCTCTTTCTCAGCAAAAGAGAGGGCTGTATAAGGATCACAGTGCTCCCAGGCCCTTCTTCCAGAACTGCTTATGCCACACTGGGAAAATTTCCCATACTCTTCCTCCATTCATTGAAAAGCAATATGTGTTTGGTAGTCTGTTCAACATAGATTCGGTAAGTAATTTGGCTATATCTTGCAATATCAACCATCTCCAGCCAGAATGACAAATTCTGGAGGGGCTGTGACTCAGGGGTAGAACACATGAGGTCTCAAGTTCAGTCCCTGGCATCTCCAGTTAAAAGGACCAGGCAGAAGAAGATTTCTGCAATTTATGGTCTCAGGACATGAAGGACTTTTAATTACAAAACAAACAAACAAAAACAAAAACAAAAAAATACTGCTGCCAGTCAAGGTAAACAGTACTGATCTTAATGGACAAAATGTTCTGATTCAGTATAAGACAGCTTTATGTGTGTTCATGGGAAGGTGAGTTTGTCTGCTGCTGCCAAAACAACAAACAGCCTTGCAGCCTCTCAAAAGCTAGCAAATGTATTTATTGACTTAAAATATTTATATGCCACCTCTCTATAAGAATACATCTGATTGGCTTACAGTGTAAATAAATAAAACCTTCATAAATAAATAAACAAACACCAATAAATAAATCAGAAACTGTTAAAACCACTAAAGATACAATGTCACAAACCACAATGCCTGTGACATAAAATGTCACGAACTAGAATTCCCAGCAGCATGCAGGGTTTGGGTGTTAAGATGTAAGCCTTTAACTGTCTTAAACTTGGCCTCTGGTGCACTGTTTAATAGAGATGTGCACCAGGAAATGAACTGGTGCTTTTCAGATTCAAGGTTTCCTGATTCAGTACAATTTGAATCAACCAAATCCCTGATTCAGTACATTGATTTGAGTTTGAAAAATTTAGGAAACTTGAACTGATTTGGCTGAAACAGCTACTAGGCTGCTGATCCTGCTGTGGAAAGGCCTCTTGCTGTTTGGTGGCTCTGGAGACATTTAAATACATCTAGGCCTCACTGAACTGCTGATTGTGAAGATCAGCTGTTTGGTAGGGTCTTTAAATGTCTCACCGCAGACCTCTCAGAGACTGTGGAAAGTAGGCTCTGTGCAGCCTGAAAGGGATCTGGGGGGAGGCAGTTAAGGAATCCACCAAACAGCTGATCCTCACAATCAGCTTTTTTGGTGGGTTTCCCCCCACCTACCCTATCCAGGCTGCAGAGAGTGGGTGCCGAATCTTGAATCAGCTGAATCAAGCCCAAATGTATATGGGCTTCTCTGATTTGACTGGTTTAAACTGATAGGATGTTTGATTTGACTTGGATAAACACAAAACGTACTTGAATCAGCATTGATTTGAGTAATTTTGGGCTTATCCAAGTCAAATTGCCCATTCCACTTGTTCTAGTTGGACAGGAAAATAGTTGGCAGGAAAATAGGGCAGGGCTTTTTCAGCTATGACTCTCAGAATGTAGAATTTTCTGCCTCATGAGACTGGGGAGGTTTCATTAACCTTAAACTTCCTGATACTTGTTAAGACCTTTTTATTCCATAATAAATTACACCTGGAACTGATGACTGGATCTTTAATACTGGATTTATCTTTACTGCTGACTTTAGTGTTGGAGGTTTTAGTCACTGTTTTTTACTTTGGCTATTGATGTTGTGTGGCTGCTTTTTTAGATTATTGATTATTGATTTTTATATTTTTGTTAAAAACTCTTAGGTTTGCTTTTAATAATTTTTTGCTTCTTTTTTCTGATGTAAATTACCATATTTTCATAGTTCAATTGTAGGGGGCATATTTGTTAAATAAATAAATCTGCTTGGGGAACAAGTATGTATAAGGTGGAAATGATGACTGATAATGGACTGAATAGAGCTTGTGAATTTGTACAAATATATGTCAGGTATGCTTACTACAATAAGTAGGGTTGCCAGACTCCAGGTGGAGTGAGGAGGCTTCCTGGAATTATTACATATCCAGACTACAGAGATTAGTTCCCTGGAGAACATGGCAGCTTTGGAGGGTGAACTGTGTGGCATTATACTCTGCTGAAGTCCCTCCCATCTACAACCTTGGCTTTCCCAGGTTGTACCACTAAATCTCTAAGAATTTTACTACCTACAGTTGGCAACCCTAAAATCATGGCTAAAACATTGGCAGTATTTAGTACTTAGAAAGTCTAGGCTTGTGTGTCCCTTATTACTTCATGCACAGTTTATCCCTGGATTGGTGTCCATTGTAGTCTCAAAACACATGGTCATTTATAATAGAATGACAAAAACAGTGGCCTGTTGTGAACTCAGAAACCTTCAGTTTCCAAGCTGAGTGCCAGAGATGGATGCAGAAAGGGAGAGAGGGTTCATGCAAACCTGACCATCTAAAGTTTTTTTTTTTTAACTCATCTGTTACACTGCCTTGTAGTCTGGGCTAGACCCAAATGGCAACTAATGGTTACAACACAAACAGCAAAATGTTCCAGATTTAACCTTTACAATAAACACACTGAGTGGTCTTAGGTTCCTTAAAGAGACCCATCTTTCTGCTGAGAAAGAAAGGTCATGTCAGGAAGCAGTAGAGTCTGGAAGAGCTAGATTTACACACATATTAAGTAAAATACAATTTAATGCCTTAGAGTATGAAGGATCTCTAAATATACAAAATTTCCAAATGTTACTAGTTATCATTTTAAGTCAAGCTATATCAACAACCTCAGATATGCAGATGATACCACTCTGATGGCAGAAAGTGAAGAGGAACTAAAGAGCCTGTTGATGCAGGTGAAGGAGGAGAGTGCAAAAGTTGGCTTGAAACTCAACATCAAGAAAACAAAGATCATGGCATCCGGCCCTCTCGATTCCTGGCAAATAGATGGGGAAGAAATGGAGGTAGTAACAGATCACTGCAGATGGGGACTGCAGCAAAGAAATTAAAAGACGCTTGCTCCTGGGGAGGAAAGCTATGGCAAATCTAGACAGCATCCTAAAAAACAGAGACATCACCCTGCCAACTAAAGTGCGTTTAGTCAAGGCTATGGTATTCCCAGTTGCAATGTATGGCTGCGAAAGTTGGACCATAAGGAAGGCCGAGCATCAAAGAATTGAGGCTTTTGAACTCTGGTCCTGGAGAAGACTCTTGCGAGTCCCTTGGACTGCCAGGCGAACAAACCGGTCAGTCCTAGAGTAGATCAGCCCTGCCTGCTCCTTAGGAGGTCAGATCCTGAAGATGAAACTCAAATACTTTGGCCACCTCATGAGAAGGAAGGACTCCCTGGAGAAGAGCCTAATGCTGGGAGCGATTGAGAGCAAAAGAAGAAGGGGACAACAGAGAATGAGGTGGCTGGATGGAGTCACTGAAGCAGTCGGTGCAAACTTAAATGGACTCCGGGGAATGGTAGAGGACAGGAAGGCCTGGAGGGTCATCGTCCATGGGGTTGCGATGGGTCGGACACAACTTCGCACCTAACAACAACAATGGAGCCTCTTGAATATAGTTTGGGCTTCAGCATAAGGCTACCATTCTCTAGCTCTCTTGGAATTTCAGCTGATCTCCAGTCTAAAGAAACAATGGCCATTTTGGAAGTTGAATTTTAGGTCATAATATCCCAGCTGAATTCCCTCTCCTCCCCGAACTCTGCCCTCCTCAAACATCTCTAGGCATTTTCCAAGCCAGAGCTGGTGACCCTACATGAGGATGTCTTAACCCAACCCTATTATCCATCCTCAAACCATCAAGCTCTAACATAAGGTGAGTCAAACTGTCCTATACAAGCTGGCTATACTGATCTCTCTCTCTCTCTCAGTGAACAATAACTGATATAGGTTTGTTCCAGTTATTTATTTGATTTATATACCACCCTTCCGGTAAACCAGCTCAAGGCAATGTATATTAAATAAAATAACAATACTAATTCAAAAGTTAATAATAGTTTAAAACATGTAAAACCCATTAACCATTAAAAACACATATCTAATTAGCAGATGTGCATGATGGTTACACATGGAGTACCTGGCAGAGCAGGGACTTAAAGTCAGACCACCTCAGATTCTGACTATAATCCTGATCAGCAACCAGACTGGCATTTTGTGGAGTTTAGATCCTATTATTTTGTCCCTTTCCCAGTGCTGCCATCCATTCCCTCTGCCTCCCAGCTCTGGCATGTTCTACTTTTGCAATTATTTATTTATGCCTGGCTGTTTTTCTCTTTTTTTTAACAACAGGTGTCCCAAGTACTTAGCTACCTTTTCCCATGGTTAGCTAAAGAAAATATCAGTAACAGCACAGAAGGAATGGAGGGAAAGAAAACTTGAAGGCTTGGCACTAACCTTGAAAGGCAGTGAAAATGTTGGGCATGGTTTACCTGAGTGAGAAATGACATTGTCACAAGTGAAGCCCAAAGTGATTGATAGCCAGGGCCATCAAACAGAGTGAGCAAGCAACATGATTTTGAAGACAGGGAATGAGCTTTTCCCTCCTGGACCAGATCTTAAGCACCTCCCCTGAGGAAAGCATATTATCAAGCATGAACAGTTTCTTCAGTTGGATCAAAACAGCATCTGACACACCATTGCAATGCAAGTCCAATGGTCCTGTCCAAGATGTCTTAGCTACTCAATTCTTTGTGTAATTCTGAGATCCCTCTTTGGCCTACCACTTGTTTTTCTTTGGGGAAATGTAGTACCTTAGCACATTTAATGTACAATATTTGGGATAGTTTAGGGAGAAGATGCAAGAATAGTTAATCTGAAGAAGGAAAGCAGCAGTAGCAGCAAAGTTTGAGTAAGTATGGATGACCTGAAGCATATTTATCAAATGAATCTAGATCACCCTGGAAGGTGATTAACAGCAACAATGATGTGAGCCAATTAAACAATAATAAATACTGTAAATTTCAAATCAAGCACTCAAAAGCAGCAATATCAGAATCTCCAGAAAAACATTAAGCAACCAATTAATTTCAGAGACCTTCCAGGACAAATATATCTTCTTTTTAAAACTGTGTATTATTTTAGCACAAGTCAAAGAAAAAGTAGCAAAAGAATAAAGAATAGTAATCTTAACATTACAACATTACATTGTTGATTTTATTTTCTTAGCTTCTTCTTCCCACCAGATTGTTCATCATAAACCGTGAACTAAACATTTTTAATATACCATATAAATATTTCTCCGTACTCAATTTATAAATAAGTCTACATTAACATTCTTTAATCCTCAAAACCACAGGCCATCCAGTAATGTTTTCTCTTTCTTACAAGAAGTCAGTAAAAGGTTTCCTTTGCATCATAAGGAAGTTTTTTCTCTCTCTCTCCGACCATTCTCTGAGTTTGGCCATTAACAATCCAGTCTCCCAATGTAGGCAAATTTTTGAGTTTGGCCATTTTGGCTAATTCTAACAGTAACTATCCAATCTTCTACTGTAGGAAAATGTTTAGTTTTCCAGTTCTGAGCAACAAGAACAAATATATCTTCAGATAATGCCAGAAGGTCTGTAGAGAAGGTACCAACTAAGGAAAAAGTTTTGTGCCCTTTACACAATGGAGCAAACCAGTGTTTGTTATTTTCTGGGAGCTGGCTGAATATATACCTAGCACTGTAGTGAAAAAAAACCTGGTAGGAAATATTATTAGAAAGGTGACTCACTAGCTCTCGCTGCCCTTTGGCATTATGGTTGACAGAATGTCATGCTTATCATCAAAAAGATGCTCTGCAAATGAATTATTCAAAAACAAAGGTTATAAGTTTAGGCACACACAATATTGAATGCAGTTAGAATATTGCAGGAAGTACACACATCATTTATTGTTTCCCGTGGCACTTTTTAGAGTACTAAATATTCTGCAGTTGTTACACCTTCTCAACTCTGTTTCTTTCTCAAAAGTGGTTTCATTGACCCCCCCTCAATGGCCAGTGATGGGTGATGTGCCTTCTGGTGATGTTAGTTCCACAGGTATGGCAATAGTGTGGCCTGCTGATATCACTTCCAGGGTTTCTCAAACCCTAGGAATGTTTCAGGGGGTTCTCAATAGTAAAAAGGTTGAGAAAGGCTGAGATAGGTACTCATTGGTCCATTTTGCATGGCAGTGGACACACCGGGCTGCTGCTGGTGCATTGCTGTGGAGCTGCATGCTCTGCAGCATTTTGTGCCTCCACAGGGGACCCTTTTGATCAGGATACCTGGTGTCCCACTGAAATATGTCCCCCTGGGAAACAGCAGCAGCAGAATGGTTCTGCCATGCAGGGAGAGCCACAGGGTTTTTTATTTTGCACCTTCTTGCAAAATAAAAAAAAATGCTCTGGTTCTTCCACTGGTGCTGCGAAGCACCACAAAGCCAACCAGGGAATTTTTTGCCCCCTCTGGGCTGTGCGACAGTCTCTGTCGGCCCTTTTAGTGGCTAAGGGAATGTGGATTCTCCCATGTCCCCATAGCCTGGGGCAACTGAGGGCTCAATCCATGCCAGGCCTGAGAGGGGGCCTGCCCAGTGGCTGCATCATGTGGAAGTCAGGATTAGTCCCATTTCCATATGATCACCCTCTCGACCTTTTCCCCCTGTGCGGAATTAGCCTTTGTTTTCTTTACTCTAGATGTAGAATTGAGCCTGAGAGCTGGTGCCTTGCCCCAGATCACCCAGTGCACCTATGGCTTAGAAAAGCTAAAAGGGTGCACTGTAGTATTTTTAAAATGAACCAGGTTAGTGCAGTACAATCTTTTGTGGACTGCAGTTCACTTGTCAGATGCATGTAGGCATTTGATTTATATACATGATCAGATGGCAGAGAGGTGACAGAGAGGAAAGGAAGTGGAGCAAGGGAAAGTTGCTAACAATGGGATAAAAACGCAATGGAATTCACAAAGTATAAACCATAACACCTCAAAGTCTGTGTAAGGTAAGCATACTGGCCATTCACAGCAGAAGCAATATGTAATATCACAATTTTATGAGATTTGCTAAATTAATTTAATTGTTTTAGCGTGAGAGGAATTCATAATCCTGAGTGAGACCTAGTTGGACAGCCTCAAGCATCCTGAGGAAATCTATTTCAGCAGTTTTGTTCTTGAGTTTCCCTTTATTCTTTTATTGAAAAATGGTGACACTGAGCCAAGAGTACAGTCCAGTACCAAATGGCTGAAACATCTGTAGGGTTTTGGGTTTTATGTCACATTTGTCACCTTAACCAACTAAAACAAATATTTACCTTTTCCCAAGTTTCCATCAAGCCAGAGCACACCACAAGCTGAAAAAGACAACAGGCACCAAGGGAGAGGGAATCCCTGCACACAAGCCAAGGAGAAAAACTTGGGAGCCTGCCTGTGGTTGAGAAGTCAACAACCTAGTCGATGCCATGGGAGCAGGATATAAATGAAGTAGATAAATGATATAGCTGAAGATAGGTGGAGTGATAAAAGCTTGACTGGTGGGTGGGAAGGAGAAAAGAAAGAGGGTATGGGAGCTGCCAGGAGGCAGAACAGAGGAAATAGTGTGGGAAGATGGATGAAGGTGAAAATGAAGTGCCCCCCCCCCAAGTCATTGCAGGTAGCCCACTGCACAACTGGACCCAGTCCAATGGGTGGAACTGTGTTCCCTTAGTTTTCTAAGGGAGAGATTCCTGTTGAGAGGGAATAGGGATGCCAGCCTCCACTTGAGAGATCAGTTCCCTGGAGAAAATGACACCTTTGAAGGGTGGACTATATAATTATACTCCACTGAGATTTCTCCCCACTCCAAATCCCATCCACTCCAGCTCCACCCCTAAAGTCTCCAGCTATTTCCCAACCCTGACAACCCTAGGAGAGAGGGAGGGAAAGCTGAAGAAGGGGGAGGCAGATACATGTAGGTTGACTTTGTGGGAATGAGAGAAGAAAGCAGCAGAAGAGTAGAAGCTGTGGAGGCTTTCAGGGAAGGGAAATGAGAAATGGTGGGGCTAGAAGGGGAAAATGGGATGCCCCCTGGCAGTCCTACTGGGCCCCTGCTTGTCACTACATACAGCCCTTTTTCATAGTCAAGGCATGATAGCTATGGCAAAAAGGACGGTAAGAGACAATGGGGATCATGTTTGTTTGTAACGTTGGTTAGTGGTGTATTTCTACCCTTTACATATTTTATGTATTTATTTTTATTTCTTTAAATGTATAGACCACCCTCCTCACTTGAGCAGACTCAGGTCGGCGAACAAGATACGTTCAACAACACATTAATATCACGGTTCTAAAATCAATTCTAAAATCTGGCCATGTATTTTATGTATTATATAGTGTTTTTGCACAGGGGGGGGGGGGATTTTGTACAAGGCAGCAGAATGGTCAGCTGCCACTGTAAGCAGACACCCTTCCATCTCTTGGTTATTGCCAGATGTGTATTTTCATCTTGACCATGAACTATTGAGCAATTCTACTATTGCTGACTCTGGATTTCTGGAGAAAATATGCTACACTCTGGCCAAAATAAAGTCTTCAGGCTAATGTGCTGTTAACCTGCTGTTTCACTTGCATGAGACTAGCAGGCAGCCAACTTTTAATGAATTGGAATGGTTCTTTTGCACATTAATATCAACTTCCATTAGCATACTTATGCAGGTGAGCCAGAAGTGTGTGTTTAATCCCATGGCCTTCACAGCTTCTGTCTGCCCCTCCAAACCTGGACAATGAAGACAGCTAAGTATGATGTATGCCCCCCATGGCAATACAGATTAGCTTTGTCTCAATTTGAACATTCCTTCTGGTTGGCAAGGCAAACTGAATTTCCAAGGGTGAAGTGGCATTCTTTTGTCATGTAGGAATGGCAAGTGGAATGTTGTATATTTTCAGTATTTTTTATTCAAGAAAGGTAGGTAATGAGCAGAAACAAAAAGGAAAATAAAGAAAACATGCACAATTGTTATGACTGGAGTGCAAATATAAAACATGCAGAAGATTCATACAGATAAGTATCAAAGTTTTCATTGCCAGTCTACACAAAAATGTCATCCAAACTGTTTAACTAAGCATACTTAACATTCCAGAAATGAGTGATAGATTACCAACTCTTCTCAAACTACATGAGAGATTACTCAAGATCAGGTATTTTGTCTAGGACCAGAGCCATGGAAGAAGGACTGCAGTGAGGGCCAATTATTTTCAAACTTTTTCAAAGACTTCCCTGTTTTTTTAGCTGTCAAAAAAGAGCTGCCTTGTTTGCAAGGATATAGGAAAAGTACATGAACAATTTTCTACCTATCCACTGGATAAGAAGTAAATCTGATCTTTGTTTTGGTTTTCTGGATAAGGATTGCAAGACACTGGTTTGCACTTTTTATCTTATTAATTTTTTATAATGATTTTAATAAAATATGCTAAATTACTTTTGTTTAACAATAGGCAAATTTTGTTGGCTCAGGATTGGTAATGCTAGCTTTCTTGGTGAGCATTCAGAAAAAAAACCCCTCATCTCTTCTAAAATATCTCTCCTGGCTTGTAATTCTTATTCTTATTCTTATTACCTGGAATGGTACCCTTAAATGGTGGATCCATTTGGGCCATTTCTATTTTAAAATTTCTTTAAAGTCGTCCCAGTTCCTTGCTCCAAAGCAATTTTTCTCATTGTTCTTCAGAATATTCCAGATATACTTCTGGGCGGTCTTTGTAGAGGTCAAGTGACATGGGAGTTCTACTGTAGTCCTCACTTTCATTCCAATCGCCACCTAGAGGTGAGCAACCCTAGATGTGGAGTTAATAAAATGTCATGCCAAGAGGAAGTATGTTTAATGAACAGTTGAAAACATTGCTACTTCCTGACAAAATCTAAGGAGAGATTTTGACCACCTTCAGCAGACAAAATCAACCTATACATTTACTAGCTTTGTCAGCCTGGCAGGAAAGAGGTGAATTAGGTGTTCATTCTTTAGGTAAGAACTTTTTTACCACCACAATGGAGGTTGCTACCAAAAACAAGACGACTATCAGATTCCACATCTCTTGTCCTGAAAAACAGCCTGTCTGATCAGCGATGCAGCACAGGCTCTGCTGTTTCCAAAACATCTGTTCCTTTGTCTTCCCTGATCTCCAGATTCCTAGAGACCCATTCACCTGTGGCTGCCATTCCAGTTTTAATTCCTTAATTAATCTTTTTAAATGAGCAAGTTGCTTATAGCCCCTGTGAGCAAAATGAAAATGAAAAGCAGGCTTAAAAAATAAATAATTGTGTGGGGAAATATTGAATAAGTTACAGTTACCTAGAAAAGTCTTGCAGAGATCTTGTACTTCATCCTTCCACTGATTGGGCTGCTTCCTTGAGTAGTGCTGTGGCACAGAGGGCCACCGTCAGAGAAACACAAGCCCAGAGTTTTCCTTGGCATGGGGAGCTGCACAGATGAAGGACATGTAAAAACACACACACACAAAACACAAAACCCTTCCATTGTCTCTTTGCATTTTAATATGCCGTGGAAACAACTTTCTTATATAAACCTTTCAAAATAGAGCTGGCCTTTAGCATTGTTTGCTGTCTGCCTTGTGTCTGCTGTCTTCCAGTCTCCTGGGCTCAAATGCTTGCAAGCAGCAGGGAATCAGTGATTAAAAGCACATTCTCCCTGTAACGTCTTGCAGAGACTTGCCAGAAAGGGCACAAATCTCATTTGGCACGAGGACACCTGGCACTTAGGACATCTTGCAGGGTGATGCAGATGCTCCACTCTGTTGCCACTGTCGGTCAACGTGGAGGGCTGTCTATCACTCTTCATTTTACCAAGGCTCTGGATTACCAAAAAAAAAAAATGCTGGAAGCAGTTGTGAGTCATCCATTTCAATAGCTGCATGGGGAGCTAAGCCTGGAAGCCATGGCACCATAACCTTCTGCACCCCATTTCAGAACAGAAGGAGCTTTTAACAGCAATGGGAGGAAAATCCTATTCCTGACACAGGAGGAAGGGGCTTTGCAGAACCTCCCTCCCTCAGTTTATTTTTAAACTAGCCCCACATCTCTAGACCCCTGAGACATCTGTGCCAGCTTTTTTCTTGACTGGAAACTTTTCTCAGCCAAGTGTCCTGCATCAGTCATTCAGTGAGCAACACACAGGAAGAGGTCAGCTGCATCCTTCATTTGCCATTCCTTCTAATCCTTGCCTTATCCACGGAACAGGTCTCTTCTACTTGAAGTTCTGGGTAGGTTGCAAGCCCAGGTTGGGAAATTCCTGGAGACTGGGGTGGTGGTGGTTGGGGAGGTGAGAAAGTTCAGTGAGGTATGATGCATGACGTCCCCAGTACAGTCCAAAACATCAATTTCCTCCAGGGGATCTAATATCTGTAGTCTGGAGAGCCGCTGTAATTATAGGAGATATCCAAGCTGTACCATAAATGTTTGATTTTTTTTTTTACAAATATCCAGCCAAGGAAGAAGTTCTTCCTCCTGAATCATAGAGTTGGAAGGGGCCATACAGGCCATCTAGTCCAACCCCCTGCTCAACGCAGGATCAGCCGTAAGCATCCTAAAGCATCCAAGAAAAGTGTGTATCCAACCTTTGCTTGAAGACTGCCAGTGAGGGGGAGCTCACCACCTCCTTAGGCAGCCTATTCCACTGCTGAACTACTCTGACTGTGAAAAAGTTTTTCCTGATATCTAGCCTATATCGTTGTACTTGTAGTTTAAACCCATTACTACACGTCCTTTCCTCTGCAGCCAATGGGAACAGCATCCTGCCCTCCTCCAAATGACAACCTTTCAAATACTTAAAGAGGGCTATCATGTCCCCTCTCAACCTCCTTTTCTCCAGGCTGAATATTCCCAAGGCCCTCAACCTATCTTCATAGGGCTTGGTCCCTTGAAGGTACAGGGTGTGATGTAGCCCCAGAGTCCCAATTTGGTTCTCCCAAGTGAACTCCTTCCCTGCCACAAAATTCCAGCAACCTTTTGATCTCCCTGCTTTCCCTTCTTTCCAACTTTTCATTTATAACTGAGTAAATTTTTGATGAACAAGCAATTAAATATTTGTGACTGTTGCATGTGTTTTCCATTACTTCGTGTGAAAATGCAAGCAAAGAGCCTTCAGCTCAATCCCTTGTGCTGCATTGGTTAAGTAAATCCTGAGATTCAGAAAGGCCTGCAAGGGACAGTGTGATGTCCTTAATGTAAGTCTGTGACATGGCAAGGTCTTTTAAAAGACCTCTCCAACACATAAAGGTTTGAGGAGCTTGTGGTGTTTACACTGAACAGTTGAAAAGAGACAGCTATTGGTCACACTGGGCCCTGGGGCAAAAGAACTGAAAATAGGTGAAAGCTGATGTCTTATATCAACTTAATACCATTTCCCTTTGCTCCAGAGTGTGTGAACTTTGGAGTTACACATCTCTTGAAGCAGTAAAAATATGTTCTTCTAGTCCTACAGAGAAAGATTGGTTGGTTATTTTAAATAAATCCATGGAGTTCAACCCTTGGCCTGATAGCCGTCTTGACTCCTTAGCCCGAAACCCTTTTGCTTCCTCCCCATTTGAAGAGAAGACAAGAGCTGGTTATTTATACCCCACTTTTCACTACCTGAAGGATTCCCAAAGTGCCTTACAAACATCTTTCTCTTCCTTTCCACATGATGTCCTGTGAGGTAAGTAGTACTAAGAGAGCTCTAACACAGGCTTTCTCGACCAGAGTTTCATGAAAGAAGGAGAATTCATCACCTCCCAAGGAAGCCTGTTCCACTGAGGAATGGCTCTAACTGTAGGGATCTTCTTTTGGATGTTTAGCTGAAAATTCTTTTGAATTAATTTCAACCCATTGGTTCTGGTCTGACCCTCTGGGGTAACAGTAAACAACTCTGCCCCATCTTCTATATGATAACCCTTCAAGTATCACCTCTTAGACGTCTTCTCTTCAGGCTAAACAGACCAAGTTCCCTCAACCTTTACTCATATGACTTGGTCTCCAAACCCCTCACCATCTTTGTAGCCCTCCTCTGGACATGATCCAGTTTCTCTACATCTTTCTTCATTTGTGCTGCCCCAAAATTAACACAGTACTCCAAGTGACGCTGAACCAGAGCAGAGTAACGTGATAACATTACCTTGCGTGATCTGGACATTGTACTTCTTTTAATACTGTCCAAAATCCCACTTGACATTTTAGCTACCGAGTCACACTGCTGACTCATGTTCAGTGTGAGGTCTACTAAGACCTCCATATCCTTTTCACACATGCTACTGCCAAGACAAGACTTACCCATACTATAGTAATGCATTTGATTTTTTTCCTACCTAATTGCAGAACTTCACATTTTTCACTATTAAAATTCATTTTAGCCCAGCACTCATAGCAAGTGCTTTTAGAAAGTGAGCGGGGCAAGATAAGACTTTTGCCTAGCAGATCTTCTGATAGGTCCCTGGTGATTTCATTGGTGTTCAGGTTTTAAAAAAAAATGTTGCTGTGACATCAGATACCACAATTAAGAATGCACCAAAACATCCATTTTTAAAAATGTTGTGGTATAACCCCCCCATTTCCAAAATATTTGGATCCATAATTTCTAATGGGGAAACTTTCTGTGTTTTCTCTGTGTGTGTGTGGGGGGGGGGGGAGTTAAAGTTACAGGCACCAAAATTACCATGGGGCTGCTGGTGTCTCTTTCTTCAATAACCCCCAAGAATATTGGACCAAGGGGTCCAATTCTATGGACCCCTGAACACAATGCCACCAGCCCCCTCCATATTTTCTATGAAGGAAGAGGGACATCCAAGGTGCGTTCAGGGCAAAAACCATGCCTGCAATTTGCAATCACTGCTCAAATGTTTTCCATGAGAGATCCAATAACAAGCCCAAATGAACCATTGCTGAACCCAATAATCCCAGAAGAATCATTAGCCAATGTGTCAAGCCAAACAAAACAAAAATCAAATAAAAGAATCACTACAGTGGAAACTGAGGGGGAAGCACTTTTGTATGCCCAACAGAACAAATGACAATGTACAGAATGCCCAGCAGAACCCAGTGCTATTGTAGCAGTGCAAGAACAACAGCACCAAATTGAAACCATAGAGAACAAATGTGTGTGTGTGTTTATGTGTGTGTATTTTCAAGCACTGAACAACAATATAAAAACCTGCAAGGGGACCCAAAGTAACACTGGCAAAGAAGAAGAAAAACCCACTTGAAACTGAGAAACAGAGTTAGAATTGCAGACTCATAGGAACACACACACAAATAAAAGGACAGGGGAAGGAGAGGGGGAAGAAAAAAAATATTTCTGATATTTTTGCGGCTATTTTCCCAACATCCCTAAAAAGTCCCAGATATATCTGAGATGTTGAATATACCCCAAAATACGAATAGGTTTTTTGGGGTATATTTTCATCTGAGATGTATCTGAATGCACACTTCTAACCAAAACAGAACAAGTAACTTCCCTGTGTGACGGAAAGTAAACTGTGTGTATGCAAAAACAATTAAAAAAAACAAGTTCATTAAAAAATCACCCTGTTAAACAGAGTTTATGCTGAGTTTTGAAGGCAGGTTATGCTACGTGAGTAGATGGATTATTTATTATAGTAAAAATTGAGCACCTGAAATATTACCTGAATTATTATGTTAAATTTTAAATTACCTGAAATATTATGTTAAAAATTAGATTAAAATAAGCACTACAATCCATTAAATGAATACATAACTTTAATAGACTCTCACAGCTGCACAAAATTTGGCCATTTTATCCATGGTCTGAGAAGACAAAGGAGATCTATGATTTCTGTAATGTACCTGGCATTTTTGGGGGGAGACTAGAAGTAATGAAATCATATATAAGATCACAACAAAAAGGGCAATGCAATAAGATATGTCCAACAGTTTCAGCTTCCCCACTTGCATAAGGGAACATTTGTCCCTGATACAGATACCAGCTAGCTCTCTCCCGAGAGTGAAGAGAGTAGGACATTAACAAGGGCAGGAGAGCATGGCCTAAGGTCACTGGAGAGCTTCCATCACAAAGAGGTGATTACAATTTGGATCTTCCAAGTCCTGTTCTGACATTTTAACCAGTATACCATAAAGGCTCTCTGAAAAAGGACAGAGAAACAGAGTAGTATCATACATAACCCAGAAGTGGAGAAAGAAGTGCAACCCAATTTTCTCTGTATCTGGAGTACCATGGGAAGACTTGTCCATCTACTCTATGGCACTTCTATAGATTAGAGAGCATCTAAAGTGATTCAGAAACTTGAGTACCATTTCTCACATTATTGTAGAATTTGCAGATATCATGGATAATTCTCTCTCTTTTTTGTATGTGTAAAAAATCATTTCAGCATTTAGGAATAATTATAATAAAACATCCTTAAAGATTATGTCTGGGATTATTTTCCTGGCTTCTGGCCATGGATTTTAAGTAAAGATGAAGCCTGCCTTTCTTTCTGTTGCATGTGCTTATACGTTACTTACAAACCAGCTCTTTGTGATTTGTACAAGGTCTGCAGCAGAGCAAGAAACTAATCTCACATCTTCTGCATCATAGAATTATAGAATCATAGAGTTGGAAGGGGCCATACAGGCCATCTAGTCCAACCCCCTGCTCAACGCAGGATCAGCCCTAAGCATCCTAAAGCATCCAAGAAAAGTGTGTATCCAACCTTTGCTTGAAGACTTCCAGTGAGGGGGAGCTCACCACCTCCTTAGGTAGCCTATTCCACTGCTGAACTACTCTGACTGTGAAATCTTTTCCCTGATATCTAGCCTATATCGTTGTACTTGTAGTTTAAACCCATTACTGCGTGTCCTCTCCTCTGCAGCCAACAGAAACAGCATCCTGCCCTCCTCCAAGTGACAACCTTTCATACACTTAAAGAGGGCTATCATGTCCCCTCTCAACCTCCTTTTCTCCAGGCAGCACATTAACTACTGGCTCATTTTCCCTCTGATGCTATAAGGAAACTTCTAACTCATACCATAAAAGGAACAGTAAAAAATACTTGACTCAAGCATGGTCATTACCTTCGAATTGTACTGAAATGAGTATTTGATATAAAATTTATTCTTTTTAATTTCAAACATGAAAGCAATCCTAAGCAGGTCTACTAAGAATCCTACTCAAGTCTATGCAATAAGACTTACTTTCAGGAAAGGGTTCTTAGAATGGCACATTTGGCTTCCTAAAATCTGAATTGTCACCATATTATGAAAAAAATATTCACTGAAGAAGCTCAGAGAGGCCATTATGTTTGGTACTTCCATTTCAGGTAGGTAAGTATATGTTTAACAAGGTGGTTTGTGGGAATGCACCCTGAGTCTGCCTAGAATAGCTGACAATGATTAACAAAAAGTTACAGTTTATGAATTTATTTATAATTTTAGCTGACCAACCCAAGACTATCTCTAATTATTATTGAAATACAGCAGTTATGGGGACAATTGGTATGGCAGCAGCTGAAATCTTTTGGGAAGAGGGAACGCAACTAATTCTCATCATACTTCCCTTTTAGGATAGTGTAGCTTGCAGGGGATTCTGTTGGAGCACCTTTCCCCATAAGCCGACTTGCCTTGTTTTGGAACACTCCCTGTGCTTGGACTCTTAGTTACTAAGCAATCTGGGAACAAGTCATCAAGAAGCAGCCAAAAGACATAAATGTTTGATGATTCTATGCCAGAAGACAGATGTTAAAATTAATTCAGAGTGGATATACCTCTCATTGATTGTCAAGGACAAAGTTCTTTGCTGGTATTAGAGCAGATGAAATACTTGGCTTGAGCTTACTCTGTTGTCTAGGAAATGAAGATGTTTCCTAGGACTAATGTTCCTATCCATGGTACAAGTGATATTTCAGCTGCTATTTTCCCAGGGACAGGAATCAGCTGGACACACATAGCTTTGTTCCAGGAGACAGATCTATCAACTAATTAGGGCACCATGCTGAACACTATGCCTGGCAACCATACATGGTTCCCACAAACCTGTGCTACAAAATGGTTTTGCACAGCCCCCATAATATCATGGAAGTAATTTGGCTTTAGTTTTTGATCAGATATGGCATGAAAACTGGTATTGTTAGTTAGCATGAGATTTGAATACTTGGGCTTGCTACACTAACCTACCAGTGCAAGCACTGCAGTGTGGGGAACAGCCCATCTCTTCTTGGCAGTGTTGCCAGTCAAGCTTTGGTGCGATCTGAGAAGGTGCTTCTGCTAGAAACAGCTGTTTCTTCTATTCTTTTGTTCAAGGTTTTTTTTTTTGTTTTTCAATTAAGCCTGGAGCCCCTCCATCTTGTTTATTTATTTAACACCAGGATACATCGTGAAGTGTGGATGCTGGGCCTGAACTGAGAAATTCTCTTCACAAGAGAATAAGTTAAAATTAAAAAGAGAATTTGTAAAAATTGAAACGACACCCTTAAGAGCAACAGCATAGTACAACACAACTCTTAAAATTTCTTCCTCCTAATGCAGCCCACATTTTTAAAGAACTAGTTATTTATTTATCATATATTTTTTAGCTTACCGATTATTCCATGTAGGTGTTCTACTACATGTCCAGTGTTCTCAGATTTGTTCAAATTATATTTCTGGGGAATTCAGTAGTTGTATTTGGATTTTGAAGGCAGTCTAAAAAGCATCTCAGGAAGGTAGAGAGTTTGAGACACTCTCCTGTTCTCTTTGGATGATTGTTACCTGCCTTCAACTATCCAGGAAGGGTTGTATTAAAAAGTGTTTATTATTATTATTAAAATAAAAACATTCTGTGTTGATTTGGCCAGTGGTATATTTCTTCTTCTGATGGCTCTTGAGCTGGTTTTCCCCAGTGAGGGAAGTTCATCCCCCATATTCAATCCTTGCTGTAGCTGCTGAACTAGAAATATTTATTTTTATTTTATTATTAAATTTATATCCCTCCCCTCCCAACAAGGCGGCTCGGGGCAGCTTACGAAATAAAATGGGCTCAGTAGCTCCAATACAATAAAACAATAAAATCAACATGTTCCCTTAAGTATTAATAATAAAACAGTATAACAGCAACAAGATGACAGGCAAAAATCAAAATAAAGGTAAAAGGTAAAGGTATCCCCTGTGCAAGCACCGAGTCATGTCTGACCCTTGGGGTGACGCCCTCTAGCGTTTTCATGGCAGACTCAATACGGGGTGGTTTGCCAGTGCCTTCCCCAGTCATTACCGTTTACCCCCCAGCAAGCTGGGTACTCATTTTACCGACCTCGGAAGGATGGAAGGCTGAGTCAACCTTGAGCCGGCTGCTGGGATCGAACTCCCAACCTCATGGGCAGACAGCTCCAGACAGCATATCGCTGCCTTACCACTCTGCGCCACAAGAGGCTCAAACTAAAAATCAAAATACCTCCCAATAACTCTTCCCCGTTGCCCATATCCACCAACAGAGTGGCATACTATATTATATACAGGCTGTCAGATGTACTGACAGGGACCCAGGGATCGAACTCTGGTATCCCCCCCGGCCTCAACCAAATGCCTGGTGAAAGTGCTCTGTCTTGTAGGCCCTGTGGAACACTGATAGCTTCATCAGGGCCCTCAGCTCTTCTGGGAGCTTGTTCCATAAGGCTGGGGCCTGGCCCAAAAAGGCCCTGGCCCTGCTCAAGGCCAGGCAGACATCCTAGGGGCCCAGGACCTCCAGGAGATTCATACCCGCAGAGCAAAGCACCCTATTGGGAGCATAGGCAAATAAGTGGTCCCTCAGCCAGGACCCAGGCTGCATATAGCCTTAAAGGTTATTTCCAAAACCTTAAACTTGATCTGGAAACAGACAGGTAACCAGTGTAGTTGTCGCAGCACAGGATGGATGTGGGCCCTCCAAGGAGTTCTAATGAGGACCCTCACAGTCGCATTTAGTACCAGCTGTAATTTCCGGGTCAAGGCCAAGGGTAGGCCCACATAGAGTGAGTTACAGAAGTCTAACCTGGAGGTGACTGTTGCATGGATCACTGTGGCCAGGTGTTCTGGGGACAGCTAGTGTGCTAGTAGCCGGGCTTGGCGTAGGTGGAAAATCACCAACCGAGCTACATACGTGACCTGAGCCTCCATCAAAAAGGAAGCATCAAGCATCCCACAATGTGATTGAAGGATGAGCCCCCCAGGTTAAGTACTGTACCATTTCTGCTTTGCAGTGGCATGTGAAACATTCTGGAAAGTTGGCATAAGGGCCTTTAGTGACTAATTAATATCCTCCAGTTTCACTTAGTTATTAAATACAGCGTTTATTGTCTTTCTTTAGCAGCACTTCTACATTCTGTTGTGCAAATGCATTTTGATGGTCAAAGAGCTCATACAAACGCACAGTGAGAAATTGATGAAAGAAACACAGACCATTTGGAAATATCAGAAAATTTGCTCATCTGACAAAAATTTGGAGCTGTTGGAAGCATCTTGATCTGACAGCAATTTTGGTGTCCTGCTGTTTAGTTTTATGGGGCTGTGGGAGGCAGCAAGGGGAAGGGGAATGAGTAACACAGATTAATAGTGTCCAGCCAGACCTCCCACCTAGTTGTTATTTCTATGCTCACTACTTCCACTTTCCACCAATCACTGCACCACCTCACTGGCTTTCAGTGGGCTTTATGAGGCCATATAAATACATGGCCATGTTTCTGGAATTATTCCATCATTCAGAGTTTCACATGGACTAGGCTAAACTGGCAGAGGAAATATATTTAATTATTTACAGAAAGATTTCTCGCCTGCTTTTTCCTCATAACTCAAGGCAGCTTGCAAATTCCAATTAAAAATAAAGAGAATAAAACCTCAAACAATCCCATCCCTCTCCATACTTACAACTAGGGATGCCAACTTTGAGTTGGGGAATTCCTTAAGATTTTGGGAACTGTGCCTGGGGAGGGTGGGATAAAATGCCATAAAGTCTACTCTCCAAAGCAGCCATTTTCTAGAGGGGAACTGATCTTTGTCATCATTCCAGGAGATCTCCAGGCCCCATTTGGACATTGGAAAACCTATCTACCACTTATGCCTCTTTAAAAGCCCTAAGCAAAGAGGATAGCCTTGGTTGCACCTCTTAAACACCTTTAGAGTCAACATTCCCCACATCTTCTCAGGAAGCTAGCTTTATGGGTTGGGAGCCATGATAGAAACAGCAGAGATTTTAATCAGTGCCAGGTTGGCTATCCACAGTTCACACACAGGCACACATCAGAAGACAGCCCTTTAGATATGTGGCTTATAGGCTATGAATGGGGTTTAAACATCACAATCAGCACCTCAAATTGAACTTGGAAACAAACTGGTAGTCAGTACAGGCAAGATAACAGGCACAATTGAAGATGTGACCCCTTTACTGAAGAGCGATTGCCTATGTGATATTCTGAACCTGTAATACTGGTGATGTTATATGATGTTATATTAAGGCTACAATTGCAACCACTGGAGAAGCAATAGAAAGCAGGATTGAATACCTGGGACCCTGTTTTGGTTGCAACATTTTTTAGGATTGAATAAATGTCAAGAAGACACAACCTTTTGCCTATTGATTTCACAGAAAGATTAGGGCAGGATACTGTGGCTCTATTTGCTTGTTTAATGAATTTATATAGTGCAGAGATAGATTGTGACCCCCCCAACAGGAAAACACAAATACACCCCCCAAACCAGATAAGATGTGAATCAACAGCACTGGGAAAGGATCCCTCTGTATGCGCTAGAACCACTCATTCAAGATCTCATAGGCGTACCTTTCTCCTGGAAAAAAAAAAGGTATCCCTGAACCAAATTCCCTCCTCTCTCCACCCAACTGAAGCTGTGTAGCTTTCCTTCTTCTGTAGAGGATGTAGTGGCATAGCATGTGGGCGGGTGTGTGTGTGTGTGCGTAGGAGGACTTGCAGCCGAGAGATGAAAGTGGCTCACAACTCCGCCGCCGCTGCTTACTCCCGTTAGCCAGGTACTGAACAACCCACTGAATCGCTGCTGAAAGTTTCTTCTCCCTTTGAAGATAGGAAGCCTGAGGATTAGACAGGCTGTTTGATTTCCATGGCAACCCTAAAACATTATCAGCGATAATTGCTGAGTTGCCCAAACCTATTAGAGGCAGAGTTTGGGCATTTACATTCTTTTCAGTTGCTTTTATACAAAGGCAAGATCGGATAAACTTTCCTTTGACTTTGATGGTGCTCAATTCTGTTTCTTTTCTCATAGGAATGAGTGGAACATTTTTAAAATCACTACTGAGGAAAGTCACATAGGAAGGCAAAAAGTATATTAATCTTTGTTTGGAGTATTAACTGGATCATCCATTATTACCATGGAGCAGAATGTGAGGGCAATCTGGCTGAGACCTCTACCTCTCCATTGATCACCAGGGTTAATTTGGTTGAGCTGGCCAGGGACACTGAACCAGTGGGGTATTTTTTTTTAAATATCCACATGACATTGTCTCCCCATTGTCCTCTACCCAGGTTGTCTTCTGCTTTGCTCCAAATTCTTTTTCCGTATAGGAAGGTGCACTCTTTTAAAATTCCCACCCATTTTCTCATTCATGTCCAGTGAGTGTGGGTTGAGTGGGCAGGTTCAGGGATCTAAACTCTGTCAGTTCCTGTGCCTGATAGCATTTGTGTGCTGTTTCTTTCAGAACCCCCCCCCCCCAGCTCTCATTTCTAGACTCAGGAGAGGAGGCAAAGGCTGAAAGCACCAGAATGCAGTAAGAGCAAATACAGGAAGGAGCAGAGTTTAGCTCCCCTCGCCTGTGTTCCTGTTTTGTTAAAAAAAAAAGACCTCCCCTGTTTTTAATTTCTTGAGTCCTTCTGCTTTACAATTATTGCTATGCTATGCTGAATGTGAGCCAACTTGAGCATATCTTCAAACTGGAAAGGTGGCATGTAAATGGCCTCAAATAAAACATATAATTATTTCCACAGAACAAAATCCTTTTGGTGCCACCTATGAGTCAGAAACAGGAAAGTTAAAACAAAAAGCCAGAAGAAGGCAGATTTCTTATATTCTGTAGAACCATGGGCAGTGGCTTGGAGTCCTTTACATGAAAGAAAATGACATTTTCATTTTAGGCGAAAGGTATTAATAGTATCTGACTCATGAAAGACTTCTCGTCTGGCCACTGATGCTAAATATGCATTTGACCGCACCCCTTCATGGCTGCTGACACTACTGTTACTAGTAGAAGTAGTTTACTAGTAGATGAACATGTTTGTTCATGGCCAATGGTGTGGTAGGGGCTTTACAGAACAGAACACAGAAGTGATATGGTTCCTGGCCAGAGGATTTTCTACTCTGCTTGACACTAAATTAACTGGGTCATAGTTGGAGCTGATGAAGAGGGAAGGGCCAAGAACAATAATTCCATCCGATGGATTCAAGGCATAAACACAGGGCTCATTTGCCCCCACCTTCCGGAACAGCACCAGACCCCACATTTTTGTCCATTTCAGCTATGTCCTTTCATTTGTTTTTCTTGACTTGTACAAAGGAGTGAATGGCTGAGGTGCATCAGGCAGGGTACAGGTCAGATCAGAAAAGCCTTTGAACTCAAGGGTCATATGGGAAGCCTTTGGGGAACAGATTTGTTCTTCGGCCTACAGGAGCTGATCCCTCATTTACTGTCTACAACATAAAGGAAGAAAGCAGTAATGAAGGAATCATAGAATCATAGAGTTGGAAGGGGCCATACAGGCCATCTAGTCCAATCCCCTGCTCAACGCAGGATCAGCCCAAAGCATCCTAAAGCATCCAAGAAAAATGTGTATCCAACCTTTGCTTAAAGACTGCCAGTGAGGGGGAGCTCACCACCTCCTTAGGCAGCCTATTCCACTGCTGAACTACTCTGACTATGAATTTTCCCCCCTGATATCTAGCCTATATCGTTATAAAAGGTAAAGGTAAAGGTATCCCCTGTGCAAGCACCGAGTCATGTCTGACCCTTAGGGTGACGCCCTCTAGCATTTTCTTGGCAGACTCAATACGGGTGGTTTGCCAGTGCCTTCCCCAGTCATTACCATTTACCCCCCAGCAAGCTGGGTACTCATTTTACCGACCTCGGAAGGATGGAAGGCTGAGTCAACCTTGAGCCGGCTGCTGGGATCGAACTCCCAGCCTTATGGGCAAAGTTTTCAGACGGCTGCCTTACCACTCTGTGCCACAAGAGGCTCTTATCGTTATATGTGTAGTTTAAACTCATTATAGTGCGTCCTTTCCTCTGCAGCCAATGGAAACAGCATCCTGACCTCCTCCAAGTGACAACCTTTCAAATACTTAAAGAGAGCTATCATGTCCCCTCTCAACCTCCTTTTCTCCAGGCAGAACATTCCCAAGTCCCTCAACCTATCTTCATAGGGCTTGGTCCCCTGGCCCCAGATCATCCTCGTCGCTCTCCTCTGTACCCTTTCAATTTTATCTACGTCCTTCTTCAAGTGAGGCCTCTAGAACTGCACACAGTACTCCAGGGTGTAAACTGCATGGAGCTTTTATTCCAACCCCAGATCGATTCAGTCCCTGCCCTCTACACAGAATGCAATTTCCGTTTGGATATGGGATGATTTAAATTTTCCTTCTGCAGCAAGAAGGATTGATCCGGAGTGACCCTACCTTTATTGTGCGATATCTTAGAGTGCTTTTAAGCCTCAATATTTAAAGGCTCTTTTGAATCTGGGCTCTCCTCCATGGTAGAGGACCTGTGATTGGCCACAAGTGGTCATGTGACAAACTTGCCTTAAAGGAGAAGCCCCTAATTTCTCTCAACTTATTTAGGTCTTTTTTTTCCTGCCTTCTTTGATCCCCCCCCTTCAAGAAAAGAAAGGATTTTTTCCTTCCTCCTCTGACTTCTTTGACCCTCTCCCCCCTTCAAGAAATCAAAGAAAGAGTCTACATTTGCCTCCCCCCCTCTTCTGAACTACCCTAACCACATGCAGAACACTTTCCTGTTTCAATGGGGAGGGGGGGGGGAGAGGAAGACCGCTCCTGTATTCAACAGGATTGACAATGGAATAAACAAAGTAAGTGCAGACTCTGACCAGGAATGGTCAAGGGAGTTCCAGAAAGGCATCTCTGAAGGAGTGAGTCTTGGGGTGGGATTCTTACTCAAATCAGGAGCTCCAAGCTCAGCTTGTATCTTTTATTAAAGTAGTGTCTTATATAAGTACCAGTAATGAATCACAAACTTGCTCAGTTGTTAACAAACTGTATCATTTTATGTGTCACTAATTCTGGCTACTATGATAAATGGAGAGCCCCAGGACAAACTCAAAAGGAGCCATTCTGTTCAGGAACATTTAGATCTATATTTTCAAAAATAAATAATTTTTTTAAATATGCAGAATAGAAAACCCATTTCTGTCTCAGAAGAATGTAAAATTATGAATGTACCGCAGGACTAATGATAACCAAGTAGTCACACCAATTGCCCTGGTCTCATGGGATTTAACATATCTCGCACAACCTTTTGGGATGTAGTGTACATGAAATTCTTAATTTGGGCTTCCATTGACAAGAAGGGGCATAAAATGTATGTATGTATGTATGTATGTATGTATGTATGTATGTATGTATGTATGTATGTATGTATGTATGTATGTATGTATGTATGTATGTATGTATGTATGTATATTGACTTTCCCTGAGGCTTAAAATGGTTAACATGGAATGTAAAACAGTACATAGAACTTTGTTTCTGCATCATATGTAAGATAAACTTCAAAAATGATAACAATAACAATCATAACCAAGAGTCTAATCAGGATAATAATCAAGCAGGTTCATGGTTCAGATCGGGTACATGGATTCCTGGGAGGGAGGTTCAGGAAACCTGCGGGTATTGCTAATTCTATTCAATCTCCAAATGTCTGGTGGAAAAGCTCCATTTTGTAGTCCCTGCAGAACTGTTTTAGTTCCTGATCTCCACTGGGAGCTCATTCCACCAGGTGGGGGCCAGGACAGAGAAGGCTCTGGCCCTGAATGAGGCCAAACAGGCTTCTTTAGGGCCAGGGATCATTAGCCAGTTGGCGGCAGCAAAGTGTCGAGCTCTTTGAGGGGCATAGGCAGAGAGCGGGTCCCTCAGGTGCACTTGGCCCTGACTGGGTATGGCCTTAAAGGTAATTACCAGAACCTTTAGCATGCTCAGGAATATGACTGGTAGCCACTGTAGTTGATGGAGGATGGACCAAATGAGGGACCTCCATGGTGTTACTGTGAGGCCCCTGGCTGCTGTAGTTTCCGGGTCAAGGCCAAGGGCAGGCCTGCGTACAGCGAGTTGCAGAAGTCTAGTCTAGAGGTGACTGTCACATGGATCAATATGACTAGTGTTCTGAGACCAAGTAGGGTGCTAGTATTTTGGCTTGGTGGAGGTGGTAAAATGCCTGCTGCGCTACCTTTGTGACCGGGGCTTCCATTGTGAGGAAAGCATCCAGGATCATGCCCAGGTTCCTGGAGGAGTGAGCTACTGAGAGCTGCACACCATCCAGGGTGGGCAGATGTGCTTCCTCACATGGTCCCTTCCTACCCAGCCACAGGATCTTCGTCTCTGAAGAATTGAACTTCAGACGACTCTGCTTGAGCCACCTCATCACTGCTTCCAGGCAGCTGGCTAATGTTTCTGGGAGAGAGTCAGGGCATCCATCAAGAGGAAGAGCTGGGTGTCATCTGCATATTGATGACAACCCAGCCCAAACTTCCATACCAGCTGAGCAAGAGGGTGCATAAAGATGTTGAATAAAATAGGAGAGAGAGTTGTTGGCAGATGTTCTCTCATCTATTGCTAGACTCTGTCTGTGAGCCCAGAGGAAGGAGATCAGCCATTGAAGGACTGTTTGTGGTATTCTGGCAAGGCAGCAAGCTCGAAACTTAAGGTCATACCCAATCTCTTAACCATGGGCTCTGGTGTTAATTGCACCCTTCAAGAGCTGGGAACTGTATCACCTGTCTCTCTACCTGACGGCCCAGCCAGAGAACCTCTGTCTTGGCTGGATTCATCTTCAGCAGACCCCACCCAGGCCAATCCACCACAGTCTCCAGACACCTGTCTAGATTTCTGGGAGTGTTGATGGATGGTTTTTTATTAAAATAAAAGGCTGGGTATCATACACATACTATGTATGATGGGTATCATATACAAACTCCTGATCAGTTGGGCAAAGGGGCACATACAGATGTCAAACAGCATCAGGGAACAAACTGCACTCTGTAGAACCCCACAATTCAAGTCCCTACATTGTGATACACTTTACCCGACTGCCACCCTCTGCCCCTGATTTTAAAGAAAGGACTTCAGCCATTTCAAGTGTGTGTCTCCTATCTCAGCTATGCAGTGGGCCAAAAATTGGTGAATGCCACCATCAGTTATAATAGTAGCAGCAGTGCCAACACACCTAGATACAGCCTACTCCAGAGATAATCCATCAGGGCAATCAAAGCTATCTCTGTCTCACGGCCAGGCCGAAATTGCTATATGCGATACTGGGCAGTAATTGGCCAAGTCAGTGGGATCCAGCTCTTTTTTTCCAATAAAGGCTACACCACTGCCTCTTTCAGCCTCTCCAGGAACATCCCTGATGTGAGGGACAAGTTGATAATTTCCCAGAGAGGTCCCCAGGGCTCCTCACTGCTTGCTTTTACTTGCCATAAGGGGCGTGGATCAAGAGGATATGTGGTTGGTTGGACCACTGCCAGGCTCTTGTGCACTTCCACCAAGGAGAGAGGACTGAAGAGGTCCAAAGTAGGACTCTGAGATGGTCGAGAGGTCTCTAGTTCATATTCTGCATGAACTCTGGCCAGAAGGTCCTGATGAAGCAATAAGATTTTCTCTGCGAAATAGCTTGCAAAAGCCTCACAGCCTATATCCAATTTCAAATTTTGGAACAACCCCAAGGATGTCAGTGATCTGATTGTTTTAAATAATTGTGCCCAGCATGAGCTCACAGAGGCAATGGTGGCCATGTAGAATCCCTTCTTATGGCTTTCACTGCCATCTCATAAGTGTTAAGCATCTTATAAGATGTTCTTGATGCTTCATCATGAGTCTCCTATGTCTTCACAGAACCCACAGATATAGTAGAGGCTGGAGCCTGGGGCGATGTAAACCCTCCCTGTTACCCAAATTGCGTGGACACGTGTCCTAGAGCTCATGGGGAAAATAGCTCAATTATAGCGAGAGGTGGGTAACTAGCGTTTGGATCTTGCCTATGTATACGAGTTATTCCACCCATAGGAACTCAAGGCAGAAACTGATGTAAATAGTAAAATGATAAAATAAGCTTTATTGAAGAAAATAACAAAAAGACACACAAATAGCTAACACACCTACAAGCAGTCATATAGAGAAAGGGAGGGAGAGTGGAAGACTTGTATAATTACCTGTCCGAGGCATAGAGGGTCAGAGGAAGCAGCATGAACCAGTGTGGGAATTCTCCAAAGGTCCCAGGTTGGAAGAAACGCAGAGTGGCTGTGTAAAGCCACAGGTTTTACGGGTTTTGGGAAGGGGGCTACGTGACAAGACTCAGGTGAGCATGTGCTGGAAATTTCCAGGGTCCCCGGAGGCTGGGTCAATGCATGACCAAGTGTGGGGATAGCTGTAGATGGGTTTGGACAAAGGTTTCAATGGCTCTGAGGAAGAGAGCCATCGGGTCTAGCTAGTAGGAGGAAACTTTCTGGCAGTGGGGCCAAGTGTGAAAGAGTTTGCCTAGAAGCCCCTGGGCAAACAGAGGGAAGCCGATCCACTGATCAGAAATACAATGGGGTGGGGGGTTAGGATGTGAGCTTGAGCACGGAGGCACCTGGGTCAGGCAGAGGCTGTCATTTCCAAACCTAAGGCAGAGAGCAAGATTTCTAAGATGGAGTCTGGCCTGGCTCAGCAGACCCTAGCAGTGTCATCATGGCTTTAGCTTAAGCCTAGACCATTTTGGGTGGCCATTGGTTATAGAAGACAGTGAGCCTGTTTGTGAGGCAGAGGGTTCATCCCCCTTTCTGAGGCCAGAGGAGACTAACAGGTTATAAGCTCCACAGGTCACCAGGCCAGGGGAGTTGCATTTGCTAACATCAACTGAACCAGGCAGGAGCAGCCCAGGCTTGGACCCCCCCCCCTTCAAGCCCACACAAAAGTAAAACAAAACACTATTTTGAAAAAGATCCAGAAAGAAAACAAAGACTCCCATCCACTAAAACCAACCAGGCAAAAAAACCAAAACAACCTCCCCCCTAAAATAACATATTAAACGATATCTTAAAGCAAAAGTGCAAATCAGTCCTGCATATAACAACAAGAGGGTCTTCCCAGGCAGTCAGCAGCAGGCAATAATTAATCCAAGGCACAGACAGACCTAAGCAGCCAGCCTAGAGGCACAACAGTCCTCCCGAAAAATCCCAGCCTTAAATGGAATCGAGTTGCAGCCAGGCCTGTTTTTATTCTTTTTGCCCATATTAAAAATCTCTGGTCCACGACTGAATTGTCATGGTTAGGCAGACAGGGCTCCCCCTCATGTGTGATTCCATTGGCCTAGGAGAGCAGCTTCTCTCCAGTTGTCCAGCAAACCTGTTTAATGGGGGATGGGGGGTGGGGGTGGGGGTGGGGACAAGACTGGGATCCTTAAAATTTCAGTCTTGGATATTCTCAAACATCTTCTAATATTTTGAGAAATAACTGGGATCTGGTGACTGGTATTGCTGAGAAACCCAAGTAACAACCGAGGTATTGAATATGCCTAAACAATACCAATAAGGTGTTTCCCCCAATGTATTCAGATGGGGTATATCCAAACACACACCCCTACTCTGAGTAGTCCTCAACTGGTGAGTGCATGTATAGTAGGAGAAGCAATCCTGTGTTCAGGACTTTATATCGTTTCAATAAACAAGCCTATGGGATATCCAACACTAGAATTCGTATCAAAACTTGCCATAATCAGGTCTGCATTCTATATATTCTCAGAGAGTGCTAAGTGCTTTTACAGGCTAACAGTGACATAAGAGGAAAGCAGGGTGGTTATGACTCATCTCTCAGCGCAAGAGACATCCAGCTCCATAAATATGCAGATGGCCCAGCTGGGGAGAACAAAGGATAACAACAACAAAATCACACTGGAGCTTTTGAGACAAAATGGTAGAAAGTCAACTCTGAGGGGGGGGGGGAGGTGACCCAAAATGGGTAGGCCAGGGGAGATTATAAATCCCACTGACTGTAAAATATGTGTTTAGGCAAGCAATCAGCTCAGGTGATCTCAGGGGTGAGTGCATGTTGAAGCAACAGCTACAAGACTGACTTCCCAGAGAACAAAGCCCAACTTATATACATATATGCAACCAAAGAATCTTCCGCAGCTGAGCCCGATAAGCTCAGAGGCACTTGCTTAGTTTAAAGGGATTGGCTCCCATGGCTGGGAGTCTTGAAGCTGTTTTGGGGGCTGCTAGAATCCTACCTCGGACCTCAAGCTCAGCTGTGTGCAGATTTACATACACAGCGCTCACCATAGGGAAGAACTTCTCTTAACCATCTTTCTGAGAGCTATGTCACACCTGAGCTCCTGCAGTAGCAGCCATGACCTCCTGTTGCTGAACAAAGGTCATAAACTGAAGGTAATGGGACAATTCTGTATACTTGCACGTACCTTAAGAATAAATAACCTATTGCAAGTTTACTAATTTTTAGGTTGTGTATAGAACTGTGATCTTTGATCAGACTGCAGTGAATCTTGTTCACATATGTGTGTTTTTATTTCCATTGGGTTTTCAAGGCAAGAGAAATTCAGTGGTGGTTTGCCCTTGCCTGCCTCTGCATAGTGGAGTGAAAGTGAACAGTCCTTCTGAACACTTTTGAAAGAGAACTGTTAATGCACATTAATTATAGAGAATCTCAGATGCACTCTTTTCAGTGCTTCCAGTTCTTTTCAGTTCTTGTGCTCAGAACACTTCCACACTTTCTGGTTCACAAGGTCCACAAGGATCAGCACAGAATGTGTCCTCTCAACAGCTGCCTGCCTGCATTGGGGTTCTCCCTTGGCCAGTGGTTAGATAAGAGTCTCCAAAGATATAAAGGTGGTATTGTAGAGCCTTGTAGTGCTAAAGAGAGCCTCATTCCACTTTTAATATCCACTAAGATCTCTGATCAACTGTTACACAGACTTTCCCTGCTTTTCTAGATCCGTGTTATACATTATAAAATGTATAATTGTGAACATGTGCGTTATGCATTGGAAAACCAAAACCGGCTCTCCAAAGTGTAACAGCATTTGGCTGATTTTAATGTGACTGTCACAGTGCTAACTGAGTACTGTGGAGCCTGTGCCTATGAAACTGCTGATAGGAATTCACCACAGTAATGGCATACCACACAGCCATAACTAGCTATTTTTTTCTGCCAGAGGTAAGAATATACGATTGTGTCTCCAACATTTTCGTAGTAGTTATTTTGGCAAAGAGGCAAATGCACAAATAACAGGTGCAATAAAAGTACTACATGTAATTCAATCATAATATACTTATTTTGCTTCCCTCTGCTTTGTGCTGCCTAGAGCTCTGGCATTTCATGGCTGCTAGGGTGGCAACTGAAAGGGATCATGCACATGTGGGCTGAAGGTGCAGCATGATAGAGGAGCAGGCTGGGGCAGCAGCAGTTGGAAAAACTGAGTTCCCATGGCTTTTGCTGCATCTTTTGCGCAGAGAGGTATCCCTACGCTGGGCACTTCTCTTGATGTCTCATCATTTTGCAGGTCAGCAGTTTGTGCCTCCATGTGGGAGAATTGAGGAGCGAATGCCTCCTTCCTCTGGGGAGCTCTGACAAGGAAATATTTAATGAGAATTCTCTAAAATAGAGCTATCTTGTTAAATAATCAAGAGATGCTTATTAGTAATTAATGGAACTTCCTGACTCCCTCTTACAGCTTGCTGTGTGTTCCTTCCCTTAGACAAAAAAAAAAAGGAAGGGGATCAAGGGACTAGATAGGAGCCTGGTTCTGAGGAAGAATAAAGTCTTCACTTTAATCTGGACACCCTTGGGCAAGAGTACATCCATAAAATCACAAGGCAAGACAATCATATACTCAAAACCCCTGCCATAAAGCAGAATCTTCCATGGACAAGGCTGGTTAGATCATGTTTTTGTTCCAGCTTGGAGGTTCGTCACTATGATGACAGCGGCCCCATTTCTTTTCTTTTCCCAAGTACAGGTGAAATTCACTGAAGTGTGAATGCCTTTTTTACTCAGAGTTTTTGTACATTGCAGAGTTCAGTGGAGTTTGTATATGCAAGGGTTGCATATACCCGGGGCCTGGTGACCAAATCCTATGAGAAAAGACTGAGGGACTTGGGAATGTTCAGCCTGAAGAAGAGGAGGTTGAGATGGGACATGATTGATGTCTTTAAGTATTTGAAAGGTTGTTGCTTGGAGGAGGGCAGGAAGTGGTTCCAGTTGGCAGCAGAGGAGAGGACACGCAGTAATGGCTTTAAACTAGGTGTAAAATAGTGGAAACAGCTGCCTAAGGAGGTGGTGAGCTCTCCCTCACTGGTAGTCTTCAAGCAACAGTTGGACAGAGACTTATCCTGGATGCTTTAGGCTGATCCTACCTTGAGTAGGAGGTTGGACTAGATAGCCTGTATGTTCATAGTCTGACAAAGAGTGCTTACACTCGAAAGCTCATTCCTTGAATAAATCTCTGTTGGTCTTAAAGGTGCTACTGGACTCTGATTTTATTGCCCTTCCAACTCTGTGATTCTATGGGGAAGTGTAGTTATCTTTCTTCATACTGGATGCCAAATGTATCTTTTTCTTCTCTGTGCATCACACAGGAGTTGGAGCTCTTGGCGTCTCTCCTTTCATGTAAGACTGAGTCTCCATGTCATTTGAAACAGGCCAAGCATGGAGAGGGGCTGTTTGTTATTTGTCAGTGGGCTTTGGAGAAGGCCAGAAGCAGCATGAGTCTTTTTCAGTGCTTCTAAACTTCCTTCACAACTGACACACAGCATAAAATGTCAGCCCTATTACCTCCCCCAAACTCTTGTTTTTATTTCCCTCTTTATGCTCAGCACCAGGAAAAGATACTTCCACTACTTCTGATCTTCTCTGATCTGGGAAGTAAAAGATCCCCCACCAATTTCTTTACAACCCTGCCCCATCCCTCAAAGGCCTGGAGGGTAACACAGGAATAAAATCACATTCATACTATCTTGTCTTGAGACTCAAATTATACGCTGGAAGCTGCTTGAAGCAAGTCACACATGGAACTGGTGATGTGTGGTCACTTGACATCACTATCTCCTTCTGTATGGAAAGAGTCTCACCATTGCCCCAAATGTTTGGCTGAGGCTGGGGCTGGCAATAAAGACAGCCCTGACTGTGCTACAGCCATAGAGTGTAACATCTGTTGTAGGATGTTCTCAAGCAGCATTTGTCATGTTGCATGCATACTGTGCAGTTTTGGCATAGCCCATCTTCTGCTGACTAATGAAAACTTTTCTATTTGTTTGGGCTTTCCCTATCCAAAAAGGAATAACTGAAATTTGAGCTGCTGCTATTTTTGTAATGTATTTTAGCATATTTTTTTACTGTGTTTACTGTCTTTAACATTTTAAATATCTTTATACCCCACCTCCTTGCAGTTTTAGTTGGAAAAGAAATAAACCAACAAGTTAGCCTTTAATCCTGCATCCCTGAATGCAGGCCTTTCCTGTGAAAGCTTATTTTTGTGGCAGGATTGCTAGACTTTTTCTACAACTCCTGAGGGGTTTGGCTCAAGTAAACAGTTTCTGAGTCATGGTATCTACCCCCCTCTCGTGCAGCTAAAAATTACCTTGGGGTGTGTGGAGGGAAGGAAGCAGACAGCAAAAATTGACAGATCTGTCAGGCTGCTTGGCATTCTTTAGATGATCCCATTTAAATCAACACAATTAAATCCCCCTCTCTGCATAGCATTGCTTGGCCTCCCCACCCATTTCTGCAAGAGCAGCTCTTTAATAATACAGCTGCTCATGTGGTTTCTTCCCCCTCTTCTGTCTGTCCCAGTTTGATCCATCAAACCAAGGTTCCTGCCATATCAAGCCCACCCAGAGGAACAGAGAAGAGGATGAACCCTCAGCTTGGATGGAAAGCTGACAAAGCAACCCCCTCCCCCTGTAGCTCCTAGATTGCCCATCTGTCACCTATGGTTGGGATTTTTGTCTGGTAGCTGTAGGCGGTTTTAATGTGGCAAAGTGTGGGCATAAGCTTAACTGGGGTGTGGGGAGAATAATGTAGAACATGATTTTCTTCTGGGAATCATGGAAACTGTATTCCGCACTCCAGTGAGAAAACAGCACTGTTTTTATTTTATTTTTTATTTTTATTTTATTTTATTTTTTATTTTTTTATTTTTATTTTTGTGCTACATGGTTGGTTTCTCCTTACTGGTCAGCTTCACGCAGGGCATTTTTTTTTGAAATTGCAAGGATAGATGCTTCCAGTTGTCAAGTAGCTGTCTTGCTACAGTGGCATGGCAGAGCTCCATCTCTCTTTTTCTCTTTGTCTCTGTCTGTCTGTCTCTCTTACGCACACAAACGTACACACACACACAGACTCCCCTCCACTGCTGTAGTGTTTTCCTAAGGGCCTATGCCTGTTTTGAGGCTGTTCACCAGTATCACTCTCCCTTTCTAACTTCCCAAAGTCTTTTGCCTTTTTGTCATCAAGGCTTTGGACCATCACTGACCCTCTAGCAAACCCACACTCCCCCTGATGATGCTCAGTTTCTTGAGAATCTAGGCCTTTGAAGGCTGCTTGTCTTTTTTGCCAATATTAATTTTTTTAAAAAAAATTCCCTGCCAATGACTTCTCCATTAGTGATACAAATTTAGCCTTCCACATGCCTATTCACTAGACCTACTAGCCTGATGTAAAACGAAATAAATAAAACATTTAAAAATGGAAAACTGGAATGCGAGTTGAGATGGTACACTGATGAGGGGAGGAAGAGAGGAAAAGGTATAGAGCAGGAGGACCAATCTCAGTGTGGACCATGGAGGAATGCAGGACTAGAGGAGTGAATGACTGGCCTCCCAGGGGTGGAGAAAGGCAGCTGGGGGGAGCGCCAATGAAAAGTTCATGCTTATGAAATAACTTTGACCTGGGAGTAAAAAAGTGGAAATTGTTACAAAAACCTGGGGAAACAGTGGACAGAATGTGAACAACAATGTGGAATGAAATAATCTTGCTACCAGTCTGCTTGGAAAGTAGGGTCAAATGCAGAAGGAAAAAACCCTGGTAGGAATCGACTGTGAAAGCAAAGGGAAATACCAGTGCAGAAAAGGCTATTGTCACCCTTTTTTTTCAGGCAGAGCTTCTGACACTCTGAATAGCATAAGAAGTACTTTGCTAAAAGGTATGCTGTTAGAGTTTAACTCAGCAGAACAGATAGTATGATGAGAAAGAAGAATAAAAACGGAGGGTGGAGAGATTTGGAGTGTTGGTCAAGCTGTAAAAGATTGGCAGATAACGTGGGACTGAGGGTTAATTTATCTTTACAGAGCAATAACTCTCTGTGCCCTTATCTGAAGACAGTGATATAAACCCAGTGCAAATACTGATTTTGCTTGTGATTTCTGTTGGCTTAAGGAAGGGCAGAGACAGAATTTTTAGCACTCAGAGTTGTATACTCATTGTTCTTTTAAAATTCTTTTTAATTGGTTTATATTGGATTTCTTACTCATCCTTGCTGCTGTGGAAGGGTGGATTAGAAACAATGAATCAGTGAATAAATATATAAAACTGGAGCGGGTACATTTTTGTGTGTCTGCATTCCCTCTGGGAAAACTTTAAGCAATAATGGTGGATGGGTACATGAGTGGGACTGTATCAGTACATGTTTATTAAAGGTTTATACAATTTCCCTAAAATTTGAGGGCAGAAGTCTTCATAGAGCTTTGCTTTGGAGCATAAGGGTGAAAATACACACAATGTACCCCATGGAAATCCTTAGATCAGGTGGAAAGGCATATTCTGGAGTTCTATGCTTTCCAGGCAGGTGCTGGCCTAATTCAGATTAGGTCGTAGGGGTGATAAACAATACCCCTCCCCCACTGCTGTTGTCTGCTATAACTCCGGCAGCTGCAGAAGGATGGAGGAAGAGATACAAACTATCATCAGCATAAAGCCAGTTTGGTGTAGTGGTTAGGAGAGCGGACGTCTAATCTGCCATGCCAGGTTCGATTCTGCACTCCCCCACATGCGGCCAGCTGGGTGATCTTGGGCTCGCCATGGCACTGATAAAGCTGTTCTGACCAAGCAGTAATATCAGGGCTCTCTCAGCCTCACCCACCTCACAGGGTGTCTGTTGTGGGGAGAGGAAAGGGAAGGCGACTGTAAGCTGCTTTGAGCCTCCTGGGAGAGAAAAGCGGCGGCGGCGGCGGCGGCGGCGGCGGCGGCGGCGGCGGCTTCTTCTTCTTCTTCTTCTTCTTCTTCTTCTTCTTCTTCTTCTTCTTCTTCTTCTTCTTCTTCTTCTTCTTCTTCTTCTTCTCGTCCAGAAAACTCAGATGATACTCTGCTAAGAATTTTCAGAAACTGGTTTTAGCCTAGAGTTTCCACTTTCCAGTGTTTCCTAGGGCAGCATGACTTCAACTTATGGGCTTCTCTCCCCTGGAAGTAACACAATGCTATATGGCCAATAGTGCTTCCCTCCACGACCCCTCCCTCTGATTCCCACCAGTGCATGCAAAAAGGGAAGCACTTTAACCTCCTGGTGTCATTTTCCAACTTTGGTCCCAGGGGATGCTATTTGCTCATTGGGGGCTGCATGTGTACCTTTTTCCTTAGCAAGGCAATTCAGTTTTTTGTCAGCAGAGGTTGTAGGAGCCTGAGAAATCAAAAGTACTGACTGCAGAGCTGGCACTGCCTGGTTTTTGTTTCTGGAGAGATGAAGAGAATGAGTACCAAAATTCATTCATTCATTCATTCATTCATTCATTCATTCATTCATTCATTCATTCATTCATATCGTGCCCCTCACTTGCATCCCAGGGCAGCTAACAACATTTTAGATTACAATACAATAAATCACGATCTGTGACCATGAGTATATAAAAGCATTAAGGGGTCCTAGGCGGAGTTAGGTGTGACTGTTTACTGTCCAATCAGGTCACCCATAGGAACCTGTACACTCCTGACTGGCCATCAGCCCAGTACCTGCTCAATCAAATTACAGCTCCCACCCCAAACCATCTCTTCACAGTTCTGCCGCTTCATCGAAGTCCCTGGCTGCTGAGTCGCCTGTCCCGCAGTGAGTGAGCTGCCAGGGTTGCCTGAGGGCCCTTTGGCTTGGTCTGGTCTGATCTATTCTCCTCTCTAAGGGCTCTCCCACCTCAGTTCTGCAAGCACAAACCAGGTCTGAGGGGCAATTAGGGATCAAAAGCTGTTCTAACAAATATCCCCTGCACTTTTCCTGATAAAATACAGACTTTTCATAATCTGCACCCTCTGGACTTTTGGCCCTTCATGCCCCCTTCAATTTGCTGGGGTCTAATTTTTTCATATCTCCTACACAGAAAGTCTGCCCAGAAAGGAGCCACCCCAAAAGTGGGCTCTACAGATTAAAAATGGTCTGACCTCAATGTGACCATAAGAAGCTTGAAGGGGCCTTTAAAACCATGGAAGCTGGTCTCAGTGAGGCTCCCTGCAACAGATGGCAACCAGAACCAATGAAAATGTGGGGAAAGGATCCAGTCAGTTGGAGGAAGAGTGCTGTGGGAATTCTGAGGATAAATCCCTCAGGTGACTTGGACGTGACTTGAAGATTCCTTGTCAAATATTTTAAGTTGGGCCTATTTTGGCAGGACGAAACAGCTGGGGGAAGGGGAAGAGCAACACTAGCATTGGTCTCTGAGAGCCATTGTGGGGTAACTGTTAAAGAATGGTGGTCTCTAAACTGGAGAGCTCTCTCAGCGCCACTTCCTTCACAGGATGTCTATTGTGGAGAAAGGAAGGGAAGGTGATTGTAAATTTTTTGAGACACCTGAGGCCTGCTGGATGACTGCGGGCCACTCTCAGAGCTCTCTCAGCCCCACCTCCATCACAGGGTGTCCTCAGAGTCCATGTTACCCCTGGCCCAGAACAGAGACTGTTGCTACCACATTCAGACAACATCATGACAAGAAACATTATCGACCATGAAATTCTCCTCTAAGCTATGTACAAAACAGCTATGCCATACTTCCTGAAGGTCAGTCCACTCCCACATTCAATGAGCCTTCCAAACCACCCTTTCTTCACACCCACGTCACCACTACCATGGCCCCATTTGCAACCATGCAACCCATTTGCAACCCCCCCCACACAAAACATCCCTTCACCCCCATGCTCTTGCATTCAGGACAACCCTCCCCTTCCTCTTCCCACCACCAAGCTCTGTATTCCAGGATACAACAGGCTTTACCCCTAGTAATTAATAAAACATTTCCTATTAAAAATATAAACAGTCAACAATAAATATCCAGCAGCTATTAAAAACAGTGTCCATCCTACTTGGTCCCACAGGAGGGTACACATGGTTACCTGGGAGCAGTAAATGATGTTGCCATGGAGACAAGTGACATGATAACACAACTGGGAATGGATGAGTCAAGGAGTAAGGGTCTAGTGAAGGAGAGTTATTATTGCCATCTATGCTATTATTCTATCTTCTTTCTGTATTGTTATTTTGTCATCAAGATGTCATAGCCTTGCCATCTTATAGGGACTTAGTGTCTTTATTGCTATACTTTATTGTAAACCGCCACGAGCCACCTGTTCCAGGAGTGGCAGTATAGAAATCTAATAAATAGATAAATAAATACATAGATCAACCATCAGCAAAACACAGCCTAATGGCAAACCAGATCTTGGACTTGGCAAACCAGATCCACTCCCCACTAAGGAGCCTCTGGCCACACCCAAAATTTATAGGTACCTCTCTTTTTACCATACTGGCTATGCTATCTATAGCAGGATCACCTACCCCACGGATAGAGGGAGGTGCCTGGCATGATTTGGAGCTCCAGGGCTTTGGGGGTAAATCAGGACCTGCCACCTATTTGCCCTCAGCCATCACTTACAACATTGATAGCGTGAATTAGTTTTAATGGTTTTAACTATGGGTTTTATTGTAATTTTTATCATGTAAACCACCGTGAGCCTAAGGGAACGGCAGTATGAAAGTTTAATAATAATAATAATAATAATAATAATAATAATAATAATAATAATAATAATAATGTTGTGATGACCTCAGAATGATCTCAGAATTCTCATGCAGGAAAAGCAGTAATCCCTGGATAGTGATATCAGGCAGGGAATTCAAGATGTCAGACTCTACCTTTTCTCCACACTCAACTCACACAAATCGTCTCAGGAAAACAGCACATCGCTTTTGCATAATTCTGTGGTGAGGACAGTAGCAACCCATACCAGAAAATGAAGCAAAGATTGCCATTTCACTGTCAGCCAATTTCACAGCCTCTTCAGGGGAAGATCTGAAGGCCAACTGTGTCACCAAGGATACTACATACAACATTTCATTATAACTTTGGATCTGGGTGTTGAGGGGTCGGCGGGCAATTTTTACTGTGATTGCTTGCTTTGGGGGAGGACATACAGGTTCAGAATTCAGATCCATGTGGGTTCAGAATTTATACACCTGATCCTCCAATGTTCAGAGAATAATCCAAAAGCTAGGGAAATGGGAACTTTGTCAACAGCAGCACCAATGCACAAAGGTTAAGTCCCCATTCTATCCCCATGCTGACAAGAAGAGCCTTGACAAAATGGTTTGAAAAACTGCAGTAATGCCCCTTCTCTGTGTACCCTGTGTACAGATGTAAAACAAAATGAATTCAGAAATCCTTGTGAGCTACTCAGCATGGTGGAACTCAAAGTTAAATGACCACCAAAGATAGATGATGCCAATTTTTGTAGCAACAAGACCAATGTCTTCTAAGATAGCACTTCTCACCAAATTATTAGATAGGGCAGGGGATTTACTGGAAGACCTCATATTTCCTTTTTCCACCTCCCAGCCTTTTAATAGTTCTATTGCCAGGATTTAAAAAAAACAGTAATGCCTTCAGGTGATTGCTTCATATATTACATTTTCAGTATTTAAGCCAGAAAATTCCTTCCTTGATTATGATGGTGTGAAAAGCAACACAAGTGCTGAACTTTCACAGAAAGTTTTATTAGCTCTTGGGACGATTCACTTGGGGGATTTATGTGCTACATCATTCATATCTTATAGTTCCATTTCTTTTTGCTGCTGTTGTTCCAGGAAGCCATCCCTGTATCCTGAGCCAGCAGAATTCACATACTGGAATGGAGTCCAAAGGCAACTGGGTGAACCCCAAACCTGGGCAATGAAGGCCAAGAAACAATTGATTTATGTGTGTGGGGGGGTGGTGGTTGAATTTCACATGCTGATTTAAACTAGCAGCTGGTTCTTTGGCTTCAGGCTTCTAGTTGCTTTATGACTATTACTAACAAGCAGTGGAAGAATTGGCTCAATTGCTCAGTTGTTGGCAGTGTTGTCACATTCCCCATGGAGTGAGGGTCTCACTCTACCATTCTGGAAGGGTCTGTGTTAACAGTCATGTTACCATGATTAAGCTCACCGCTCTTTGGGGGCATGGTCATGAGATGGCATGTCAGAAAGATCTCTGGCAGGGGTTTAAACAAATATGTGATTTTCTGTATAAATGAGGATGGTATATAAATACAAAAATAAATAAATATATATAAAGTTATTAATAATTGTAGACCAGTTTGGTGTAATGGTTAAGCACAATGGCCTCTAACTTTGAGAACATGGTTTGATTCCCAACTCCTCCATATGCAACCAGCAGGGTGATCTTGGGTCAGTCATAGTTCTCTAAGAGCTTTCTCCACATACCTCACAGGGTGTCTGTTGTGGAGAAAGGAAGGCAATTGTAAGCCACTTTGAGACACCCTTGGGTATTAAAAAGCAGGGTCCATAATACATCTTGATGGCACTGAGAAAAACAAATGTCTCTTTGGTCCCCTTCTCCTGTCTTCTTACAAGCATTGTTGCATGACCTGTGGACATAAAGGTAGCATGAGTTATGTACCTTCTTCAGGATAATTCATAGTTGAAGTATTGAGAACAATTTAACCATTGAAACTGATGTCTACAAAAGCTTTCTCAGCTGAGAAACTATAAACATGGCTTCTAGAAGATGGGTTGCTTCAATCTAGAAGGTGTCTCGGGAGAGAAAATAACATGTTATAGCCCAATTGCATCAGATTTTTATACTATTATGATGTACCATAGTCAGTTGGAATATACATTCTGAGTTGTGTGTCTGGGTGTGGAAACAGAAGGGCTCCAGAATCACTAAAATTGCCGCTGTAGCATTTTATAGCAATTATTTCATGTATTAGCATAATCCTACAAGAACAACTTCAGGTCAGGATTTTCCAAAATGATTTCCTGGCTCCCTAACGCCATAGTATTGCCAGTGGTAAGGTGAGGCCTGGAATTCTTCTGAAATTATGACTCAGACTACAGAGATGATTTATTAAGATTGCTGTGACAGACTGTCAAGGGTTAAAACCTTACAGAGTCTGAGAACCATTGAGTTGGGATCGGTACAAAGAGGCAAAATGCGGCTCATGTCAACTTGTGGTTCATAGCCAAACCACAAAACAAACCGCAACACTGAACCAGGAGGTTCATTCATGAACCAAACCAGTTGATGGTTTATGTCCCCACAAATCTTGTTGAAAGGGTTCGCAATCCCTTTAAATGTGGTTTGCAGAAAGCTCCAAAACTACTGAGCAGTGAGGAGCAGGTTGTTACCTGCTGCTAAGCTTTTTAAAAACATGTTCTTGTGCAGTCCTTTTAAACTTTAAAATTTTGCAGTCCAATTGTGGTGTAGTAGTTAATAGTGGCAAGCCGGGTTTGATTCCCCACTCCTCCACATGCAGCCAAGCCAGTTGGGTGACCTTGGGCTTGTCACAGCCCTGATAGTGCTGTTCTGACTGAGCAGGACTATCAGGGTTCTCTCAGACTCACCTCCCTCACCGGAACTGTTTTGACACTGAGGACTCACCCAGCCATAATTTCATGGTGATTCTTTATTTTAAAGTTTAGGTAAGGTATTCCCTGTGCAAGCACTGGGTCATGTCTGACCCTTGGGGTGATGCCCTATAGCGTTTTCTTGGCAGACTCAATACGTGGTGGTTTGCCAGTGCCTTCCCCAAAGGCTGAGTCAATCTTGAGCTGGCTGCTGGGATTGAACTCCCAGCCCCATGGGCAGAGCTTTCATATTGCATGTCTGCTGCCTTACCACTCTGCACCACGAGAGGCTCTTTAAAGTTCAGGATCACACCCCAAACCATTTCTGATTCTGCATGGGGAGCCTTTGCTTCTCTTTCCCTCTTTTTGCCCACAAACTGAACCCCCAGATTTGTTTCCACAGTGAAGCTGAGGGATAGGAAGTGGAAACTTCCTGGCAGCCTTTTTTAAAACTTGCCCATCCTTGTCACATGACCAAAACAGGGAATCATCTGCAAGCATCATTTTGTTGACTTTTGTTGCCCCTTCAAAGTCTGAAATAATAAAAAAGAAATAGCTTCTATCACGTTATAATGCAAAAAAGTAATAACACCAACAAGGTTGTGGGGATATAAAAACCTGGGTTGTTGCCTCATGCCATTCCCTCCCTCAGCATGAAAAATTATTTTTGGAAAATGGTGCAGGTGATCGAGCTCTTACATCAGCAATGCTGTATGTGGCGGCTGTCAGATTGGGAGGGGGAGCTCCAATGTCCCCTTGCTTCCTTGATCCAAGGCTGCACTATAGGAGGCAGTTGTTACTTGGATCAGGAGGAGGGGAAGTGTATGGTCCCCTTGCTTCCCCCAACTGAGCCTGCGCCATAGGAGGCAGCAACAGATTGGATTGGGGGGGGGGGGAGGAACACCGAGGTCCCTGATCTGAGCCTGTACTGCAGGAGGCCTTGGCACTTCCCCTCTCCATCTGACAGTCAGAAGAAGAAGAAGAGTTGGTCACTCCATGCAGCATCCAGGAGGCTTGCATAGATTTCTCCATGCCTGCCACCCCCCTGTCCTTATGTAGTCTGTTGCCTTCCTCAATCCTCCAGGAATGAAAAAAGTCTTGCTTATTACAACACAGCAGCATTTTAAAAAACACCTGGGGGAAAGGGTTGAGGTGAGGGAACATGGAATGAAAGGGCCCTTTTGGGGGGAAAGAGACACAGGGCATATGGAAGAGGGGAGTGCTAAGGCACCTTTCCCATGGAGGGGGGAGGGAGGGAAGACAGCAATGAGAAAAGGGCATGCCCAAACACTCAAAATGGTGGACACCTCAACAAATAAAAAACACAACAAAAAACCTGAATGCTGCCCTGAACCGCCCCAAAATAGATCCTGTTAGTTCCTGCTTCAAAAAGTGAAAACCAGATTTCTGATGATTCCCTTGCTGTGGAGTAAGTGAGGGGGCAATTTGGGTCTGCACCCAAAAGGATGATTTTCAGTGCAGAAATGGACAAAAAACTTGGCCCTATACAAATACAAATCCTCACCAAAACCCTAGTGCAGAATAATCTTGGTGTCTGTTTTGGAGAGAGGAAAGGAAGACAACTGTAAGCCACTTTGAGACTCCTTTAGGCAGTGAAAAGTGGGGCATAAAAACCAACTCCACTTCTTCATTAAATGTTATACTTGTTCAGTTGCCACTACTTTTCACACTTTCTCGTGCAGTCCCTTTGAGGGAGCCAGCTTGCTGTAGTGGTTAGGAGCATGGACTTCTAATCTGATAAACCAGGTTTTATTCCCCACTCCTCCTCATGCAGCCATGATAAAACTGTTCTGACCAAGCAGTAATATCAGCCTCACCTACCTCATAGGATGTCTGTTGTGGGCAAAGGAAAGGGAAGGCAATTGGAAGCCACTTTGAAACACTTTCTGGTAGAGAAATGCAGCATATAAGAACCAACTCTTCTTTTTCTTTCCAAGGCTCAACTGCAAATCTTCAGGAATTTCTTAACCTAAAGTTAGTAACTCTGTCAGTTCCCTTGGAGAAAATGGCAGATTCAGTGGATAGATGCTAAGGCATCAGATCTCCGATGTGCTCCCTTCCCTCTCTAAACTCCTTTGTCCCCAAGATACAGCCCCAGATCTCCAGGATTTCCCATCCCAGAGTAGGCAATACTAGGCCCAATTTAACACTATGCACCATTCATTTATTTTTGCTTAGGAGAAATATGATTCTAAGCTGCCAGTCAATAAATCACTCACGACACCTTGAAATAAAAGTAATTATCTTGATAAATTGCTTTTTATTTCTCTTTCTAACAAGGAATCTTGAGAAGAGAATCTGTAGGAGAGGATGGCAGGCCTTATTTTTTTTTCCTAATGTGATAGTTGGAGAAATAAATTCATTGCACTATGGGCATTTTAAACAAGGAAGGGGATTAAACATTAGCTGTATATCCTTTCTTGGAATAGGAGGCCTTTTGCATGTATAGGCGAATGATAGAGTCCCTTGTGAAGGAGAGAGTGTTTTTTCTTAGAGGCTCTTCCTCAGAATTTGTGGATGTATTTGGAAAGGCCTTACCTCATACAAACCTTTCTGAATTTTAAGGGACTGTATTCCATTCCAGGAGGTACTTAGTACTCTTGTTCAGTGTGTGCATGTCCTACAAGTATTGTCTTCCTTGCTTCCCACAGGAAAGACTGGAAATAAACACTGTTCCCTTTTATAGATATTCAGACAACATTCATAATGAATGTGCAAAGAAGGACATTGTGGGAAGAACATGGCGCCTGAAAAAGGCTGTTGTTTTGTTTAATATGTAACTGTAGGAACAGAAACTAGAAAGCTCACAGGAATTGTCTGTGATTCCATGGAAAACTGAGGGTAGAATGTATGGATTCATTTTGGGAGGGGGAACTTTCCTTTATTTGTAAGCAATTCTCTCTTACTCTTGGACAGCATATTTCTAGTCTTTAAAAAATCTCCAGCAAATCCCTTTCACAGCAACTAATCAGGAGGAATCGATCTATCACAGAAAACCTGAGTGCTGCAAAACATTGTGAGGCATGTTCTAGGGCACACAGTCAGTTCACATGGCCTGATCTGTTGGGCTTTCTCATTGTCCCAAGTGAACAAAAACTGTGCATTCTGCACAGCTATGGCTGTGCATTCAGGAAAGCTAAACTACTAGCCATTTCCCCACTTAGAAAACTGAGAAACTTCTAAGAAATCACAGACCATGGCTCTAGGGTAGCCAAGTCACAGAGAACATAATGTCTGGCTTAGAATTCACTGTACCATAGTTTTGAGGCATGCTTCTTGTCAGACTTGTCAGATTTGGTAATTGTAGGTCTGATTCTTATCCATCTTCTAATTTGTTCTCTAACTGAGGTCTTATGTGGCTACAGTACTGAGAATCCAACAGGATCCAACAACATTTTCACCATTTGACTTCAGATCCACTGGACATATTCACTATATGCTTACTCAAATTTTACTCAAATCTTGATGAGGCAATAGGCAGCAAAGGTTCTGATTCCTTGTCCACAACCCTCTAGCTATCTGTGAACTACCTTTTTATCTTGGAGAATGGCCTACCATGACTTCAAGATTTGGCCCAGCACTGTCAGTAAGGAAGCTTATATTAATTATCAATTATCTTGGGGATTAATAATCAACTGGGAGGACTTTAATGGCTTAGATGCATCCAAAGACCCCATTAACCCAAACTAATCACGAATCATTGGAATGTCCTGTGTGCCAAGGTCATTGCTACTATTTTAAGTTGCATTTTGATATTTATACCAAGAGCTTGCACTAGACTGTTTTTTTTTCTTTCATAATGTCATTCTAATTGCTATGTGCAGGGAGTTCTCCCAGTGAACCAATGACCTATGCACTAGCCAGAAAAACTATTAATAAGTTCATCCTTTGTTACTCATATGTGAAACTCTACTAGAGAAGACCCAGCAGACTGCTGGCATTGCCAGCCTCCTGGAAACAATTAACCTTGTAAAGGAGCTCCAGCAGTGGATCCTGCCAATGTGCAACTAAAGACAACCCTCTTCCTTCTCAATTCACTGGCAACCTCAGAAATCAGCAGAGACAATCTCTAGATCACTGGAGTAATATGGGCATCAGTATGTTGCCTGCAGGAGGTTTGGGGGAAAATGCCGCTAAGGATGATGACTGTGGTTTTGCTTCTACGGCTTTATCAAATAAATTCCAAAGCAAGAAAAATAATTCCATGACATGTTGAGGGGTCACTGTTCACCTCAATGTATGACATTTCAAACTTGTCTGTACAGCTCCCCATACACTCCTTACATAGAAAGAGGAGTACAGGGCACTCTTTGTGTAGTACACTTCCCGGCTCCCAGTGTACCCCCTGAACCACTGTAGGCACTTCCTTGTTCAATGGTTGCTGGCATTAATGAATGATAGCCCTGGGTCATCCATGCCTGTTCAGCAACTGCTCAAGGGATGCAGCATACACTCCTGTATGGACCAAAATTGTTAGTGCTCCACCAGTCATGAAAATGATACTTTCATTAAGGATGCCTAAGATGTCATTAGCCTTTGGTCATGCAACTTTTGTTTTCTGGCAGGTTCAGTTTGCAATCCAATGTGGCTCCCTAAGGGCATCTAGAGAAGGCTGCTAGCTCCTTTCCTACATCTTATGGCAGAAACACACACTTATATTTCCTTGCGTAATCTCACTGTTGTGGTCAACTCATCTTTCCATTGTATTGAGATCATTTTGCTTGTCTAGCCAATTTTCCAAAATGTTTATAGCCCTCCTCAGTTTTGTACGTCCCTGATTAATGCACAGTTTATCTTTTTATACAAATTATTCATGTAAATGTTTAACCACACTGGACTTGGTGATGCCACTATGGATAAAGGACAAACTCATGTCAAAGTATGATCTTACGTGGGTCTCCATCAAATTCCTTAACCACATAATGATTCTTTATGAGATTCAGGGTGGGTTACACAGTGTAATTTGATGTGTTCAACAGGATAAGACATCTAATGCAATTGAATGAGGATTACAGTATCCTAGTGCAGGGGTAGTCAACCTGTGGTCCTTCAGATGTTCATGGACTACAATTCCCATGAAACACTGGCAGCATTTGCTGGCAGGAGCCCATGAGAATTGTAATCCATGAATATCTGGAGGACCACAGGTTGACTACCCCTGACCTAGTGAACTAGTAAACACTCAGTTTCTTCCTGGAGTTTAGAAAGGCTTGTTCTTCCTCTCACCCCCCTAAAAAAAAGGTGTTTCTTGATGTAGGCTTTTGAAAGGTACTGTCATTAAGGTGTGATTTAAACCAGGAAATCTCCATTATAGAGATGGTAAGAGACATACCAACATTACTGCAGAACAATAGCAGATGTATTTGGTTGGTGGGCGTGCTCAGCAAAGAAAACCAGAGCTGAAAGTCCTTGAGAGGCTCAGACGACCTTCTGAGACACTTTCGTAAGGCATTGGACTAGAAGTGGACATAGGTTGCAACAAACCATCATGCCCAGCTGCTAGCCTTGGCACATAGATTTTATATACTGATTCAGCCTCCAGAGATGCCAAGTTAGAAAAATAGGCAAGTTCCTTACCTAAAGTGCAATTGTATTACGTTCAGCCCAATGTTTCCATGCAATGGAGCAAGCAGTAAACCTGATTCTCTTTTATGAGATTAAAACCCAGTCAGAAATGAAGTAATAGTATTGTTTGTTAATTTCACTTAGAAATTAGAATGTCTCATCAGGCACAATCAGATCTCATAGTCTCTGACTATAAAAATCCAGAAAGGTGTTCCAATAGTGTTTCCCTGCCAACATTCTTGTCAAATATTTCATTTTACTTCACTTTGTTCTTTGCTTTTTGGAATTAATTTTTGAATGTCTCAGTGAATTTGTACAACTGCACTTCTCAATAAATCTGCTGCAGAGTGACAAAAATTGAAGACTGATCACAGAGCTGTGAAAGTGCCTGATCTGTAGTATTTTTTGCCAGCAGGCAATGTGAACAAGTTGCCTGGAATATAGCGATAATTTCACCATAGGGACCCATTATGCACGGGGGTTTTAGCGCACATTCGGGGTGGAATGGCGGTGACTAAAATCACGGATAACGCACGGAGCCGGCTGCAACCAGCTGCAGTTTCGGTGCATGCCGCCGAAAAAGCCGCGTCAGTGAAACGCGGAAGAAAGCGCAGCTTCCGGGTGAGCGGGGCGCAATCAGAAGCGGCGCCCGGATCGGCGCGTGCATAATCGGTTACTCTGGGTTTTGCCGCCGTTGCGCCCCGCCCCGTGCATAACCGGTATGCATCGCGTCTTCCCCCTCCGCGTTTTCCACGTGACCCGAAATCGCCGTTTCGGCGGCCGTGCATAATGGGCCAGGAAGAGAAGAAAGATAAAGGCATAAAAAAATTTTCTTTCCACGTTCATCATGTAACAGTGCATAGTTCTTTACTGTGTTACAAGATTTTGCATGAGAAAACCGGGATGCAGACTACAAGTCTTGCTAGATTCGATGTTACAGTGTGAACTGTGCCCCCTTCTGCTATGAATATCAACATGAAATAACTGCTTTGAATGACTGTTGTATGAACAGCTGAAGGACAGCGTTCTCCACAGAAACAAAGAGTCCTTAGTGGCAGGCTATCCAAGGAATCTGAATTGGTAGCATCAGCTCAACAGAGAAAGACTTCTGAACTGGATGCTGAGAAAAATTCAGTCTGATTTCAACCCTAGATGAGACACATCTGGAATTCAACCCTGACTTAGAGCAGTTTAACACAGACAGAGATCTGGGGAAAGTTTGTAAAGTAGGTAGTTGGACAGAGACTCCCATTCAGGCAACGAAAAGGGATAGAGAGAGAAGAAAATTTCCTACTTAGTTAAACAGGGTGATAGCCCTGAAGATCCCTGGTCTGGGATGGTGTGGGTAGAAACTGCCTTTAGAGACCTTAAGAGTCAGCTAAAAACTCCAGGACCGTTTATGCACTGGGAACTTCACTGCCCAAGCTCCCGTGCAGGAACACAAATCGGGGGCAGATGAAATGCACTGGGCCAAATACTCCCCCCATGTGGTTGTAGGAAGAGGTGGGGCAACCTGCCACAACTAAAACTTCAGCCTGCAGCCTGGCATGAAACCTCCAGTGCATAAATGGTCCAGATGAGTAATAGTGTTTCAAGAGAAGGGGTTCAGATACTGGAAAGTGAGTACCAGTCTTCTGGAAACTAAAACATTCAGAGAATACTCAAAAAGGTGTACTGGAGTGTTTGTTGAAACAATGGAACAAAAACCTCTCAACAACAAGATTTTAAGTTAATAGCTTAAGAAACACTCATTAGCCTGAAATATAAGAACTAAAGCTTGTGCATGTACTAATTTTGCCTCAGAGTTATCTATACTGAGTTTATACTCTGAAAATCTTGTTAGCTTTTAAGGGGCTTCTGGACTAGAATCTTGGAGGAGATGGAAAGTTCCAAGGGTTTACACTCTGATGTGTGGCATCATATCCCACCTCTCTAAACTTTGCCCTGCCAAGCACCCTCCAAATCTAAGCTGGAGTTGGCAACCCTAGCATCTCCAATGGTTTATTTGACTGTCTTGAATGGTTTGGTGTCATCTGCAAACTTGTATCTCTCACTGTTCATCCTTGATTCCAGATCATTTATGAACATTGAATAGCACCAGTCCCAGAACTCATCCTCTATGTGCCATTATAAGAACTGCCAACTTACTTCCATTCTCTGTTCCCTGTTCAGTTATCACTACATGAAAGGACCTATCCTATCATCAGAATTTTTAAAAAGCCTTTAGTGAGGTATTTTGTCAATGCCAGCTATTTTGCTGTCACCTTTTGTTTTATATAGCTTTTGTTGTGTTGTCTGGTACTGGTAGTGCATAGGATTGTGACTGTAATACCTCAGCACCATCTTTCTTGTGGTGGCCCCTGGCACACTGGAACCATATGGTCATTTTTCCATTAGTGTTAATGTGATAAATGTTTATAATAATGGGTAATCAAGATCATGTCTGTCCTGTGGAAACAATATTTTCAAATTAGATTACACATTAAGAGGCTGAGGAGGAAATATGGCTCTATTTTTGAAGATTTAATCATAGCAAAGAATCAGAAGGGGTGGGCGGTTAAGATATATAAATTATTATTATAGTTGGAGACAATAGCTAATAGTTATCACCAAACATTGGAGAAAGAATTGCAGTAAAATATATCTGATGACACCTGGAATTCCATCAGGAAACATTAAATCACAATTACTGTTAGTAAAATGGTTCTCAACCTCTAATCCCTTACCACCTCCAGGTAGGCAATATTACCTTTGAATGCTGACAAGCCTCAAGTAAAAAATAAATGGGACACAAAAACAACACATCAAACAAGGCAACATTATACATATATGTATATTTATGATACATGCCTATAATATGCAGGTCCCTGACATACATTCATTGACACCTGGTGGTTATCAGCCAACTCATTCATGTTAGATTAGATTGTATTTTATGTGTGCCACAATTTAAGGGCCTGGGAGAGAAATCTAGGTTCTGGGGTTTTATTCTCAATGTAGGATGAACAGTATAAAATAATTTTTATCTGCGGACTGTCAGAAGCCATTGCAAGTGGAGACAGTGGGTTGGCTAAAATCCTAGAAATCTCCCTCTTGTCCCCCAAGGTTCTGAACACATCCTGAGATTTGTAGATTGCCCTCTGGGAGTGAAGTCCATAGAAACCCCAGTTGAGCATCACTGAGTTAATGCAACCCTTGAAGAGAATAATTGCTCAACACAGGATCAATGGAATCACTGGTACTATATGAGATAGTTCACAGAGATGCTTTAAAAAAAGGAAAGGGACTGTGGACTCTACCACTGTGTACAGTACATACTATTTATTGCTGTATCATTATACTACATAATTTCTGCACCTTTTAATATATCACATTAATACTTATGCTATGTTTCAGCTTTGACTCAAATTTCTGCTTAGTTTCAGATTTGTGCAATTTCTGCAGGCCTAACCCTACAGCATGGCCTAAGGGATGTCCTGTTCTGTTGACTGACCTTAAGTCTCTGTTAGAAAGGTGCACTATAAATAATGTACATAAAAATAGGCAAAATAAAAGTGTTGTTCATTAGCTTAATTGTCTTTGCTGAATATGTAATCAGCTGTACTGGTCAAATCAGGTCACCTTTTTTCTGAATTTCTAAATTTCTAAATATGTCTAAGCAGACCTAACATGGAGAATGGAATGGAAGTAAACTTAGTAACAAATTCTTAGTTTTTAAAATTGATCCTGATGCCAATGAGTTAGGAATATCAGGGCCATTCCGCACAGCTGGCAGAAATCCGTAATCAACACTGAATATTCCATTGCTGTGTATTGTAGCGTTCCATTGTCATTGCACACCTGGCCCCAAATTCCGTTTTCCTAACGGAACTGTTTCTCCTCCAGCATTCCTCACTTACTTCCGGTTCTTGCCGAGGAGCAATGAAAACACCACAAACTTCCCTCGCCCCCTCCCACCTTGAACCTGCCAATCAACCGGACAACCAATCAGCCTCGGCTAGCTACACAAAGCCTGCCTCCCCCCTAAAAAACAAAACAAAACACTGAAGTAATCATTGCAATGCAATTTCATTTGTTCACAGAGGCATTGGTTATCTGTCACAGCTCCGTCTTCAAGTTTTGATAGTTTCATAGCACAAACTTATATTTAGAGACTGCAGTGCAAATCTTCCCAAACGGCAGCCCCTTCTCAGAAGCAAAGAGGTGGGGCCAAAAGACTTGTCAGTGATAGGGAAAATTTATGCCTTGGAGAGTTGATTCCAACTGTGCTCTCTGCCCTTCCCTGGCAGTTAACTTGTCTGAATCTGGCAACCTAAACCCCCCCCCCCATCCCCTTCCAGCAGCCAGAGGGGACCTGTCAACCCTGGGGAGAGGGGTAACCTGTACTTTCCAGTCATTCATCTCCAGACTAGAGGGATCATTTCTCCTAGGGAAAATCTATGCCTTGGAGAGTTGATTCCAGCTGTGGTCTCTGCCCTTCCCTGGCAGTTAACGGCAATAACTGGGGAAGGCACTGGCAAACCACCCCGTATTGAGTCTGCCATGAAAACGCTGGAGGGCGTCACTCCAAGGGTCAGACATGACTCGGTGCTTGCACAGGGGATACCTTTATCTTTACATTATGTGTAAATACAAGGGACAGCACTGCTTGCTCATGGGTGACTATTACAACACTTGTAAATTACAACATCCTAAAGACAGATAAAAGACCATACTTGCATACTTTAGCATTCCTGAACAGACAACAATTTTCTGTTGCAGAATTCAAGCAGTTCCAAATGAAGGAAGACTTTGAACACATTGCCTCCGACCCATATTATCAACAAGGGAACAATGAAGCTAAATTTGCTGTTCACACAGCCAAGAGAATCTCAAAACAGGAAGATCTATATCTTGCACTCAAAAACTAAAGCTACGTACTCCTTGTATCAACAGTTTTACCCCCATACAATGTCTGACAGGGAGACAGCTTAGGACAACTGTTCCAGTCATAGAAGATAATTTATCCCTAAAAGGGCCAGATAGGAGGAAAGTAATAAAATCAGGATTTTTTTGGGGGGGAGGGGGGGGAAGGGACCTGCCAGATATACTTTTATACCTGCCTTTATCTGCCAGAGGGTTACCTGACTTAAAAACTGAATCAGTTGTGATTAAACTTGACAAGAATGAATGACTCCAGCCATTCTGAAGCAGAATCTGCCAGTGTCTCTCAGATCCTGTGTTAGTAAGAAATAAACTAGGATAATTTACTACAAAGAGCAGAACTCTCCAGTTAATACCTAAGGCTGCAAAAAAAAAAAAATTCACTGTGTGCCTCCAACTAGGAACCAGGTTATCAGCCAAACAGAGAAGCTATGCTTGGTTGTCAGGACAGCTGTTGATTTTGAGAAGGGTGAATGATCTCCAAATATCCTGGATTTTTGAAGTTGAATGTTACTAATTGGTTTTAAACATTTCTATTTTGATGCCTTTTCACCCAATTCAGGTCCCTACTGTGGCAAGCATTAAAATGCTGAAAGAATATCGTTACAAAATTTCAGATATTAAAATGCAAATTTCAGACATTCAAAGTAGATATGAAATATTTAGAACACAAACAAACAAATAAATAAGGGGAGGAGTGGTGTACAAATTCAATAATGACACATAGTGTAAACACAAACATATGTTAATTAAGGGTTGACAGAGGGAAGTGCTTTAACTGTTATGTTAGGATCCCCACTACGGACTCATGTTGTCTAGAATGGAGGCAATAGACTAGATAGAAGCTGCTGTTTTCCAACTTATTATTATTATTATTATTATTATTATTATTATTATTATTATTATTATTATTATTATTATTAGATTTATTTCCCGCCTCTCCCGATAGGCTCGAGGCGGGTCACAACAACTAATCCCATTAAAATTCCCATTAAAACATCACTCTACTAACATGGCGGCTAAAAATCCCATCCCTCCCCCAATTATTAAGAGGTGAAGAGGAAAGGATAGGGGAGTAGCGTACACTCCAACTCCTAGGGGGGGAGCGATGTCCCTGATTTGCTGACCTCAGCCTCAACCATAGACCTGGTGGAAGAGCTCCGTTTTACAAGCCCTGCAGAAAGCTGACAAATCCCGCAGGGCCCGCAGATCACCCGGGAGCTCATTCCACCAGGTAGGGGCCAGGACTGAAAAAGCCCTGGCCCTGGTCGAGGCTAGGCGCACTTCCTTCGGGCCGGGGACGACCAACAGGTTCTCACCCGCAGAGTGTAAGGCCCTGCGGGGGGCATAGAGCGGTAGGCGGTCCCTCAGGTATGTGGGTCCTAACCCGCGTATGGCCTTGAAGGTTAAAACCAAAACCTTGAACCGGATCCGGGCAGCAATTGGCAGCCAATGCAGCTGCCTCAGCACCGGCTGGATGTGGGCCCTCCAAGATGTTCCAGTGAGGACCCTGGCAGCTGCATTTTGTACCAGCTGTAGTTTCCGGATCAAGGACAAGGGTAGGCCTGCGTAGAGCGAGTTACAGAAATCTATTCTGGAGGTGACTGTCGCATGGATCACTGTGGCCAAGTGGTCAGGGGACAGGTAGGGCGCTAGTAGCCGGGCCTGGCGAAGGTAGAAAAATGCCTGACCCGCTACTCTCTTGACCTGAGCCTCCATAGTCAGGGAGACATCAATGGTCACACCCAAATTCCTAGCTTGGGGCACGATGGTAAGTTGCACCCCTGTTCCCGCCCCCTTCCCCCCAGCCACAGGACCTCCGTCTTGGAGGGGTTGAGTTTCAGGCAACTCTGCTCGAACCATTCTGTCACTGCTTCCAAACATCTGGCAAATGGTTCCGGGGGGGAGTTCGGGTGACCGTCCATTAGGAGATAGAGCTGGGTGTCATCAGCGTACTGATGGCAACCCAGCCCAAAGCTCCGTACCAGCTGGGCCAGAGGGCGCATAAAGATGTTAAACAATGTGGGGGAGAGGACCACACCCTGAGGGACCCCGCAAGGGAGTCTATAGGGCCGCGAGAGCTCTTCCCCCACAGCAACCCTCTGGGACCGGTTCTGGAGGAAGGAGCGTATCCAGCACAAGGCTGTGCCCCGTACCCCCGTACCGGCCAGGCGATGGACCAACAGTTCGTGGTCCACGATGTCAAAGGCCGCCGATAGGTCTAAAAGGACCAACACGGCTGACCCACCTCTATCCAGCTGGCGACGGAGGTCATCCAGCAGAGCGACCAAAACCGTCTCCACCCCGTGGCCAGGGCGGAAGCCAGACTGATATGGATCGAGTGCTGAAGTTTCCTCCAAGAAAGCCAGGAGCTGGTCCGCTGCCGCCCTCTCCACCACTTTGCCCAGGAACGCTAAATGCAACACTGGGCGGTAGTTAACAGGGTCCAGCGGGTCCAGCGATGGTTTCTTCAGGAGAGGGCGGACCACCGCCTCCTTGAGCCGCTCAGGAAACTCTCCCGTACTCAGGGAGGAGTTGATGATGTCTCTGAGCTGGCCTCCTATCTTCTGGCCACCTCCCTTGAGGAGCCAAGAAGGACAGGGGTCGAGGGGGCAGGTGGTCGCCCTGACTGAACCTAGCAACTTGTCCACTTCAGAAGAAGAGAGCCGCCTGAAGCCATCAAACCTCACTACCAATGGCGGCCAACAGGTCTCCAGTTCATTCACTGTATTAATTGTGGAGGGAAGGTCGCGGCGGAGTGACAAGACTTTATCCGCAAAATAGCTCGCAAATGCCTCGCAGCCGATTTCCAATTCTCTAGTGTTTTGGCGCCCCTCAAGGGCGGTAAGTGATCTAACTATCCTGAATAATTGGGCCGGGCGAGAGCTTGCAGACGCGATTTCCGTGGCAAAAAACTCACGTTTAGCCACTTTCACCGCCATCTCATATGCCCTCATAAGCGTGCGATAAGATGTTCTTGTAGCCTCGTCACGAGTCTTCCGCCACACTCGCTCTAGTCGTCTCACCTCTCTCTTCTTCTCCCGGAGCACCCCCGTGTACCAGGGGGCCCGTTTGAGTTGAGGGCAGAGAGGACGTTTAGGGGCGATCTCATCTATGGCGGCCGTCAGGCGGGACTGCCAGTCCCCCACCATGGCCGCAAGTGAGTCGCCAGGAGGCATCGGGTCCCGCAGAGCATTCTGGAAACTGAGCGGATCCATGAGTCTCCGCGGGCGGGCAAAAATACGCCTGCCGCCCAACTGGGGAGGGGGTGGCATCTCGAGCCGGGCCCGCAGGGCATAGTGGTCTGACCACAGCACAGCCAAAGCTGTATCCAGATCCACCTCTATCCTGGAGCCAAAAATCAAGTCAAGCGTGTGGCCGGCATAATGGGTGGGCCCAGCAACAAATTGCGAGAGCCCTAGTGTCGCCATGGATGACACCAGGTCCCCGCCAAGTCCTGAAGAGGGCGCGTCCGCGTGGACATTGAAGTCACCCAGGATTAGAAGCCTGGGGAACTGCAACGCCCAGGCGGCCGTCGCCTCCAGCAGGCGGGGCAGGGCATCTGGCTGGGCTTTGGGCGGACTATATACTAGCCAGATAGCCAAGCTTATCTTAGCAATAAAAAATTTTTTTTTTGCTTATCATCCATTTTTGCCTGGCCTTTTCTCTAGAATAACCTGACATGCTGTAAGTCTTGATACAGAAATTGGTCTCTGAATATTGATTTACTAGGCCTGGGTCCTATCTATATGAGAGACCGCTTATCTGCTTATGCCCCCCCACAGGGCTCTTCGCTCTGTGGATAGAAATCTGTTAGTTGTCCCCCCCCCCCGCCCCCGAAATATCTGCCTGGCCTCAACCAGGGCCAGGGCCTTTTCAGCCTTGGCCGCAACCTGTGGAATGAACTCATGGAAAAGCTAGGGGCCCTGATGGAGCTATCTAGGTTCCACAAGGCCTGCAAGATGGAGCCCTTCCAGCAGGCATTCGGTTGAGCCGGGGGAGGATGATTGGAGATTCAGCCTGGGGGTCCCACCCTATCTGAGCATCCCAGGGTTAGAATCAGATCATTTTGGCTGGAATCAGCAGAGTTCGATTGGGGAGATTCTGTTACTGCCAATCTTACAGTTGAGGGATATTGTGATCAATGCTATTGTTGTTTAAATTGGTTTTTATGAGATATATTGTTTTTATAGTTTTATTCTGTAAGCCATTTTGAGGCGACAGTGTTGTGAGAGGCGAGGTATAAATTTAAAAATAAATAAAAATAATAAATAAATGCTCTTCCTGAAGTTTTGACCCATTGCTTCTTGTCCTGCTTAGGATGCGTATTGTGTGTTCTTAAAATCTAGTGTGTTCTTAAAATGTACCCTTTGCCTAACAAGGATTCTGTGGAAAGGATGCTAGAGATAGAAGACTGTGTGACTCAACATTTATTAGATTTTCATTTGCTGCAGACTGTTATTGTCTACATTGTTTCTGAAAGGTTTAATATATCCAGAGCTTCTGGCCATTTATCTGGGAAAGGCCAAACAACCAGCAAGTCATCTTATGTTTTGTGTATCTTGTAATCAGTTGGATATACAATAAGATACAAACTAGCGGAACAATAATTTTAAAGAGAGTTGACAGTGATATGATTGAAGCATAGGTTCTTGTGTACACGCTCATTTCTTTTGCTTTGCAGTTATCTTTGGTGGAACAGTTATTGTTTGATTACAAAGATGTAACTTCAGATGCTTTGTAACTATAAACAAAATAATAGGTGTCAGGAAATAAAGGTGCATGTGGATGTCATTCTGTAAAGAGGCCTTGGTCTGGAATTGTAATTATTTGGGGATGAATACAGGAGGAACATCTATTGATTTTTTGCCCCTAATTGGAAGTGGGGGGAGAGTCTTCCCAGGAAACTTTGTGTTTAGGCAGAGGAAGATCCTTGGTAGACTGAAAGGGCCTAGCAGATTGGAGGCTTCACCCATGCCTTGAGCAGGTTTGTAGGAGGCATTCAAGCAAAGTCAACAAGAGTAAACAAACCCACTGGCCTGTACAGCTGGGACTAAGCATTTGGGGAGTGAGTGGAGTAAAAACAAGAAATGAGTAACTATTTGTGTTTTATGAGCTTGTAACAAGTGTGGATTATCATGCATGTCTAACAGAAAGTGGTATAATGCACCAAATAACTTGTATGCATGACTAGAATATAACTACTCAGGTAGCAATTATTGAATGCATTCTGTCTCAGCCTGGTTTCTCCCCTTGCTGTTTTTTAAGAACTCACTTTCCTTACCACTATCCAAACTCTGATTTTTTACTAGAATGCTTTCAGCTGGAGATCCCAATTGCCCTTCTACACTTAATTACAGGCTTGTTCAGCAAAAGAACTGAGAGTGTTACATGACTTCTGTTTTATGAACCCTTCGTTTTTTAGGGCATTACTAGATGTAGAGTTTTACAAAAGATCAGTGCTCTGAATCAGAATCACATGAAAAATGGGTACTGATTTCATGCCATGGAAACTAACAAGAGCAGCATGGATGGCAAAGTCATTGTCATGCCAAAACAGCATTGGTAGTTCTAAATATTTACAGTACAAACTTTATTTTTGATGACTTCCTATTGCACTTCCTGGCAGTGGTGTACCTAGTCTATTTGTGCTCAGCATGGATAATTTGTAATACTGTCCTCCTCTGTTTTTTGCTATCACGTCACAGCTGACATGGTGAATTCTTAGGGTTTTGAAGATAAGAGACTTTTGGAGGGGTTTTGCCAGTGCCTGCCTCTGCATCGGCCCTGCCTAGCTTCTGAAATTTGACAATCTATCCAGGGTCTATCCAGTTCAGAGCCTCTTATCTATATGGCAGAATTATTTTCAGTAATAATTATGAATAATAATAATGGCCAGAAAATAGATTCAGGTGGGTGGCCAGATTTGTCTGAAACAGCAGAAAAAAGTTTGGACTTAAAGGTGCTACTGGACCCAAACTTTGTTTGAATGGCTAGAAAAGAAATGCAGACAGCTTATACAATCATACCACTTAAAAAGAATCAATTTCCATCATGCTACTCCATCATGAGAGCCGGCATGATGTGTTGGTTGAATCCTCACTCATGCCAAGGAAGCTTGCTGGGTGACCTTGGGCCAGTCACATTACTCTCAACCTAGCCCCGATTTGGATAGCCCCCAAATAGCCTGATCTCATTAGATCTCAGAAGCTAAGTAGGGCTGATGTGAAGGCAGGCAATGGCAAACCATATCTAAACATCTCTTGCTTTGAAAACCCTACAGAGTTGATGGGGAACTGATGGAAATCCATCACATCACATGTGTTCTCAGCAGGCACTTGGGAGGACTTCTGCCAGCTGATGTTAAGCACAGAATCACTATCCAATTAGAGGGGTTGGAAGCCCAGGAAAACTAATGCAATGTACAGAGCCCAGCAAACTTCTGTTTAAATTAACAAAGGTATGCTACTAAAATATTCTTAAGTATATTCTGTCACCAAGTAGGACAGGAATGAGAAGACCAAGAAGTTAAAATGAGAGGGACACAGAAAAAAATAGGTGAAGGGAGACAGAAATGAATGAAAAATACGTGGAAAAGAAGAAGAGAAATTAAGAGAGGGAAAAGTTGTTTATTTTGCTGTAATGCCCTAACTTCCATAGGAACCTGGAACCTGGAACCTGGAACCTGGAACTATTTTGTGATATCTGGCTGAGCTGAGTGCAAGGAAAGAAAGAGAGAAATGCTAGACTATTGAAGAAAATGATCTGCAGGTTGGCAATTACTATAGCAGCTATAGACAAGCTTGATTGTATGATCTGTTAAGCAAGTTTGTTTCAGTCTTGGAGAAAGTTCAGTCAATCCTACTGTGCTTTTTGCTATCCTCAGACTTCCCTGGTGGCTGCAGTCAGAACTGCATAGTAAAAATAAAAGGAAATTTTTGTTTCAGTGCAACATGATCTAGCCCAGTGGTCCCCAACCTTTTTATCACCGGGGACCACTCAACGCCGGGGACCAGTCACCGGGGACCACTCAACGCCTTTTACTGAGGCCCGGTGGGGGGGGGGTAGTTTACTCCTCTACTCTCAACCACTGCCCTAACGCTCTCTGATCGCTATGGTAATGTTTAAACATCCCTTCAAAATAAGATGCAGACACGCCACAACAATGAACATAAGGAACATTTTATTTTCATGGAAATTTTAACTCATGACAATGACAAATCAATGGGAACCCTGAGCTTGTTTCTCTGCAACGAGATAGTCCCATCTGGGAGTGATGGGAGACAATGACACCCGAAGTGTGTTGTAAAGGGCCGGGGGGAGGGGATGAAGTAAAGGGCCGGGGGGGGGGAGAAGGCGTCCTTCGGGGCCCACCTCCAATTAGTTGAAGGACCACATGTGGTCCGTGGCCCACAGGTTGGGGATCACTAATCTAGCCAACGGCCCCCTTCAAAGGCCTTTCTCAAGCTGTGCCTGGGGTGGACCACACCTACAAGCCCAACCTTGGTATGTCACTGCTTCCTGGTTATACACTTCCATCACCACTAGGAACAATGGCTTAGAATTCATAGATCCCTTTCTCAAGGGGGATGGTACGGCTAGTTTTTGCTAAATATGCTAGTCCTCTGATCCTCAAGAGGGGCTTTTGGGGCAACACAAAAGGCTGCAATAGGAAGAGGTCAGAAAATTCCAATGTACATGGGGAACACATAGTTCTTTGGATTGAAGCCACTGTCTTGAAGTATCCTTATATACTTTCTTCTTTGAAATTGCAGATCACTGTATCAGAACATGGTTGCCTGGATTCAGACTGGAGGTCCAATAGTGATAAATGAACATAGCACACAACTGCAACCTTTTTAGTGGCAGAGAGAACTGGGAGGGTAGCAGGGCTGAAAGTGATTCCTTTTAACTCATAAATGGATGTGTTGTACCCTACAAGGTCTGACATGCCCAGGGCAAATATATATTACTACACTAAAATACTGGGCTGACAACATCACTTTGTATATCTTCCACAGCTAAAACCCTGCAACCCATTATTGGTGCCCCTGCAGGCCTGCAATAAAAGAAATCATGCAAACTACCTGATCAGGAGAGGATGACAAAACACTTCATCTTTCATGCCATGTACTCATGTGTGTTCTGATCCTGGCAATGAAGCCACAGTCAGAAAAACAGGTCAAGAGCAGGGTAGAAGCTAGAACTGCTGTGCTGATTCTACCAAATTGATCTCAGTTTCTGTGATGTCATCTAGAACTTTGACCAAAAGGTCAGATTTCCAGTTCATTGTCCACGGGAGATTCTCTACATTTGATTCTCCACTGAAGTAGAGTTGCCATCTCCGAGTACACTTTGAATACCATTTCATCAATGCCAGGTGATCTCTATTGGTTGGAGATCAATTGTAATTCTTGGAAAAGAGACTGGCAACCTAACTGTCAAGATCTTTAATCAAACACACATTGCACTTGCTTATACTAATACCCAATCTTGGTCACCCAGAACAATTCAAAATCTTTATCCGGGTAACATGTGTGTTAGACTTGAAAAATCTCCGAGTATAAGAGCTCTTCCCCCATAGATTGTTGAAGGTCACAATGTGTGTATGGGTCAAAGACATAAAAGATGGATCCAGCCTTGACTCAGAGCTATAAAAATTTACCAACTTTATGATCTGTTATAGGGGTGGGGGTGGGGAGGAGTGTGGTTTCTTTCCAAATATTCCTCTATTGAGTAGCTGCACCATCCACACTATGCTAGCTGACTCCTAGCCCCAAGGAACGCCTGCATCTGCTCTTGCTTAGAAGCATGCTAATTCAAACCTGCTATTTGGTTCAGGCAAGAGGGAGCTAAATAGTAGGTCCAGCTTTCTTGGGAGAGTTTATTACTTTGCTTCTTCATCGTATGGAAACTTTTGCTTCAGCTAGCCCTTGTGACTGGAAAAAAAAGGCAGTTAATCACAGCAGAACAAACAGAGCTTTTTAAAAAGGGTTATTATGGCATTTTGCGAGGACAGCAGGAGGGAGTGTCGCTGGACTCCGGCTCTTGTGGAATCTTTCCTTGTAAAACATGTAATAAAAGAACAAGTTCTGAGACCATTGTGAAGGCTAGGCCTTGGGTGGAATTAGTGATGGGGTTATTCAGAGACTTCATAAAAGGATGTGTGTAGAATTATGTGAACAAGTCAGTCTGAGGAAGAGATAGAAGGGGGCATGCTCACTGTGGGGCATGGAGATCCCTGGCTAATAGGGTTCCCAGTTATGGGTACCAGGAGATTTTAGGGATGGAACCTGAGAAGGGTGGGGTTTGGGAGCAGAAGTACTTCAATGGGGTATAATGCCAGATAATCCACTTTTCAAAGCACTCATCTTCTGCACAAGAATGGACCTATTTTGCCTGAAGATCAATTGTAATTCCAAGAGATCTCCAGCTAGCACCTGGAGACTGGCAACCTAATGGCAAATTCAACTGCTCTTCAGACAACAGATATCAGATTGCTTGGAAGAAATGGCAGCTTTGAAAGGAAGACTAACTCACAGCTGCCATTCCCTTCAGGGGAACTGATGTCTGTATTATATAATAGACTAGAATCTGAGCCCGCTGTATCAAAAATAGAAGGCATGGGGTGGGTGCTGGAGGGTCCCCCCTGGCCTCCCCCTCCCACCCCCCCAGCCCCTGGCTTCAGAGTGGGGCTGAAGCCTCCCCCCGCCCACCCTCCCCCCCTTGATCTGCTGGCTTCAGCAAAGGGCTTGGAGCCCCATGCTGAAGCCTCCCCCAGCCAGCCCCCTCCCCCCCAATTTGGTGGCTTCAGTGCGGGGCTCCAAGCCCCGCACTGAAGGCTGCCCTGCCCTCCCCCTGCCACCGAGTCCGTGGCTTCAGCAGCGGGCTCGGAGCAGGCCCAGCGTATCTGGGATGGGCCAAGGGGCTGAAGCCTCCCCCGGCCGGCCCCCTACCCCCAAGGCCGGAGCTTCAGCGCCGGTCTGTGAGCAGGCCCGCTGCATCCCAGACATGCTGGGCCTGCTCCGAGGCTGGTGCTGAAGCCTCCCCCACCCGGCCCCTTCCCCCCGCAGCTGCAGCTTCAGCATCAGGCTCGGAGCAGGCTCGGCACATCCCCCACCCAACCCCTTCCACCCAAGGCTCCTCGTGGTACAGGGAGGAGAGGCGGCACCGGCACCGACACCGACATACCTGTCAATGCATACATGAAGGCACAGAGCTCTGCACCTGCGTGTGGGCACTGGGTCCTTGCCGCCACCGACCCTCCCCTCCCCTCTCCCCTGTGCTGCTGGTTGCTTCAGTCTTGAATAGCTACTTTAGCGGCCGAAGCGCACAAGCATAGTTCTCACTGGAACATCTTGGAGAGCCCATATCCAGCCGGTGCTGAGGCAGCTACATTGGTTACCAATTGAATACCAGATCAAATTCAAGGTACATGAGGGACTATTTAACCCCCTATGTCACCTGAAGTGCCTTGTGCTCTGCGGGCACAAAGAGGTTGCAGATCCCTGGCCCTAGGAAGGTTTGCCTGACCTGGACCAGAACAAGGGCCTTTTCAGTCCTGGCCCCTGTCTGGTGAAATGAACTTCCAGAAGAGCTGAGGGCCCTGATGGAACTTCTTCAGTTTTGCAGGGCCTGCAAGACAGAGCTCTTCCACCAGGTGTTTGGTCGAGCCAGGACCCAAAAGACCTGGCCCTCCTTCAGTTCCTGTGTTACATCTCCCCTGGGCATTTACAGCATGTATGTACCCAATCTTGCCGCAGGTTGGGGGCAGGGGAGAGTTTTTAATGTTATGCCAATTCTTTTATAGTTTTATGGTTATCTGATGAAAGCTGCCATCAGCTGAATGAATGAATGAATGAATGAATGAATGAATGAATGAATGAATGAATGAATGAATGGAGGACTTGTCTCCCAAAGCCATCTTGTTTTTAAATATCTGATAGAAGTCTTTTTAAAACGGAGACATTTCTTGTTTTGTTAGACAAACTAGGGAAAGGGGGAGGATATGGATGTTTTCATCTACCCATGCACGAGAGGGTCTGCATCTGCAACTGCATGTGCATATGTACATTTAATTTGACCCTTCCTCCATAGCATTCAGTGCAGTATTCAGTTATTCTCACAACCATCCTGCAAGGTATGCTAGTGTAACAGAAAGTGACTGCCTCAAGGTCACTTCTTGACTGATCAGGGATTTTAATCCTGCTCCAAGTTCATCTATTCCATTTAACCTTTAGGATTGCTAGAAACGTTCCTTTTTTGGAAGAGAAGAAGCTGGTTGTTAAATCTGTTGGTTCAGATACTGAAAGTAGTTTGAGCTCTTTATTTGGACCCCAGCATGGTATAAGCAGTACTGAACTGAGCCAGAAACTGACCCCCACCCACCCCCAAAGAAAACCTCAACTTGTGTATACAGGCAAACAATGGATTTTCCCATCAGTGTGCACTATTGGTCCGTTTCAGTTAAACTGACTGGAACTGGCAGATGGAAACTAGCTGCATATTGGTCAATTGGTCAAAAACCACAATCCTGCTTTGGAGCTTAATCTCTGTTCTCTGCAGGTCTACAGACACAACACTGTTTTTTTGGACCCTGATTTCTACTATCCTACAATTGCCTACCCTTCTTCTCCCCACAACAGACATCCTGTGAGGTGTGTGGGGTTGAGAGAGTTCTGAGGGAACTGTAACTGGTCCAAGGTCACCCAAGCTGGCTGGATGGGGAGGAGTGGGGAATCAAACATGATTCTCCAGATTAGAGGCTGCTGCTCATACCCAGGACACTGCACTGGGTGGGGTAGGAAACCAATGTGGCTCATTATTTGTTGAACATTGTTAACTCTTGGGCATGAGAAGGAGGAACACTATCATTTAAATGTCTTCAAAATTCCAGTTGCTCAGCACAGAGTTAAAAAAACTGAGCAACTGGAAATTCCACCATCACGCCACAAAAAGCCATCAGGATCAGACTGGTTTTAAATTAGGCAACATTGTCCTACGCATAATGACCTTACATTCGTTTTCTTCTTTTGCACACACACTGCCCATTGGTTATCCTCCCACAATGTTTCCACAGCTTGCTTGCCCCATCGTGGGCTGTAAAATGTCTGTTTTTTCCAGCACTGCATTTCCTTGTTTGTACTTTGAAAGTACATGTAAGAAAGTTGCTAAAGATGTGTTTCTTGGCTATGTCAAGAAATCAAATACCCATATCAGGCACCTTCTTGCAAAATCCCTGTCTCAGCTGCATATTCACATCTATCCATTCAGAACCATAGCAAACATGATGGAGATCATGGTGCATAAAGCATAAAATACACATGTGCAGATGCAGTTTGATTTAGGACCATTCAGGAAGATATTTACAATTTAACGTAGCACAGTTGTGCTAGCTGAAATCAGGTCTCTCCCAATGAAGGGGAAGGTCAGGTATTAAAAAGATATTTCCCCTCCTTTAAAACTACTAGTAACAGCACAAGGGTTAACTAAACTGGGGGGGGGGGGAGATGAAGAGGGGCCTGAAGGGATTAATCCCCTCTTCTTAAATCACACAATCAACCTTGCTTCTTACAGACTGATGGCCCATGATTTCCATCATACTACAAAAGTACCTGATTGGCTGTTCTCTGGTTGGTTCAAGATGGGAGTAGGAAACGTATTGTCAGAAGCAGCTCTATGCCCAGTTTCAGGCATTTGGAACTTTTGCTTCTAATTTACATATATAATTGTTGAAGCCTTTTTCCTTCTGTTCTTCAGTGAGGAACATGGTATGGTAAAGTCAGCAATTGGCGCATTAGGGATTTCTGGTTCTTGTGTTGGTTTTTCTGGGCAGGGTTGAATGCACTGCATTCCTTTCTTCCTGTTACCAAACCAGTATCCGAGAATGTCAACATTCAGTCCCTTTGTGAACTAAGAAAGAAGCTGCCCCTAAATTATACAGTGCATTGTGCTGGGTGATGTTCCATACCCACTCCCTGTGATGCTGAGACAGCCCGCACTCTAATGCATGATATAATTTATAGTTAGCCTCACAATGCTATTAGCCCAGAGCTTAAGAATTTACTTGCAGAGAAAATGCTTGAATCTGAATCCCCTAACTACTGGAGCAGTCTTTCCTGCAGTCCTTCCAAGAAGGCTTTAAAAACCAAAATGAATGTGTGAGCATTAAAAGGTCAGCCCCCCCCCCAAAAAAAAGACAGAGCCCCAACTGTGAGGGAAAATTTGCATATAATTCAGAGGCCTTTGTGATGCATGCAAATCAGGTAATGTTGTTCAAGGGCGATGGCCTTTTGCATTCACACAGGGTACCCAGCCATCTTCACTTTTTAACTTCACTTTGAGATTGCGCATGATAGAGGCCTCCACTTCAAGGAAGTTAAAATCCAAATGAAAAAGACATGCAAAGAAAGCTAAGGGTAGTTTCCTCAAAAGCATACAATAACTAACATGGCAGTGTTTGAAAATGCTCCTGTCATTTTCAGACATTAATTTTAAATCCTAAACCGAAGGAAAGAGTCACAGAAGAAGATACGATTACTATTTTTAGAAAGGATATGGGATATTTTCAGTTCTTAGTATACTGCCTGATACGGATGCCAGGCCCCAGGTGGGAGTTGGGGAATCCCTTGAGTTATAGCTCATCTCCAGGTGACAGCGATCAGTTCCCCTGGAGAAAATGGCTGACTTGGAGGGTGGACTCCATAGCATTATACTTCACTGAGATGTCACCCTGCCCCAAACCCCACCCACTCCCAGATCTACCCCCCAAAGTCTCCATGTATTTCCCAAACTAGAGCTGCCATCCCTACTAGGGTTGTGCGCTTTGGCTGCGGAAGCATCCGTTCGAGCCCAAAGCAGCCAGTGCCGCAGCACAGGGGGAGGGTTGGTGCCGGCAAGCCAGTCGGCGCATGAATGCAGGTGCAGAGCTCAGTAGGATTCCCTACTGTCTGATTTCATATATGATATTTGTGAAATTCTTCCTAAGGTGAATTCTTAGAATAGCCTAAGATCACCTTTTGTACTGAAAATGGTTTGCAGAGATTCTGCTTTTGGTCATTCTTTGTCATGGGCTGCTTGAGATATATACCAACAGGATATGTATGAGGAAGGACAATTTGAAAGCACCTTGGACTTCTCATGTTCATGTCGGGAGCAGCATAATTGACAGTTCTCTGCTAATCTTTAAAGATTTAATAATATTCCACAAGGACTGCAAAAGGGAGCTCTTCCGCCAGGCATTTGGTTGAGGTCGATCTAAACCATTGCTTCCAATTGGCCCCCAAGCTCCCCCCCCCCACTATGACTGCTGTGAATCTACACAACCCACTGGGTCTCAGTAAGAGTTGAGCTGAGGCTCTTTTGCAATTTACACCATTCTTTAATGTGATTGTTATTATGTTAATGTTATTACCTTGTTGTTACCATAAATGATGTTACCTTATCTTCTTCTTGTTTTCTGTAAACCGCCCTGAGCTTTCAGGGAGGGTGGTATATAAATATAATAAATAAATAAATAAATATTATAAGCTACCTCCCAGATTGAGAAAAAAAACTAGGGCCAAACAAACATGATGCTAAGAGCTCCATGAATGTATCCCCCCCCCCCTTTAAAAAATAAAAAAGACATGTGGGGCATTGGAACCATGAGTAGGCTGGGGAGTCAACTATTTCCCTTGTATCTTTGGCTAACCTAAATGGATCCCATGGAATTGCTGTCTACATAATTGGTGGTCTTAGATGGAGCTGCAAATATAGGAAATGGCTGAAATTCTGGGGGAAGTGGCTGTAGAGGGGAAGGAGCTCAATGGTCCTTTTATGTCTCCTAACTCTCTCTACTTTCTGAAGCTGTCATTTGCTCAAGAGGAAGCTATTGTTGTTGTGTGAAGATCAGTTGTGATTTCAGTTGAACTCTAGCCTACCTTGTTAAGCTTAGATTGCACAGAGAAACAATACTTGTTGCTGTTCACATTTGGGGCTTAACTTCCCTTGAGTCCTTTAGAAGAACAGTAGCAAAACTGAATGAAATGTGTTCTTATTGAATGTATTGATATTCCACTTTTATTTCCAAAGAGTATTCAAAATAGCTAACCTCCCTCCCCTACCAGAAAGCTAAATATCTCCAGAGGAGGTACAGAATCTCAGCGTTGATCTCATACAGCTAACTCAAAGATGCTCCCAACTTTCCTTCCCTTGCTTGCAGGGCTTGTAAAGCTGCCTCAACACAATTGGTGGAACTGCAGGAAGACAGACCATCCTTTTACCCCAGAGATAACAAGATCTGTGTGGATGATTTCACTTCTGCTGTGGCTTCTCCACAGTCTGACTTAACAGGTAGTTCAGGAACTGATGATTATGGCTGCCCATATGGCCAATCAGTGGCATTGTCTGGAAATTGAGTCTGAACTAGCAGGAACAAGATTGGCACTATTTAAAAAAAGTCCAATCTGGTGCCAGAGGACTGGTGTTCAGAATCTTTTAAAGAGAAGAATCACCAGCAAGAGAATGTACATGCAGCTGGTAGACACAGTAAATGCCCATCAGTACTCTAAACTCTGTATGAGACAGACTGTGCCTCCATAGCTTCAGGTACACATGACAGTCTTTTGAAAAAAAAAATGAGCACAAGATAGGGATCACAAAGCCCAGTCCTGTGTTGCCTTGAAGGCTAAACCCATACTGCAAGTACCAGCTGCTGTGTAGATCCTTTATCCTGAATAGTCTGTAGTCAGCCTCTGAAGCTGCCACTGAAGACAGAACCATATCTATGTGCACAGCATACAGAAAAATACTGCAATGCTGAGGAGTTCCTGTGGAATATACACCTCTGATACCATGTTTACATACTGCCCATCACCATAGTAATTTTGCTAGTACTTTACAATGCAAGTGTGGACCTGCAATAAAAGGTTGTGGATCTTTTGTTTTAGCTTGTTCTTCATGTACATCTTGATTCAGTTCTGTGTGGAAAATGTAGGATAGGATATAAGTTATGGAGCTTATGGAGAACAAACTAAACATAGTCCATAATGTTTTGTGGATAGGGATGGACATGAGCCAGGAAAAAGTTTGGTTCTGTTCTGTTCATGGCGTGTCCAGTTTGCAAACTATGAACCATCATTAGAAGATAAATGAACTGGTTCAGTTCATAGCCCAGTAGAATGCTCCCCCAGCATGCTAGAGACATAAAACTCTCAAGGGATCTCTAGTTTTCTCTCCTCTATCTGCTCACCAAGTTTCATGAGGATTGGGTTTACAGCCTCAAAATTACACCTTCCCCCCAGAGAAGATGCCCACAGGAATGGGCTTTCTGGGAAAATGACTGCCTGTGGGGCCATAACAGAGACTCCATAAATCCAGTTCTCATCAAACTTGTAGCGCAAGCAGAGAAGATTCAGCCGGAGATCCCTTGAGAGTTTTGCCATATTTTGCTTAGACAGACAATCTTTTTGATAGGTGCAGGTTCAGGAGGTTCACAAGTATATAAAATGGGTCTGGTCCAAACTAGAGATAGTCAAGTTGCAGGGGACCTCCTTCTACAGGCTCTCCAAGTTCTACCCCTTCTTATTTTGAAGCTTGGTAAACATTTAGATTGAGCAGAGCCAGTCTGTTAATGTATCAGTTCGTGAACTTACATGAACCTTCATAAACAGCTTGTAAGCGTAGAAAGTTAGTGTTGGTTGACATGCCGTGAACTTCACTTTGCAAACCATAAACCAACCAAAATTTCTCATTTTGGTTCGTGAACCAGTTTGTGCCTATCCATAGTTGTAAATTCTTACTTGTAGGAGAGTTTCACAGCTTGACAGTTAAATAGCTACTTTGCTGTTTATGAAACAAGGAAATAGAACAGGTGCTCTAAAAACTCTTGTTGTTGCTATTAAGTCATAGCTGCTTCATGGTGACCCTGTGGGATTTTAGAGGCAAGAGATATTCAGAGATGGTTTGTCATTGCTTGCCTTCACATCACAACTCTGGATTTCATTGGCAGTCTCCCATTCAAATGCTAGACAGAGCTGAACCTTGTTAGCATCTGATATCTGATGAAATCAGGCTAGCCTGGGTTATTCAGGTCAGGACCTTTACACTCTCATAGTAAAACAGTTCTGTGTGTCTGGGACAAGAAGAAAGAAGCCCTCCTTTCCTATTCCTCAAATCCAGCCCCATAGGCTAATCATCTTTTGGGGCTGAATTTCAGTTATTTGAAGCAGAACTTGTGTCCAACTTAAGAGTCACGTGGGGGTGATTGTCTATAATACTCTTATGGCATTGAGGGGAGGTAAACAAATCAGCCCCAAGAATGGACGCTGCAGGCAAACAGTTCCATATTGCAGGCTGAGGTTCCCACACCCTACTATCTTCTACTCTACCCTCACCATGTCTACCACCAGGATGCTGCCAGTTTGTGTTCCATTTTGGGATTTGTTCCACTTGGGGTGCCCTTGGCTTGGCTACTGAACATAATGACTTAATATACAATGCTAAGTAAGGAATAGCTTCTGCCTCTGCCACCAAGAAGGCAGAAAAGAGGCCTTTTAACTGCCATCTTCTGGCAGTTTCCATCCCTGATGATGAAGCACAAGGGATGTTGTTGTCACAGTTGGGGAAGAAAATAGCAGGCAGCAGACACTTCAGGGAAACAACCTAGTACAAGCGGCCCCTTGATTCTTTTCTTGGTCCCTTAGGGGCAGTGTGATGCATTCACTATTTCCGTTGCCTTGGGGTAAGGCTAATAATGTTGTCCTCTCCCTACAACCTGCTCCACTGGAAGACAGACCATAAGGAGCTCAGCAAACTGAGCAAACCTAGCAATTTTACTGCCAGCAGAAAAGCTGAAGAGAGCCTCAGGGACTGGCTCTGAACTCGACAAACAGACAAACCTTCAAGTATACATAAATAAGGTCGAGCTGGGCGTAGGCCAAGCAGTGACAAAGATAGCATGAATGCCACCAATTTTGCCTGAGTTGAAAACAACCCTGAGAAAAAGACCTGTGGGCAGATTTCTAGAACTAAAAGAATGAAACCCAACCTTTAGCAATCTCAGCCCCACCCTCAATTGATTCATTTCCCGAGCATGTTGAATAAACAAAGAATGCACCATTGTCAGGGGCTGTCTGTGTTTAAGCAGGGAATAGTCTTGAAAGGGTACTGTGGCCACTTCTCTTCTGACTACTAGAGCTCTGCCTGTGATTCGCTTTGCAAACTTGGACAAATCACAAGTAAATAATTTTCTAAACAGGTCAGTGGGGATGGTGGAGCAGTGGTGGAAGGGTTCAGTGGTAGACTTGCATCCAGAAGATTCCAGGTTCAGTCCCTGGCATCTTCAGCTAAAGGGTCAAGTGGCAGGTGATATGAATGTCCTCTGCCTGAGACCCTAGACAGCCACTACCCATTTGAATAGACAATACTGTCCTTAATAGATCAAGACCAATAGTCTGATTCATTATAACACAACTTTGTCTATGTGTTGCAGAGTAAAGATTATGGGAAGGCCTTCAGGTTAAAATTTAGCTCATCCATGAATTCATTAGGTGGCTTCATCCTGTCTTCATCTGTATAAGAGATTAATAAGACTACCCATTTTAAATTCTTGTAATTTAGATAACATCTTTCATAAGTGCCTCTGAGTTCTGTGTCTATGAGAACTGTACACAGATGCAGATATGAAGATGTAGTGCTTTAGGATGCTTTGGGCTGATCCTGCATTGAGCAGGGGGTTGGACTAGATGGCCTGTATGGCCCCTTCCAACTCTATGATTCTATATTTATTCTCATATTTGTTGAGTGAGTCTTTTTTCCTCTTTGTCAACAAATATAAGACATTCCCTTGAAATGATAAGAAAAGACAAAGTCAAGATTGAATTTAAATTATAATTCACCAGGACTCATTCCATAGCCAAGTTATAATGCCAAGCCTCAGACATAGAATATGAGAAGCAATAATAACAAAAGGCAGATACTGTAACGAGTCGGACATTGTTTTGTCATTACTGGGATTAGTTTATGTATTAATGGGCAATCAATGAGACTGATGGGCAGTATGTTCAGGATGGATAAAAGGAAATACTACTTTATGCAGAGAGTGATTGCAATATGGAATATACTTCTTCTGGTAAGACAAGGCTGATAACAATGTATGAATAAATTTATGAGCCCTTGCAAGAAATTATGGGGCACCTAATATGTGATGTCCATCCTCCTGACTGTGCATCAGCCAGAAATAGCCCATTGGTCATCTACTTGGGCAGTGGTCTTCTCGGTGGTGGTTTCCAGGGGGTGCCCTGGAACCAGCTCCCTATGAAGTTTCCATAGGGCATGCAAGTCTGTCTTGTTTTGTGCAGCATTCAATTAACTAAGAGAATGGGCAAGCCAGCTGGCTGTTCAGATTTGTGCCAGAGCTGATGACCAGTTGAATTTTTTAATTAGAATCTGTTTCTTATATGTATTGGTTTTATTATCTATTTTAAAGTTTTAATGCTATGCTGGGCATGTTGTGATGTGAACTTCCCCAAGTTGAGGAGAGGATATGTGCTGTGAATTAAATAAATAATGCAATAACCATTCTTATCAAGAACAGTGTTATTTTCATAGCTGTGAGTGTGTGTTTGTGCACACCATTTTGTCCATCTGTCCTTCCGGAGTGAGTTTTTGTGATGAGGGAAGCACTTAACATTTGCTTGTGTGATTGCAGATGTTTCCACAGTAACAAAGAGGTAATGTTCTCTCTCAGGGATGTCATTAATCACAGCTGTTTTCCACCCCACACTCCTGTGCTGAGATTTCAAACAGCTGGTGAGGGTCATTCTGGTCAAATTTCTTCCCCCTTGCAATCATTCAGCCTTGTGGTTCATTCTTCAATCTTCACCACCTTTAGCTTTCCTCTGTCTTTTCTTCTAGGGGGGATCTGACTGGAGTAATTAGTAGTATCCTAGCATCTGACATACGCAGACAAAGAGTTTCGCAGTCCCTTTTCTTGACAGAAGGACATGGATATTTGCTCCCAAACTATAACATGATCACCCATGGAACACTGGAAGTCTAGTTCTCATTTGGGCAGAAAACCTGTTTTAGGGACCCAGGCGGGACTCAGGACAATGGCCTCAAAGGCGTTAGTGTCCCGCAGGAGTCGGGATGGATGGGCAGCTTAACCTAGTATGCCTGCTGAAGAATGCTACTGTCTTCTAATACTAAAATGTTGGTGATCCCTGACCTGAAAGAAGTATATCTGGGCTTGACCAGAGCCAGGGCCTTCTTGGCTTTGGTCCCAACCTGGTGGAATCAGGTGCCAGCTGAGATCCTGGCCCTGATGGAACTACCTTCCACAGGGCCTGTAAAATGGCACTTTTCACCAGGCTTATGGCAAATAAAACCAAATGGTCCTCTCTCTTTTCCCTCCCAGAACTCCCTTTTTTGAAACATCCCACCAATGAATAGTGGCCAATAATATGATAGCCAGGATATATGGCCAAGCAGCAGGACAGTGGATCATTATGGGATCTTTGTTTTATCATCTTTTAACCAGAATTTTAACATGTTGTAAACTGCCTTGAGTCTGCTTGCAGAGAGGAGCAGTCTATAAATGTAATAAAATTAATAAGTTAATACATTTCTTCTGCATTTCAACACTGAAAAGGAAATGTCCCCCTGCCCTGCTATGTGATCCTGTTTATTCACAGAGTAGAAGAGCAAGATTTGAGTCCAACAAGATTCTGGGGGGATAAGTTTTCAAGAGACAAAGCTCCCTTTGCCAGATCATCTGCCATACAAATGCTTCTAGCTTGACTAAGTTGCTCTTGCAGTATCCCCGTGCATCACTGAAAATCAGCAGTGCGGGAAAGCAGACAGGTATTTCTTTTTAAGCAAGATATTTATAAAGAATCTTTTAGACAATACAACTCTTTCAGCCTAGATAGGAATTAGGGGGTATTCACTTGGATGGATATTGGCTTGCCACCAAAGCTGCCTTGCCCATTTGAGGCTCTCCCTGTTGAGGGTTGCGCACAGTGGGCATTGGTATCAAGATCTCTCTGCATAAATTTTTATTTTTTATTCATTTCCATGATTTATGGTTGGCCTTTCTCACAGGAACTCAAGGTGGATTACACAGAGTTAGTCAGCATAATCAACAAAAACAGTACATAAGGATTTCAGAGACACCTGGAACCATCAGAATGAAGTAAAGCACAAGGACTCACATGACACATAAAGTGGTATAGAAATTACATAAATTGGATTCTACTTACAATAATATATACACAACAGTATAAACCACATTCCCTAATCATTTCCCTAAGCAAGTTCACAAAACCATGAAAATAAAAGAAACTGTGTGTTCAGTTCCGAGTTTTCATTTTGAATTGACCAAGGGCCCATGCATCATTTCTCTGGCCAGGTACAAATTTGCGAAGGAGCTACCAAAGCCTCTCTCTTTCCTTGCCACTTTCAATTCCATCTTCACAGCCTTAAGTGCTAGAAACGTATTATGCAATAAAGGACATATTCCTAAAATGCTGCATCCTGCATGCAATTTCTGCAGCTGCAAAATTATGGGCTATATATGAGCTGGTACTGTGACAATAGCAACAATGACATATGAGTCTCTGCTTTCTGCTGGGAATGGGAAATGCTGCTCACTTCTGGCTAATGGTAGCATCCTTTTGAGCAGCAGTAGATGTAAAGAGAGGAAACTTTGGCTCCAACATTGTAGGAAAATTCATTTCCATCCACCTGCTCACTGTTTCTCTTGGGGCAGGGGAATCAAGATATTCTTCATTGTGAAGCTGAATTTTCCATCCTCATGAAACAGTAAATACTGGCCTGTAGCACCCTGGGGCTCCTCATAACTGGGTTTCCTTGCTGTGCCCAATGGCATTTCCTGCTGTGACAAATGATGGATAGCAACTTGGCTTCCACAGAGGAAAGGCTTTTATTTCCAGGGAACATTGCACAAAGACATAGTGACTTTTGGACTTGGTTTAAAATGCTCTATTGAGTCTCTTAATTAAAATGTTAATGAGTTATACATTCACCTATGCAAATATTGGGAGAGCTCGCCAGAGTGTCAGATAATTCAAAGACTTATGGAGACACTCTTAGGAAATGAGGAAGGATGGTCCGGTCTGGTCTGCTGTTTAGAAGGTAACGTTGATTGTTCCCTCTTTAAGTTCAATTGAAGGCAAGCTTCTTATCAGTTAACTCAGTTGTTTGGGCTTCTTGTTCCATCTGAGCAGAGCATCACAGCTTAAATGACAGATAGGTTATCTTGTGAAGCTGCCAGTCCAAAGAGAAAACCATGGGCTCCAGCATATGTATAGCTTCTGCACCTACATCTGTACTTGCAGTAGACACAGGTGCATGCCATGCATGAATTCAATCCATGCACATCAAACACGAGCCACCCTCACTCGCTTCCAATCATTTTTTTGAAACTGAAATAAGCCCCCTGCTATGATTTATGGAGTTTAGCCCTTTATTCAGTTTGAGTACACAATTTCTAAATGATTTAAGTAAAGTCAGATCCTATCATTAAAGGTAAAGGTAAAGGTATCTCCTGTGCAAACACCGAGTCATGTCTGACCCTTGGGGTGACGCCCTCTAGCGTTTTCATGGCAGACTCAATACGGGGTGGTTTGCCAGTGCCTTCCCCAGTCATGACCGTTTACCCCCCAGCAAGCTGGGTACTCATTTTACCGACCTCGGAAGGATGGAAGGCTGAGTCAACCTTGAGCCAGCTGCTGGGATTGAACTCCCAGCCTCATGGGCAAAGCTTTCAGACGGCTGCCTTACCACTCTGCGCCACAAGAGGATCCTATCATTATGTTGGGTATGACTGGATCTCCTGATTTGCTCACTTTGCAAATCCCTACCTATCTAGCCTAGGCCTTCCTATGTTGATCTTCTTTTCCAAAACCCCTACCCTGTTCTGCCTTTTCTAAACAGCCTCTCCAACATATATTCCCACTCAGCCACATCCTCTTGTCCAATCAGAACACTTCACCCCTCTCTCTGCCTGTCACTAGGTCACTCTCACATACTCATGCCCCGCCAACATGTCTCCTTACTCTTAAAACTCCCTGGCAAGAATTACATATGCATTTCACACCATTTTACAGCATTATCTACAGGTCTAATATGCATGACATCAAAAGACTTCCCTGCTGGCACATATGTATGCAAACCAGCATATCTTACTACTCAAATATTGGAAATCTCCCAAGATTCCTATCACAGACGAGAGGCCACAAATGTTAAGGCCCATTTAACTTCAGTGAAGATGATGTATTTCTAATTGGCTTGAGGAATCTTGAGTGTTAAAGTATCTCTACACCGTATCATATGTTTTCAGTTCTTTAATATGGGACAAACCTCATGATGTAGGACATTCTTTCTTACTATTAAAAACTGCTTGGGGGGGGGGGGAGGCCTATGGCTATGATGCTGGCGGAGAGGTTTTATCCCAATTGGCCTGATAAGCCCTTGCCCCTTTCCCAGCTGCTAGTAGCCATAGTGGCTCCAAATAATGCTTTTTGTTGGGAATGCTCCTTTTCTTGCTAATCAATTGAGTCCTTAATTTTGCCTCAAGGCTGAAGATGGAGGGGGATGCGGGACAGGAATGGAGAGGGAATAGACAGGAGACATACCAGCAGCATAATCTCCTGTCACACTTTGAAAAAACAAAGTTTGGCTCGTTCTCTTACAGCCCAGCAACCAACTAGCCATGCTAGAGAATGAATGTTGAATGGGCAGGGATGGAAGGAATAATCAGACCCTCTCTGCCAGCAATGTAAAGTCATTGCTGAGGATTGTTTTTCTCCTTCCAATTTCAGGGTCCACATAAAGCTCTGCCACGAGCAGAGTCAGGTTGGAAATTTCCTGGAGATTAGCCAGTGTTTGGAGAGAAGAGGATCTCAGCAAGTATAATGTAGGGATGCCAGCCTTCAGGTGGGACCTGGGAATCCCCCAGAACAACAGCTGATCTCCAGACATCAAAGACCAATTTCCCTAGAGAAAATGGATGCTTTGGATGATCATCTGTCATTGTACAGCACTGAGGTCCATCTCCAAACCTCCAGGAATTCCCCAACCTGGAGCCGGCAGCCCTACCTCCACACACATCTAGTGTAATGCCAGAGTCCACCCTCCAAAGCAGCCATTTTCTCCAGGGGATCTGATCTCTGTAGTCTAGAGATAAAGCTGTAATTCTAGGAGGCCTACTTGGAGGTTGGTAACTGTAGGCTGGAAGCATGAATCCAAAGACTCTTGGTGTAGAGATTCGGCCTGAGGGCGTTGGCAAACCACGCTCTCTGAGGCTGCACCTCTGCATCTAACCTAGACCAATCAGGATACTACAGCACAACAATTACCTCATATGTTAAAAGGATTACTTGAAGCCTATCAGTTTGCTCCACGCTACCTTGCGGGATTACTTGAAGCCTATCAGTTTGCTCCACGCTACCTCGTGGGATTATTTGAAATGATTTACGTGTATGTATAAATAAAGGATTCCCCTCTGTTCGAGAGGTCTTTCGCAGGAAATCCTTCTCCGTGTCATTCTTCCTCATTGCTTCCCGACAAGTGGTGACCCCCGACGTGATTCGAGACCCTGTGCTCACCGCGACCAGAAAAAGAGTCTTCGTGCACGATCAGCTACGGCTCCCTGGTGAGTATGGGGGAATCATTGTCTAAGGAACAGGTAAAGCATGCTGACAAATTGAAACAGGCAGTGAGACAGTGCACAGGAGAGGCGATTTCGGTGAAGGACCTCCGGGAACTGATACAAGAAGTATCTTGCCAGTGCCCGTGGTACCCTTTAGCGGGGACCAGAAGACTAGGAGACTGGGAAAAAATAGGGAGGGAGTTAAAGGCAGAGCCCCATGCTCCCATGCTGAAATCTGCTATTGAAAGATATTGCACCTTCACCCCTTCCCTATCCCACTCTCTTACCAGTGGCCTTTACACCGACCGCTCCCAAACCTGTCGCCTCGCAGCCATTAAGGACTGGGGGCCACTCCCAGATCGTTAACGCGATTCGAGCTGCCCGTCAGGCCGGTCAGCTGGATCTCTCTGAGGACTGGGAGGGAGAAACCCCAGCGTTCTTTCCTTTAACAAGGGGGGAACCATGTGGGAAAGGGGAAAACAGGCAGATCCCGTTAACGTGGGAAGCCATTCCCTATTCAATTCTGCGTGAATTGAACAAGGCTATAAAGGAAAATGGTTTACAATCCTCTTATTTTCAAGGAATGATAGAGGGGATCACTAATGTTAGGCAGAAAGTCTCTGAATTCTTTCTTGATTTCATCAAGCACCTTACAGAGGCACAGATTAATAATCAGGAAGCCCAAGCTGAATTGCTCAAGAAATTAGCTAAAGAAAACTGTATTTCAGAAAATAGATGCATTATTCAGGGTTTGGGCCGTGATCCAGATATGGCAAGCATGATAAAATCTCGCTGGGATTTTGGCATAGGTGACTACCAAGCTTCTTTTGACTCAGGGTAAAGCGCTCAGGAATATTGTTCATTCTCCAGATGCTTGCAACAATCTTTATCAGGGATCACTAATTCTTAGTCACTGACCTTATTAAAATTTCTGTTCCTCTTACAAAGTATGCATTTTTTCTAGTTTTTCAGCTTTCTTCTCTTCTACAACGTGCTTTGGAAAGATTTTGTAGAACAGGTTTTTTCCATCTCTCTACAGATTTCTCCAGTCTTGTTCTTATAAGCAAGCATTTTTAGAAGCGATATGCATTAAACCACAATCTGCATTAGTATTTTAGGGTACTTGCTCGAGCACCCTCACCTTCTGAGGTTAGATGGGTGGCAGCCTGAGAAAGGATCTTTTCAGTTGTGACACTAAAATGATGGTATTCCATTCACAAAGAGATTTGCTTGTTTTTCTCAATCACTGCACATGCCAGTGGATTAGAACTGAACTGTTGTATTTGGCTTTGCATTAATGACCTCTTTTCTTATTTCTGTGTTTTACTCAGTTGTTTTCAATTGGCTTATATAATGTATCAAATAATGTTTTAATGGGTTTGATGATTAGCCACCTACAGAAATTTGGAAATTTAACATTTGGCTGTAATTGATAGAGCCTCCAGCTGCAGTAGCAGGAGTGCTGTTTAGCGATTTGGAATCAGGCTCTCTTTTTCCAGTTCCTATGCTAGGAGCTTAGTTAGAAACTTATCTTGCTTTCTTACCTATCACCCACTAATCTACACAACTAAAAGGTTTTCCGTAGCACAGGAATGATCCTTTGTTTACAGCCCAGGAAGAACTTAAGCTTTTGTTTCCTGACCCCCGCTTCAAGGAAGAAGGGGGGGAGTAGAGTTCTGTCTTAAAATTTTTGGTCAGCAGTTAGGAAGTATGCTCACTGAAACGCTGCTATGCCTCAATAGAGCTTTATCAGTCAGAGCTGTCTAGCTGCGTAATATTTATAGGTCAGGGAAATGCCTGGCTACAATGGAGGTAGAAATTTTTATATAAGACAAAATCCTTTTGTCTTTATTTTATGTTTTGCTACCTTTTGGGTAAAAACAAGGCACAGAACCTCTTTGGGGAATGTGTCCACAGTTTTTATTACATCAATTTTTTAATGTGTAATTAGCAGTGAGAATTTTTTCTTTTGGTCAAATTCTTTTTGGGTTGTCTATTTAAAGGAGGACCTACATTTTGTTTTTGACTCAGGCTACCTGATTTATATCAGACAGGCCTAATCTTTCACAGGTCAATTGTTTGTTTGGTCACTGGAATGTGTGGAGATTAGCTCTCTCTTGGAGCTCTAGCCATTCCAGCCCTTAACAGATGACTCATGGAGTCCTTTCTGTTCTTTGAATTTGATTGGTCAAATGTTTGAGCGCTTTGAAAGCTCTAAGCCTCCAGGTTTCCTTCCAAATGAGTATTTGCTTTACATTGTTTCTAACGTTTTCAGTTGTCATTTTCTTTGAAAAGGGTTATTACTGATGTCCCAGTAGATGGCCTAACGGTGTTTACCGATGGATCTCCCTCACCAGGAGTCTATTGCTTCCCGACATCTTGGGATGTGGACTGCAGCCAGTATCTTCAAATGAGCCAGCCTTTGAGGCCAGGATCAGCCCAAGATGTAGCTGTGTGTTTTTGTTTGATTTGATTGCTAGTTTGTGGTTCTATAGTAGCTTCCCCCCCCCCCCCCCCCGTTATACTGCTTTGGGCTTCTTTGGGGAGAAAGGCAGGGTAACATTATTTAAATAATTTAGGCAAGATGTTCCTTTGGCATTTCTCTGACCTTCAGTATGCTTTTATTTATTTATTTTGTTTTGTTCAATATATATGATCTGTACTGACTTTGATGCTTTAAAAAAAAAACAACCATGTTCTGCTGAGGTACCTGCTCCAAGGAGAAATTCTGAGCCTTTCAACTTAAACCAACAAACAATCAAGTTATCTGAGCATGTCCAAAGCAATCTCAAATAAGAAAAAAAAAGGGGGGGGGGAATTGAGTATCAATGGCAAGTCTGTTAGTACTTGAATGTTCTGTGCTGAAGCCTGAGGTGGCCATTTGTAGGGATAGGATGGGCAGAATTAATTCTTAGGGATTATTTTCTCTTCCCCAAGCTGCTCCAAGCGATTTCTAGGCTGTCTGGCTTTCCTGAGAGCAGGAAACAGGCCTTTTTGGGCGTACAGAAACCTACACCTTGAGGAGGCATAAGGTAGAGTCAGTCCTTTTCCCAGGGTACGTAAGAATCCCTTTGCATGCTCCGTGGTGCTGGAGGCAGTGTCTCTGCTCCCTCTACTGGGCAGACATTGGTGCTGCTCCAGCGCTAGAAGGCTCGCACTGAACAGCCCTTCCTTGGCTTCAGTCTCTCTTCTTCCAATGTAAGGTGCTCCTGGCTTCCTGCCTCATGGAATAGCAAGAGGATGAGAGCAGCAGCTTTTCCTGTGTCCCTTGCTACTGTTGTATCGGTATGTATATAACATCGGTGCCCCAGCATGCCAGCTAGCACAAGCTTTGAGTGCAGCTATATTAGTGTGTCAGTAGGGCTCAGAAAGAGTAGGTGGCATTTGAAACAACATGTCTGGGCTGTATAGAACTCTGCCCTGATTAGCACTCTGCTCATGCCCTGCACGATGCATAAATTGTCTCACAGCCTGGCTGAAACAGGATTAGGAAGATATAGCCTTCTGGTCTGAGAGTATGGTTACTTGGCCCATTGGACCAGCTGGCAAGGGATGGGGGTGAACTTGCTAGGAGTGGGGAGGAAACAAGCCAGAAATAGATATGACATGCCTACATCACCCAGATGTGGGGACACTGGGAGAAATGCTCGGTTTTAGCTTCTTATCTCAGAATTTTGGCCTCACACTAGAGCACCCCACACACACACTGATGTATTTTTCTGGGTGATGTTGGAATGTTGTATTTCCAGCTATTTGCCTGTTGGCAGAGAAGAGCACCTGAAACCAGGGACCTCTGCCCACAGTGAGGAAGAGAGCTCCAATCTAAAAGGAACCACCCCTTGATAGCAAGACAGTTGCTGTGGAATAATTTGAGTTATCACAGAGTGAGGAATGAGAGGCTGCTGACAGTCTATATTAATTTGAGGCTGGGAGACCTGGGTTGAGGACCTGCTCCTTCTGGGGATCCCCTTGGACTGAGTTAAGGCATTCATTGCATTCTCTCTGTCCCTTAGCATTCTGTTTTTGAAATATTGATTATCTCTGCCTTCCTGGCAGCTCATCTGTGCTCCCTGAGATCAACACAGGAGGTAAATGAAGCAGCTGGCTTTCCTCACTTGTCTGGGGGAGATGGAGGGTGGGAAGAGGCTGAGGATAGCACAACTTACCAGTAGCAAGAGAGGCCAGCACCTCTTCCACTCAGCAAGCAGCAGGAAGAGGAAGAAGTCAGATAAGCTCCACAATTGGCCTTCATTGGAAGAGAGCCCTTTCCTTATTAGCAACACTCCCCCAGGAAGGGCCAATCAGGGAGGGAGTGAGTTGTTTGCATGCAATTTAAACTGATTGGCCCTTATTAGCAGACTGCAATTTGAACTAATTGGCCCTCATTGGCAGAGTGCTCTCTCCCTATTTGGCAGCACATTCCCAAGGAGGGCTAATCAGGTAGGGAGTGAGTTGTCTGCATGCAACTTTATAATGTTTAGTGATTTTACTGTCAAATTATACTGGATTTATGGTGACCTCATGAGGCTTTCAAGGCAAGAGACATTCAGAGGTGGTTTGCCTCCATAATTCTGGAATTCCGTGGTGACCTCCCAGCCAAATATTAACCAAGGATGACCCTGCTTAGCCTCCAAAATCTGACCAGATCAGGCTGTCCTGGGCTACCCAGGGCAGACAATGGTTTGAGAACCTGGGAAATAGAAAATACCACCTTTTCCAAGTTCTGTTCTTATGTCTTTAATCATAGTCTGTTGCCATGAAATATATCAGGTGAAAATTTCCCTGCTGAATTTATGCATGTCCCAGTAGTTTTACCTGCCGTATTTCTGCAAGGCAGGAACCTGGAAAGGGATCTCTAAAAAAGGATAGAACCTGACTTGGAAAACACAGGGCCATTTCGCACGGCTTCAAAGTAGCAGAATGGTTGCTATTTGGAAACGCTACTAATTTGACATAACCCACGACGTCGTAGACAATCTGCAACAATCCTGAAACCAATCAGCAAAAAGCGCTTCGTTGTGGCGCTTTCAGGGGAATCCAGAAAAGTGGATTCACCCTCCGGATAGCGATACACTCCTGCAACCAATCTGCAACAGTAGCGCTAAAGATCTGTGCGTTACCATTGTTGCTGGTTCTTCAAAGTCCCTCCCCCTGGCTCTCTCCTCCAAACTTCCGGCGAAGCGATCGCCATTTTTTTTTCTCCGAGCGAGCGGGGATAAACGCACCGGCGAGCCTCTTTCTGTTTAGAGGTTTCCCTGGCTTCAGTCCTTCACCTTTAGTCACTAAGCACAAACAACTGAAAAGCCCGTTTGCTGAAATAAAGTCCCTTTATTTTTTACAAATAAATTCAGCCGAAAATCGTGCCCGTGAGAGGGGGGGGGGGATTTTTTTTTTATCACTCAAGGCAGCGTGCAAATGATCATACAATCAAACGACAGCTCACATTAGGCAGCTGGATGGGTCTCTCCGTAGCAACGAATCTACCTAGATTCATTGCTATGGGTCGTTTTTTTTTTAAAAAAACCTTTCTTAAAGGGAAAGGGGCTGTTTGGGAGCATGCTAACGGCTGCCCATTGGCTGCTTGACGGCCAGGGGCGGGACGAGCTTGGCAATAGCGCTTCCTTTCTAGCGATTTCTGCCGAGACCGGAAGCCTGTGGGAAACGCTAAAAAACGCAACTGATTCCACTACAAAGGCAGGTATGCATAACGACGAATTCCACTATTTTAAATGGCGATTTTTCATTCCGCAAACAATTTGCAACAAAGATCCCTGTGCGAAAAGGCCCACAATTTTCTTTCAGCTGAAGTGCAGCCTCCCAGCAAGAAGCGAAAACACTGAGTTACAAATCAGGAACAAAAAAACACACTCACTGTACAATGAACCAATTGTGTACATAGGCCCTGGGCAAAGGGCTGACAAGTTAGTAAGCAATCGGGTGGATCTTGTATCTTCATTCTATTTTCTAACGCTTCACATCAGAACTTGTTACTGCAGGCTTAGAAGAGCTGACAAGCTGGCACTGATACATATTTATGAAATGCCCAGATCTGAAGATCTCTTGAGAATGGTAGACATTTTAAAAAATCTTAAGTCTCTCTCTCTCTCTCTCTCTCTCTCTCTCTGGCATATAGAGGGGCACTGAAGCATTTAATTAAAGATTCAGGATTTGGAACAATATGAGGAAAATTAGGTCACTTTGGCTTCCTACCGATAGTGGCACCATCTCTTTGGGTTAAATATGTCTAGTCATCAACACAACAGCTAAAGGGAATCCATCCGTTTTGACGTGTTCACAGTTTAACTTATTACTTTTCATTATTCTGACTCTTAAATCTAATTCTCAGGTTCCAAGTATGCTAATTTGGGAAGAAACTTTAGCTGTATAATTGGTTTTCTTCTGCTTCTGGATCCAGAAAAGACCCAGTATTACCTGTAGCCTTTTGGAATGGGGGTCTCCCACACCTCCTGCAAACTGGACCACAGGCAACCAAAGTGCATTTGGGATAAAGTTAAGCACTCACTCACCACAACAGGAACAGTGATAACATGTGCTGCACTCTCCCTTTACAATCAGGGGGATCTTTAAAATGTGTAATTGTGGCAAGATTGTGCCCTTTACAGTCCCCCAGCTTTGCTGTGCTACTGGAAAAATCTTGAAAGCCGATGGCTCCTTTGGGTTCTTGCTTTGAACTTTGGTGCCCAGTGGGCATAACTACCAAAAAAATGTATTTGAGGAAAACAGCAGTTAAGGAGATTTGCTATGGCGTGACTCCACGGTAGTTCTTTTTCTACACAATGGAATACAGCAGCAGTTTTGGGGGAGGATTAAAAGAGCTTTAAAGTCTTTCTCCTGTTCTCTAGATGTGTCCCTGTGATGTGCCAAATGTGGTGGTTTGTAGGGGAACTTGAAAATGGATAGATAGGCTGAAGTCAGGAGTTTTTAAGCTTTGTCACAGTGAGTCTTCTGAAGGGCGGGCAGGGAGGGGGAGCTCTTTCAGCTTCCCAAGTGTAGCTGAGATGGAACGCAAGACAGATGGGTTGCCTGGCAGTGCCCACTCGTGTCCTCAAGCTCAGGGCAAATGGATGGGAGATTGCTTTGAGATTTCCAGGCAGAGAAGAAACTGCAGGGAACAAGAAAGTTTGGAGGGAGGGAGGGAGTGAGATGGGGTTTCTAGTGAAATTCCTGCTCTGATAATAACCTTGAGACAAAAGCCACCATGACTTACTGGGAGCTCTCTTCATCTCCTCACTGTGTATCTCTCCAATGACAACGTTTAGACTGTAAACTCATCAGGTCAGGGACATTATTTTTTGTATATTACTTGTGAAATGCTATGTGCATAGATAATGCTGCTGTTATTGTGATTGTTCCTGTTTTTGTCATTGTCATAGAATTGCATGGATTAGATTCACAGAGGTGTCAAACTCATTTGTTACAAGGGCCAGATCTGACATTCTTATCACTTTGTTGGACCAGGCCATAAAATGCAGTTCCAGGTAGCAGAGATGATTCACCACTGAGTGTGACCCACAGTCCTCCTCAGCACCTAACTAACCACTGTTAGAGGACAGGAAGGCCTGGAGGATCATTGTCCATGGGGTTGCGATGGGTCGGACATGACTTCACACCTAACAACAACAACTACTGTTTGTTCAGTATGCACAAGAAGTTTTGCTAGGTTTGCCAGGTTCCCCCCTGACCACCAGCTGGGGATAAGAGGGGGGTAGAGTTGCCTCATATAGGTTGGGAGACTCCTGGAGATTTGGGGATGGAGCCTGGGGAGGACAGGGGCCTCAGTAGCTACAGTGCCACAGAGTTTACCCTCCAAAGCACCCCTTGTCTCCATGGGAATTGATCTCTGTAGTCCTGAGATGGGCTGGATTCCAGGGGATCTCCTTCCCCACCTGGAGGCTGTCACCCTTTAAGTACAGCACAACACAGAAAGCTATTCCCTGGCAATCAAGTTTGGTTATGGGTCAGATGAGCCCTGGATGGGTTGGTTCTAGACCCTGGGCTATATGTTTTACATACATGGATTAGAATTTAGTTCCTAATCTTGAGACTGTGAACACTTCTATGATATATTTATAATTTTAAAAGGTAAGAAAAAGTAAAGGTTTGTGAAGTGTTTCATGGTGATTAGAATTCTAGACTAGGCTGTGAGGGATCCATATTTGAATTTTCAGTCTACTGTGGAAGCTTGCTGGGTGACCTCTGGCCAGTCATTCTTTCTCATCCTGGCTTACATTGCAGGGTTGTTGTAGAGTAAAATGGAGGAGAAGAATTCTTGAAGCTGCTTTGGGTCTCCACCAGAGTGGAAAAAATAGAGCATAAATGTATAAATAAATAAGGACTTTCCCACTCCTTGTCTCCTGCTGCACAGGTTTCATGAAAGCAGGTCTTTACATTTCCACTGGATGTAGAAATGGATTTTGATAGGAAGAAAAAAGGAGCTACCCTGGAGGAAATGTACATTCAAGATGAGATTTAAAAAAAAAATGATTCAAGTTCAGTTTGAATTTCCTGAGTGGCTGTGGTAAACAACTGGGAGCTTTCCTTAGAGAAGTCATCTATCCCAAGCTGATGTCAGCATGTCAAGTCACATCCCTCCATTTCCCTATCCAGGCTGTCACACAGGGTTTGTTGTTGTGCAAGATGGGGGTTTATTTGTTACTCTGGGCTCTCTACTGATAGCAAGAGGAGGGGGAAAATGACATCTGATGGAATCCAGAGGAAGAAAAGGCAAGAAAGGATCAGAAGATGGGAAACAACCATCTATCTATATCATTGATGTTTCTCTTTTTTTCAACCACTCGAGTTAGATTTTGTTAAGTTTAAAAGTTTTTTATACACCTTTGGTTTTGGAAAATTGCTTTTCTGTTAGTGTAACTAGTTTGTTCTCTCCTTCAACAACTTGGCTTTTATTGCCATTGTACTTCCTGTTATTTATTGCCTTATTTCTGTCAAATTTATTTTATCATTTTAAGTTCTGCTATTTTATTGTTTATTTATTTATAATTGAATTTATATACCGCTGCTCCCAGGACTGCCAGCTTGTAGTGGTTCACAGCATACACAATAAAACATCCAACCATAAAAACACAACCATTTAAAATCTTAACATTACAATAATAAATTCCCAGAATAAGTAAGATCAAGACTCATCCCAGCTTCACATGCATTTGAACCAGTATGGGCTGGAAAACTGGAAATAAATAAAGAACTGGAAGATAAGGGTGGGTCAGTCTAATACCTGAACCTGGAACCAGGGAAGGGGGGGATCTGATTTCACTCCCCGGTACTCCTTGTACCCATCCTTAGCCAAATGCCTAGTGGAAGAACTCCATCTTGCAAGCCCTGTGGAACCCAGGGAGTTCTAACAGGGCACACAGCTCTTCTGGGATCTCATTCCACCAGGTCAGGGCCAGTATTGTTTTACTGTTGTTTCTGTTGCTTATTTTTATTGTTATTTGCTTGGTTATTTGTGTTCAGTACTTTGACAATTTTCCTGTTATGACTAAACAATTCAAAATGTTGGCAAAGTTTAAATATGCAAGTGCCAAGCTGCTTAAAAGAATAAAATAGTTTTATTTAGAAAAGAAACAACTTTTTATAGAGTGTACTATACACGTGACTCTCCTCCACCTGTCAATCAAACCAGGCAGCCAATCACCTTTCTCCCTGTTTTAAAGGAACCGTGATGCAAGCTAATTTTTTTTAAGGAAAACTTCTCAGTTGCTATGCCTATGCATCTAGTCAGAGATGCATAGTGCTTACTTTACTGTCACCCCTTTTGGAATTATGAACCCTGAAGTTTTAAAAAGTAACCTTGTTCCTGGTTTTTTTGGGGGGAGTGGGGTAGAGATACATGCTTTGTGTGTTCTGGTGGGGGAAAAATTGTTTTGCTCTTACTGGACGATTTAGTGCATATTCACTGCTCCAGGCAGTTTGCTTAAAAACAAAAAAACAAAAAAACACCTGTCCTCGGAAGAAAGGAGAGGGAGGTGGATGTGAGGGTGGGTGCTGGAGGCAGAGATAACGCTACTTTGCCTCCACACCTTTTCTTACTGTGTGGTTGCTGGTTACTTTCCTCTTGCTCTTGCTACAAGGCTGGGGGAACTGACTTTTGTGGATTCCCAACTAGTGCTTTAAAATGGAGGATGTAGCTGCTGGGATGCTGGATGCTGAGGACGTCATGTAAAATGCCCAAAAAAATGGTGTCGGAAAAAGGAAAGCCTTTCACTAGAGTTTCTGGGTGCAGAATGGCCCTTGATGTTTGCAGGGCTGCTTCCTATTGAACATTTGGTGTTTGCAAGCGTCTTTAAAAAATCTCTCAGCCAGAATTTTCTCCTGGGTGAGGGATACATAAAAGATCGCAACTGCTAATTTTCTCTTGGCTGGGCAAAGGACTTTTATCATATGATCTTCCTCATAACCAAAGCCTGTGAGTGAAGATAATCAACAACTGTATTAGAAGAAACAAAAAGAACCATAGGATGACTCATCTCAAAGCCCTCTCCAGGGCTGCGACATCATTTTGGTGCACCAATATTTCTTGGCTATAAGAAAGTTTTCTACATGATCTACTGTTTGGGTCTGTTCCCTCTTGATTGTCTATCGTCTGTTATGTTCTGCTTCAACCCTGGGAATTGAACAGTTCATCACAGGCGCTATTAACAGAAGAAATGTATTAATCCCCCATTCCTTTATACAAAATTTAGAGAAGATACTTAAGTGAATAAACAGAATAAATCTGTCCTTTGCATATTTTATACCATTGTGAATATTGATAATGTTTTAGAACTCTTGTTCTAAGGGCTGCTCCAGTTTTAGTTTTGGGCCGTTGGTCTGTTTCACAGTGGGCCACAGTGATTGGATTCTTGGGCTGCAATGTCTGTTCTGCTTCCCTATCTCCAGCCCAAAGGCAGGTTACATCAGGAAGTCCTGGCCACATCATGTGGAAATTCTTGTGGCAGGGAGGGACTTTTTGATGCACCAACCAAAGTCATGGGAGTGGAGACAGAAGAAGAAAAGAAGTGGAGAGTGGAAAAGGTAGAATGGCAGGAATGATTTCATAGTGGCAGCAAGAGCAAGAGTGAGAAGCAACTTGAGACTCAATGAAGAGAAGTGTTTTCTCCAGAGACAATGAAGAGACACAAAGCTGCATCTGAGGCCTACTTGAATGGTTCAAATTGCCTTTTATCAGGAGTGGCCACTGGTTTTAAGATGAGAAGACTAACAGTGCAGCTCTGAGAAAAGTTATATCCTTCAAACCCCATTTACTTAGTATGATGTACCTCTGTTTAGGGCCGCACTTTAAGGGTGCATTCCTAAGGCCAGTATGTAAACTGCTCAGGATAGTAACTAAACACCATGCTGGTATAACTTGCAAATACACTAGCATAATGGCCAGCCAGCTGAAACAAATGTAGAATCAAGCTCCGCAATATGCAATATCCCAGGGACTTATTCAGGGAAGAGAAAGGGATCAAGACATTTCCTAAGCCCTCTCACCCCAAGTCCCATCCCCATGCTACTGTAATGTTACGCTGACAGAAATGTATAAGCATAAAACTTACAAGAAACACAGGGCTTTTCTGCATGCCATACATTTAGCATCATACTCACCCCCTGCAGATGTTATATTCTGGGCACTCCACATGACATTGCCAACCTCCTGCATCCAGCCAGCAAACTACTTGCAAATCCACCATTTTAAAGTGCAAACTGGTGAATCCCAAAAAGTGGATTCACCAACTTTAAAAGTGTTTTCCCCAGCAGACAACCAGCAGACTACATGCAAAAGAAATGTATAGATGCAAAGAAGCACTATCTCCGCCTCCATTGTCTGGCCCTCACACCACCTTCCTCTCCCTTCTCCCAGGGATGTTTTTTTTTTTTTAAAGGTGAACTGCCTGGAGAAACGAATAGGCCTACAAGTATGCAGGCAAAGCCAAAAAAAATTGTTTCCCATAAGTTAAAACACAAAGCATGCCTATCTAACTCCCCCCCCCCCAAAATCAGGAATGAGATTAATTTAAACTCAAGACTCATGATTACATAAGGGGTGGTGTTCAAAAAGCACTATGCATCTATGATTAGATGCATAGGAGGCGTTTAAATGGAGAACTATTAATTAAAAAAAAAGAAATTGGCAGGCATTGTGGGACCTTTAAAAAAAGGAGAAAGGGGATTGGCTGCCTGGCTTGATTGACAGGTGGAAGAAAGTCACGTATAAACCGCATTGCTCTCTTCCGCCATTTTTAGCAGTGCTTGAAGAGGGTGAGAAGCGCAAAAAGGTGGCACACTACAGCGAGGCAGCAAGAAGGTGAGGAATGGCTGGAAGGTACAATAACATTTAGTGCTACACCATTCAGCTGGTGTAGCTGAATGGTGTAGCACTAAAACACTATTTTTAGCGATGTGTGAAAATGCCCACAGTCTCCAGCCTCCTCCTCTGAATCTCCACTTACACAGTCAAAGTGCTGGGGTGGCTGTTAGCATGTACGGCTGACACAGGGGCAATTGTCAGCATGCTGCTCCGTAACTGGTGGGAGCTGATGGGGTTGTAGAGGACTGGTATAGCTGCAATGCCCTCAGCTCCTTGAAGTTGATTCTTTGGGGTCATGTTTTTCTCTAAGGAGAAAGCACAGAATATCAGTTTTACAACTGCCCAGGCACAGCCCTAATTACAATTTCTTAGAAACAAATTCTGTTTAAATCAGCAGGGCTTGGTTTAACCTGTGTTTAAGACCCTGGAAAGTCTTTTCTTGTTCTTATTTTTTTTAATGTTATTCTGAATACTTAGGCCGAAAGCTCACTTCCAGTGTTTTTAAAAACTAATTATTCAAATAAATAGAGCAGTGGTCCCTAACCCTTTTATCACTGGGGACCAGTCAACGCTTGACAATTTTACTGAGGCCCGGGGGGGGGGGGTAGTCTTTTGCCGAGGAACGTTGCCGCCTCCTGAGCCCCTGCTCTACTTGCTTTCCCACTGGCACCCCTAACTTCCTGCCACCCACAGTAGGGTGCTGCCAGCAGCAGCTGCGCAGTGCCACACCGAGGGGGAGCCTCAGCCATGGCGGCCGCTGGAGAGCACCAAAGGTGAGCCAACAGCAGAGTGGCAGGGCAGCCCCCGAGGCAGCAGCTGGGGAGGAGGACAAGGAGGAGCCGCAGCCCAGTACCGACTGATCAACGGACCGGTCCCAGTCTCCAGACTGGGGGTTGGGGACCACTGAAATAGAGCATCTCACATGCCTTTTAAGTTGTTTTAAAAGACTTTAAATATTCTTGTTAACTTTTGGAAGTATAAGACCCATTTGGAAATCCTTTTAAAATTCCTTGTTCCTTTTACCTTCTTCTGCCATAGTATGCAAAGTCCATGAGATGCCTTATGGGAAAGTAATGTGTATTCTGAGCTTACTGTTTTGTAATTTGTCTGCAAATTCCAGAATATTGCTTTATGTGTCTGAGGAAACTGTTCCCTCAGCTTTCCTTTATCTCATGCAATTGTTAGATTTGTATAAACAAACCACAGAAGTTAGAGGAAGGAGACATATGGTTTAACTGGGTGGTCTTAACCAACCAATAGTTTGCTAAATTCTCATCAGTGAGAGGCTTACCTCAGAGGAAATTCTGCCAAGTGAAACCCTATCTTGTGGAGACAAGGAAGTGGCTGAAGAACAAGGAGAGTATGCATAATGTGTTTGCTGGTGGGTGAGAAAGACAGAGCAACGCTGATGTTCCTGAAAGTCATCCCATCCCAGAGGTATCAACACTTCCTACTCATGGTCTGTTTTCTTTTCCCAACCCCACAATTCACTTTATTTTTTATTTGAGGCATAGTTCTGTTTCCCCTTCTTCAGTACATTTGGTGCCATTTGATGAAAAAAGTCTAGAGCTCCAAAAGCCAGAACTCTCTAATCTCAGGCCATGAAACCAGCTCAAAACAAAGCGGACACATGGAGAGTGCCGACCACAAATCAATGTGGTCAGAATTAAATATTGATTTCCTCCCCTCTGGACAGCAGTTCCATGGAGTCAACATCCTCTTCTCCCTAATCCTGAAAACAGTATCTTTTAAAAAGCTAATCTGCCAAACAGAAATGACTCGTCCATCCTCTGACCAGGGCCCCTCATTTCTCTGTATTTAATGGTCTTGATGAGTATGAACTTGAGAGGGGGGGGGGGATCCCACTGACTCCATCTACCAGAAGAGAGGTGGGATATTGATCCATTTTATGGATCACAGATGGAGCAATCATGCTTTAAAGCCATTTTTCAAACCCATAGCCAGCAAGCCCAAATGCAGACCGCCATGAAACCAAAGCTGAGCAACCAAGGCTTAATGGGAACCAGGCTGCAAGCCCTGGGCTTCTTGGTTACCTGAGTGTCAGAGGTCAGCTCTAAAAGGCTGAGCTATTTATTTGAATTGTCAGGCCTGTGCTAGGGTAACAGCCATACGTGCCTTGTCAGTCTAGTGAAATATCGTTATGACTCAAAAGGCCATTAAAGATCGTCCTTGTTAGCCCTGGCTGCAATCCTTAGCTAAAATAAAATTTGTCAGAATACAAAAGTCTGACATTGTTTCCAGAAGATACCTAGAGCTATGGCTTGGGGAAATATTCAACAGAATCTGGTGCTGAGCTAGAAACTACATTCCATGCAACATGGATTTTGAATTGCACTGCTGAGATCTGGTCCTTTGCATTTGTGTCTGTCTAAAATACCTATCTGTCAATCCCCATTACTTTACTGTATCTAAGCAACTCTGCTTTTCCTGCAAGACTTCGGTGTTGCTATAGAGGCTATTAAATTGCGTATATCAGGAATGAGGAACGGAGAGATTTGCTCCCTCGATATTTGGGTGAATTTTTCCAGGATATCCCAGCAAGAGAAAGGATGCAGCATACTTTCACAGATGCACTGATTATTGGACTTCTTTCTCTACAGTACAAACTAAAGCAACACGTTGGTGCCTTCTGGTCTCAGCTGGAGTTATATACAAGCTATTTTTAAAAGTTGGCTTGACTTACTGTTGAAAAATTTGATTCGAATACTTCATGTCCGGGATCACCAAGTGCTCTAATATATCTCCTCTCCATCCTCTCATATCTGGATCCCAGCAGTAGGAAAAGAGAGAAGAAATACTCAGGATCACAGTTTTGTGGGCACCTATTCTCTAAAGGAGAATTTTAATAGCCAGTAAAACAGCAGCCTTTCCCCCTTTCTGTTTGCTGTTTGGTGGCAGTGGTGGGGAGGGGGGGAATCTCTTAGTTGAGGGTATGGTCCCATAGTAATTAATTATAATTGGGTGGTGCTGGGGAAACTACAGGTAGGAATAGATGTTCTGTTGATACAAATGAAAACAGCACCTCAACACAACAGTGACAGAACATGTGATGTCACAATGCTAAAGAACCCAAATGATATTTATGAGCCGGTGTGGTGTACGGGTTAGAATGCTGGGATAGGACCTGGGAGACCTGGGACTGCCACGGAAGCTGGTTGGGGGACCTTGGCCACTTGTACACTCTTAGCCTAACCTCCCTCACAGGGTGGTTGTGAGGATAAAATAGAGCAACAAATAATAATATAAGCAGCTTTGGATCCCTGTCAAGGAGAAAGCCAGCGTCTGAATGAAGAAAACAAATAAATATGTTTAGAACAAACACAATGAGCTAAACCCAGTTCCCCCAACCGGCCATTTTGGTGCACTTCCTGCTGAGTATGAAGAGACCCCTTCCCCACTGATAGGCAGGGGGCCACCAAGCTCTTGATCTGATATTGTACTGTTATGTGACTGTCTGTTGGGCTGAGTAGGAGGTTTCTCTTTGCATATGTTTTCTGTGGGCATGTTTGACTGCATTGTGTGTGTAGTTATTTGGCTGTGTAGGAACAGTGTGTGAGCATGGTGATACTGTATGGGGAGGCTGTCCTCCTGAGGGTACGGTTGTGGGTGAATGGTATGTACTTGACCCTGCCATGGCTGTCTCCATGCAAATACACTTGGGCATCCTTGAGTGACAGAGGTTGTGTAGGAGAGAAACCTGTTCCTCCCACCCCAGCTCTCTGTGGGTAGTTTCCCTTCCTTTACAAAGGAGGGGGAGAGCAGACAAAGCTCTGACGTGGAAGGTGATCTAAGCAGATTAATATAATTACAGTATTACCAGCCTTGCTCTCACTTTCCCCACTCCTTGCCCTAATGGTGATTATTATGCTTATTATGCTCTCAGCCTCCAATGCTTATTGATTCATTCCACTGCAGTGCTTTTAATCAGGCATCTGAAATGTGCTATTATTGGTTCCAGGGGGGTCGCCATTGAGCAAATGAGAGTGGCAATGAATGAACAATGAAAAGATCCCCCCCACCCCCCAAATATAACATGCTGGCAGGGAGATCAGGCTATGAAAAGGCATCATTTATTCTACAGACTCAGCTGGGGACCGTGCTGTGTGGATGGCAGAAATGGGGCCCCGAGTCAAAAAGTTCTTCTAGAAATGTAACTCTCCGGAAGCTACATACAGCTTTATGTTTGAGTTTTGAGACTTTAAGATCTTCTTTCTTGGACAAAGAATTAACACTCAAATATCTTGTTGCGAGTAGGATAATCCAAATGATATCCTTCAGACTGACAGGAACCTGCATTCTGTGGCTTTCTGAGTTGTTTCCATAACTTACTTTCACACTGATTGCAGCAAGAGTTTTTCATAGCACAGGTAGATCCCCTGTTTCACTCCTCTGCTTTCACTGATTTTGTTATTTAGTAGAATCTGCTGCAATGTCAAGACTATGCTTGCATGCTTCCAGTTTTCCTAGGAATACACCCAAAATTATAGTTCCTCTTGTTTTACCTGTTAGAACATTCCCCCCATTTGCAGTGACTTTTTTCTTACAATTGTTTTAAACATGTTTGTGAGGTGTTTGGTCTCACCTCCCCATTGGCAACTGCCTCTTGGGCTTTATTAGTTTAGTATGATTGGATGAGATGTTCAACATGAGTCTGGCAATAATGTTGTAATGATTTGATGGCATCATGATGCCATGGATGCCATGTGTGGATCGCAAGTGGGTTAAATGGCAATGAGGACAAATTTATAAGCAGACATCAAACCTGTGAATTTTTGGTGCAGCTCCACCATTTTTGCATAAAATTGCTGATCAAGAAAAGCAACAGGCTTTCCTAAATATTTCTGGAAAAAGCATCTATTCCTTCGACCCTGGCCATCTACCAGCCATATTCATGTTCAACAACTGATGGTTGCTTTCCTGTGAAAATTTCATCATGGACAACTATCTGAGGCATTTTTTATGGGAGAAGTTATCTGTTATGCCTTTTCATAGAATCATAGAGTTGGAAGGGGCCAAACAGGCCATCTAGTCCAACCCCCTGCTCAACGCAGGATCAGCCCTAAGCATCCTAAAGCATCCAAGAGAAGTGTGTAGCCTTTGTTTGAGGCCTCCAGAACTGCACACAATACTCTAGGTGTGGCCTGACCAGTCTATGGGACTATGGGACTATGACATCTTGTGATTTTGATGTGATGCCTCTGTTGATACAGCCCAAAATGGCATTTGCCTTTTTTACCGCTGCATCACACTGCCTGCTCATGTTTAGCTTACTATCCACAAGTACCCCAAGGTCTCGTTCACACACAGTGTTACCTAGAAGCGTATCCCCCATCCAGTAGGCATGTTTTTCATTTTTCTGACCCAGATGTAGAACTTTACACTTATCTTTATTAAATTGCATCTTGTTCTCATTAGCCCATTTTTCCATTTTTCCATGGTGTTTTCTCCACTCATGATTTGTAAGGTATAACAAACTTTTCCTTTAGTTTCACTTGAGCAGAACTGGCAGCTGCATTAGGCACATGACACTGAGGAGGCCCAAACTCCTCCTCAGAACGACCCATAACCCCATACAGTGCTGACTGACATACCCATGGCGATGTGTGGTTGTGCCTGGAAATACCCTCAGAAGCACAGAACTCTGATTAGGAAGCCTGGGAGGCTAATGCTGGTTATGTACCTTTGAAGTGCAGTCCTTTACCCCTCCCTTCCTTACTGCTTTCCCCCCATTGCTCCCATTTACCGCTGAGTCACCAAGAGGCTATTATGCAATTGAAGGAAACATTCTAATTGCAGAGATAATGCAGGGAGAATGACATATGCCACTTCTAAAAGCTGCCGCATTCAGTGAGAATTACCCACATGCATATTTATAGCATGCACCCCTGACTGCAAAAGCCTTTTGTGGCAACGGGGATGCATACAGGAGGCAGAGAACAATCGTGGAACAAAAATGGGAGATCCTGTGTGAGGAGGAGGAGCTCCCCCCCCCTTCCCCCATGCACAGTTGTAGTCTGACAGCTAAGCCATTGGAGGGCGAGCAGATCTCATCATGAATGCAAAGACGGGGATGGATATTTGTTGCACAATGTATCGCCAGCTCCTGCTGCACTCCCATTGCTAATGCTCATTATAAGTACAGCATGTGCACTGTTTGGCTGGGATTGATCCTCTGAGCAATCATTAATTTATGACCATTATAATGGGAACTTTTTTGCACATGTTCTCATGTATGTTTTACTGATGTAGCTCTGGAACCATGGGCCATTCCGCACCGGGATCCATGTAGCAAATTGTTTGCTGAACGAAAAATCGCCATTTTAAATAGTGGAATTCGGCGTAACGCATACCTGCCTTTGGAGTGGAATCCAGTTGCGTTTCTATCGTTTCCCACAGGGTTCCGGTCTCTGCAAAAATCGCTAGCCAGGAACCGCTATTGCTAAGCTGTGTCCCGTCCCTGGCCATCAAGCAGCCAATGGGTGGCCATTATCATGCTCCCAAACAGCCCCTTTCCCTTTAAGGAAGTTTTTAAAAAAAAAACATGTTGCAACGAATATGCGTTGATTCGTTGCAATGGAGAGACCCATCCAGCTAGCAGGTGGTGTTTGAGCTGCCGTTTCATCGTTGCCATGCTCCCCCCCGAGTGGAAAAAAAAATCCCCCCCCCTTACGGGCACGATTTTCAGCCGAAAACAGTGTGAAAAATAAAGTGAAAATAAACCAGCAAACAGGCCTCTGCGATGCTTGTGCTTGGTGACTTTAAACAGAGGGGCTGCAGCCAGGGAAGCCTCGCTGGGTAAACGAAGGCTCGCTGGTGCGTTGATCTCCGCTCGCTCTGAGAAAAAAAAATGGCGATCGCTTCGCCGGAAGATCAGAGGAGAGAGCCAGGGGGAGGGACTTTGCAGAAACCGCAACAATGGTAACGCACAGAACTTTCCCGCTAGTGTTGCAGATTGGTTGCAGGAGTGTAGCGCTTTCCGGAGGGTGAATCCACTTTTTGGGATTTCCCTGAAAGCGCTACAACGAAGCGCTTTTTGCAGATCGGTTTCAGGAGTGTTGCAGATTGTCAACGACGTTGTGCATAATGGCAAAACTGTAGCGATTTCAATTAGTAACCATTGTTCTATTTTGGACGAATGCGGAATGGCCCCATGTTATTGACTGATGGTCCCAGGCCTGCTATAGTGGTAGTGGTGTGTATGGGATGGGAAGAGGTGGGGTTGCTAATCGTTCTATTCATCCTGCAAACAGCTGATATTATTCGCCCACCTGATCCAAAACCATTCACTCTTTCTTTGAAAGAAACATCAGTGTGTCTCATGTGTGGAAGGGTGACAACTCTGGGTTGGGAAATACTCAAAGACTTTGAGGGTGGAGCCAGGAGTGGGTGGGATTTGAGGGCAGGGAGGGACTTCACTGGAGTGTAATGCTAATATCCAAATCAGTCATTTTCTCCAGAGAAACTAATCTCTTCAGTCTGGACATGGGCTGTAATTCCAGGAGTTCCCTAAATGTGCATCCCAATCTAATCTGCATGACTGTGCAATGGGCCAGGGTGCAAATCCTTTGCTGGTTACCATTGAACTAAGTGAAAATACTGTTCTTGACTGAAAGCCCCAAAAGACCTTATTAGTCTTGGACATAAATAGCTTAGAATAGATAATGCCTTCTTCTGCATTTACTACTAATTTAATTAAAATTAACGGTTCACACTCTGCTTCAGTCACCACAACTATATACAGTAAAGCAATCCCAGAGCAGAGCATTTTCAATGGTAGCTGATTACACTACAGAAATCCCTTCCAAGGAACATTCACTAGGCCAGTTCCAATGGGAACTTTAGACTGTCTCTTGAAGCATCTCTTTTCTGCCTAGCTTTTTAAGGGGATGAGAATTGTTGTAGTGTGCTGAAGAATTTCATCAGAGTATGATTAAGCAGTTTGCTTTCTGTCTTCATTGTCTTCCCATCCTCAAGAGCTCCCTAAAGCTGCCTGCTTTTAAAATGATAGATGCTGAGCCTTGCTGCTTGATGCTTTGGGTGTCTTGCTGCTATAATCTTACATGCTAGTTTGAATACATAGACGTTTATTAGCTCCCGGAAGAGCTGAGGGCCCTGCGGGAATTACCAGCATTCCGCAGGGCCTGTAAGACGGAGCTCTTCCACCAGGCTTATGGCTGAGGCCGGGCAGCGAGGAGGATCAGGCCCCCCCCCCACACAAACTGGAGGTAGTGAGTGTCAGCTTCCTTCCACCTCCTTGCAGTTGAGGATGCGGAGACTGGATGATTAGGATTATGCCATCACTTGTTGTTTTTATTGTTGACCCATTGGTTATTAATTACTGTAATTTTATTGTTCATTGCTATGGATTTTAGGGGATGGGGTTTTATGTGAGCCGCCTCAAGCCTTCGGGGGAGGCGGGATATTAATAATAATAATAATAATAATAATATATTCATTTTTAATAGACGAGCTGTGAAATTATTTGTTTTAAGTATTGTTTGCAAACTGCTTTAAGTAGCAAATGCGCAAACTCAAAATTTCAAAAAGGACGTAGACAAAAATGAGAGAGTTCAGACAAAAGTAAGGAGGAGGATCTGGGGCCTGGGGACCGAGGCCTATGAGGAAAGACTTGGGAATGTTCAGCCTGGAGAAGAGGAGGTTGAGAGGGGGCAGGGTTGCTGTCTTTAAGTATCTGAAAGGCTATCACTTATTGGAGGGCAGGGAGAGGACCCTCAGTAATGGCTTTAAACTATGTGAGGAATGTTATGGGCTAGATATCAGGGGAAAAAAACCTTTTACAGAGTAGTTCAGCATTGGAATCAGCTACCTAAGGAGGTGATGAGCTCCCCCTCACTTTATCATCACACCCTTATGTCCAAGTGACAAATACAGACAGAATCAGGGAAATGTGTAGAAGAATCATAGAGTTGAAAGAGGCCATACAGATCATCTAGTCCAACCCCCTACTCAATATAGGATCAGCCTAAAGCATTTGGGATAAGTATCAGTCCAGGCACTGATTAAAGCTTTAGTAGCTCACTTCATAGAATCATAGAACAATAGAGTTGGAAGGGACTTCATGGGTCATCTAGTTCAACCCCCTGCACTATGCAGGACACTCACAACCCTATCGCTCATCCGCTGTAACCTGCCATCCCTTTACAGAATCAGCCTCTCCGTCAGATGGCTATCTAGCCTCTATTTTAAAATTTCCAAATATGGAGAACCCACCACCTCCTGAGGAAGCCTATTCCACTTAGAAACCGCTCTAACGGTCAGGAACTTCTTCCGGATGTTTAGATGAAATTTTTTTAAAATTAATTTCATCCCATTTGTTCTGGTCTGTCCCTCTGGGGCAAGAAAGAACAATTCTGTTCCATCCTCCATATGGCACCCTTTTAAATACTTGAAAATGGTTATCAGATCCCCTCTCAGTCATCTCCTCTCTAAGCTAAACAGACCAAGTTTCCCAACCTTTCTTCATATGCCTTGGTTTTCAAACCCCTCACAATCTTTGTTGCCCTCCTCTGGACACGTTCCAGTTTGTCAGCATCCCAGCATTCAACTGGGGTGCCCAAAACTGAACATAGTACTTCAAGTGAGGCCAAACCAGAGCAGATTAAAGTGGTACCATCACCTCCCGTGGACACAATACTCCATTTGATACAGCCCAAAATCCCATTTGCCTTATTAGTCACTGAGTCACAATGCTGACTCGTGTTCAATGTATGGTCTACTAAGACTCCTAGATCCTTTTCGCACATGCTACTGCCAAGACAAGTCTCCCCCATCCTATATTGATATATTTGGTTTTTCCTACCTAAATGCAGACCTTTACATTTGTCCCTATTGAACTTCATTTTATTCAGTTTAGCCCACTTCCACTACCTCATGTTCATGAAAAAGCATGCCCACCATCTTTTCAGCAATATGCTTCCCATCCAAATCTATAGCCTCATACCTATTTCAGTTCATAGAAGTATGTCACCAAATGGTGTTACATCGGTAGAAATGATTCTCAACTCCCTGTTACAGTGTTGGGGGTGGTATCATTTTTCTAATCACAAATGTTGTAATGCAAGCTGGATTTTAAGCTGTTTCTCTGCAGCTAGAAGGCAATCTTGCATCCTGCCAGCTTTATTAGTTTTAAACCACTGTGCATAATCACCTGCATCTACTGATCATATGCATCTACTGCTACTGCTTTTTCTCTTCCACACTCCCCAACACATTCTCTCTTCAATAGCTGCTTTTCATGGGGTCCTGCAACAATTATAGTCATGATGATGACTATGCTGGGTGCATTTCTTGGATCTGACGGAGTTGAAGATAACCTACAAAAACATCCAACTCTGCCAATGTACAGCTGGTCCTTTTATGCCTGCAGTGATGGGTTCTTTGCTGCAATTGGGATGTGGAGTCAATTGCTTTACTTCTGAGAGCCATTTTTCTCCCTGCTCACCTGCCCACAAAGGCATTTATCACTTGCTCCATCTGCAGCTCTTATTTGTCAGCCGGTCTCCCCTGGGTGCTTCCAAACACAATGAGCCCATCTCTGGAATGAGCTTTTCATTCCCGACTAACTATCCATCTCAGGGTGTGTGTGTGGTAGTGGGGGGGGGGGAGAGAACGGAGGGGAGAGACCTCTGACAGGCATAGGATGGAGGACATAGGACATGGCAATGGCTCCCTTGAGACATCTTGGCTGCGAACATTTTTGCATCCACTGCTGATTCGAGCAAGGACCAGCCATAAAACAGGCCTTTTGCTAATTTGGCCTTCCCTTCCACACAGGTGGGGAGCCATTTTCTGCCAGGAAAGGGAATGGCAAGAATGCGGGTTAGAAAGAGCTCACAGTGGACCGTTGACAGAAACTTTGGCTCAAAAGAATATGACACACGTCGGTAATGCATCTAAAAGCCAGGGAATCAGACCAAACCCTCTTGCTTTAGTAGTTCAATGGTGGGCAGGGGGAGGGATGTTTGCACCAAACGCCATCCAAAAAAGATATAGAAGGAATAGAGTGGGACTTAGCTGAATTTTAGAAAGTGCAATGTGAATGCTCATTTACTTGGCCAAATTTACTAATCCACATTTGTGCCCTGTTGTAGATCTGTGAATTTGCAGTTTATTATGAATATTCATTGCAGACATATGAGAATAAAGAGGGAGAAAAGAGGAAGCAAGCGCAAGCCATTGGTGTGTGCACAGATTACTAATGTGCTGGACGGCCTCACCAGCTCTTTGGGGAAGCGCTAGCACTACGCAGAGACAATGTTTAGAAACGCAGTTCACGGCCCACTGCATACAATCTTTGATTACCTCACTGGCCAGAGAGAGGAAGGAGGGAGGAGCAAAAGATAAAAAGTACTCCTGCCCTTTCTCAGTGTCAAATGGAAGTAGCAGTGAAGGGGGATATGTATGGTTTGTAGAATTAGATAAATGTCCCTGAAAATAATTGACAAATACTCCAGGACAGCATCCCTCTCTCAGCATCTGGCCTTTTGAGGAATTTTTAAGAATCCAATGTGAGCAGCAGCAGACAGGAAAAGGAAATCTTTTATGTGGAAAGGGATCCTTGCCCCCTATACCTCAAATTTATTTTCCCCCATTTCCATCTTGGTTTAAATTAAACCTGCACAGCTTCCAAAATAGAAATGCACAATTCAGCCATGGAACGAGTTCCCAAGGAAAGTTGTGAAGAAATGCTCTATTTGTGGGATACACATTTTATACAGCTTCTAATAATTTGGAGAAACCAGTTTTATTTTCCACTCCTCCACATGTGCCAGCTAGGCTAGCCACAGTTCCCCGAGTTCTCTTAGCCTCACTTACACGACAGGATGCCTACTGTAGGGAGACGAAGAGAAGGTGAATGTAAGTTGCTTTGAGACTCTTTTGGATAGAAGGAGGCAAAATACCAAAAGCCCAGCTCTTTTTCTGCTTTTAGGGCCATGGCTAACAAGGTGGGAGGATGGACTAAAAGAACAAAGGGAGCCTGGTCACTCTGGCAGGCCCATACAGAGATTTGCTTTTGTATGGTGCTTGGGTTGGGTCAGTGTGGCTTAAGAAGGGGAGCAGAGGAAATCCTGGGGCCCATGTTGACATTAGTAGCCCTGATTTTGGCTGCCAAATGAATTGGTTCAGTTTGTGAGGTTCCTGATATAAAAGAGACACCAAAAACACAGGGGATTTCTGACTGACTCTCCTCTAGCTGCCCTCCGTTTGGTGAAGATTGGATTTACAGGGTCCAAATTACAGCCCTCTGGGGAAAGTGCTTTCTGGGGAAATAACAGGCGCAGGTTAAGGAGGTTCAGGAGTGGATAGAATGGATCCTGTGCAAACTACAGTCATCAAAGTCACAGGGGACTTCCCCCGCATGCTCCTAGACATTCCCTCTAAATTCCACTGTACCTATTGATTTGAAGTTTGGTGAACTTTTAGATTGAGCAGAGACAGTCTGTTTGGAAATGTATCATTTCATGCACTGCCACAAACCTCCATGAACCATTTGAAAATCTGTGGAAAGTTCAAGCAGATTGACCTGCTAAGAACTTCCGTTTGTTAACAACAAACTGGCCAAAATTCATTACATTGTTTAGTACATGAGCCAGTTCACGCCCATCTCTATTTCAGACAGTACTGAGGGATAGGCAGTATCAGGAATGGCCATTCTTTCAGTATCAGGGCTCCCGTACTTTTAACTGGTGTGAAGAACTGGGGATTTGGCAGGGAGAGCTTGTCTTTTCACTGTGCTGCAGTGGGTTTAAAAGGTGCCCTGTTCAAATGTGGTTTTTTTAAATGCTTTGCAGCAGATAGTATGAAGTGGATAATGCATCACTGCCCCTCCTCTCACACAGATGTGGTTACAACTGTTACAGACCTCTCAATTTTTGTTTATCTACCGGTGAATATGGATGCCTAGGTTCATCAGCCTTGCAGAAGAAAGCATTGCACAATTTGCTGCTGGGGAAACCAAGTTATTCATCTGATAAGAAATTTTATTGCATTTATTTTTTCATTATTTATAGTCTACCCTTTTCACTGAGTCTCAAGGCTGATTACACAGAGTAAATAAAATACAATCAACAGGATGGGACATCCAATAAATCCAGCAATAAGGCTGAGGTTTCAGCAATCTGAAAATAATGGAATCTGATAACATGACATGTTTAAACTTTGCAGAAATTATGTAATTTGATCATCCTTACAGCAACAGATAGCATGTACTATACACAGAAGTACAGTCCAAAGTCCCTATACCTTTACCAAAGCAACTTTTTGGAACATTTTATTACAGTGTAGATGTATTATTACTTGTATTTTAAAATCCCTCCTGAATAATTCAGTTTTACATAGTTTGAGGAAAGGCAGAAGTCTGGGAGCCTTTCAAGCAGGCCATTCCGTAATGTGAGGACCACAACAGAAAAAAAGAAACATGTCTGTAGGCAGTTGTTGATTATTTCCATTTGCCAGTTGGCCCTTATAGGAGGTTTTGCTCCAAGAAGCGAAGCTGTCATGGCAGAGCATAGGGCAGATGTTGGCAAGGGTTCATGGTAATTGTGATCCAAGGACATCTGGAGAGCCACAGTTTGGCCACCCTTGGCAAAGGGGGACAGGTTGCTCACAGTTATAATGGGCCAAGCCCTTGAGGGGCTTTGTGCATGATGTCAATACTTTGAATTGAACCAGCAACTGATGGTCAAACTATGAAGTGATAGTGGAATGACAGTAATATGCCTGCTCAACCTAGTTCCTGATAATAACTGAGCTGCTATCTTCTGTACCAGCTGGAGTCTCTGAGTTGACTTTGAGGAGAGGCCTGTGTAATATAACAGTAGTCTAGACTTGATGTGCCTTGGCATGGATTCAAGTGGCCAGATAAGCTCAGTCAAGGTAGGGGGCCATCTTCTGGGCTACAGAGTTGGAAGAAAGGATTATTTTACAGCTGCATTGCTTTGTTTCTCCAACAGTGATGCTGGATCCAGTATAATCCCTAGGCTCTTAACTAAATCTGCAAAGCCCCATCAACAGTGGGGGAGTGCAGTGTCCTTCAAGATCTTTGCCTTTTCAAGCTAGCATCACTTCCAACTTTATTGGTCAAATTTCAGTGTGTTCACTTTCAGCAATGAAGCGTTGGCTCAAGACCTCTCTGGCATCACTAGGGGAGTTAAATAGAGAGCAATGGAGCTGCATGACACCACCATATGGGCAATTGTTCCAAAGCTACAAATGATTTGTCTGAAAGATTTTATGCAGAGGTTAAAGGACAAGATGCTGGGAAATTCATGGTTGGGTCTTTCCTTTCCTTTCCTTTCCTTTTTTTTTTTGAACTGATAACAGTTGTATGGAGCCCTGTTTCAGTGCATAAAGGATACCTTAGCCCTTCCATCCCCACATGTTTTCCCGACAACAAAAATATATCTCCTTGCGTTGTTATTATATGCACATTGTTTTTATTTCCAAGGCTAATGCCACTATGTGTGGTGAGAGACGCATTTGGTTTCAAAAGGCAAAACTGCATGCATGCATGCATTCATTCATTCGTTCATTCGTTCATTCATTCGTTCAATACACTGCCCCATCACTATGAACCCCTCCATGTAGCAGCAATCCAGATTGGGAGCCTACCTGTCTAGTTATAAGTTTACAGTGCTGTAAGATCCGATGTTTGATCTCCCAGTACCTCATCTAATTAGATGTCCCAGCTCTACCTTTGCATTTTTGACCTGATCGCACAAAGGCAGCTAAGGAGCATATGTGAAGCCAATCATTAGTATATTGACAGATGAATGACCTATGACGTCCTGACAATTTGCAGCCTCTTGCAGCCTCTTGATGATCGCAAGTTTCCTTACAGCAGACAGCAATGGCAGCTGATGAACTGAGAGGGGTGAGGGAATTACCTTGTTTCCCATATGTCACAATTTCAACATGTGGGGGATGCTCGCCTGAAAGACGTGATGTATGACTGGTTTGCTAGATGTGAAGCAGCTCCTTAAACAGCAACTGTTTCCTTAGTGGCCATGTCATGGTTAGATGTCAGCCGTGCCTCCTAGAGATGGATTGCTGCCTCCCTGTGGCTTGTGCAGCAGAAGATGTCATGATGATGAGCAGAAGTGACAGAGAGCCTTTAAACCATGTCACAATCAAAGGTGTTCCATCCTAATACAAATCAGTTAGTGGGGGAAGAGGCAAGATCAAGCTGCTGTCCAGAATGGCCCCAAGTACCAACTGTTGCCTGCTAAGTTTTCCATGCAGCTCTCTTCCATTGGCTGAGTACCTGATTCAGCTGAAGTGGATCTTTTTCTACAGCTTACAAGTCTGGCTGAATCAATCCCATTCAGCAATTAAGGAATGACACAATCCAGGGAAAGTTAAACACTATGATGTCACACAAGGAGACTGCAGCACATGCTGAAGCAGGCAGGCACTTTGGGCTGCTGGAAGTGTCTTGGGCTCATTGATACATTACAAGTCCTTGTGTTTGTTGGGGAACAACACACTTATTTTCTATGCAAATGCAATGGGAGTTTTGTACCTTTGTTCTGTTTGTGATGAGAATGCACAGGAAAAATTAGCTTTGTGATCCACACACACACTCATGCTCTCTCACATACACACAATGTTTTTTGCACCTGCTAACTGTCTTATTGGCTCCACTGTATAATCATGTTACTGACATTACTACAATAGGGGTTCCATGAAATGCTTTGACACAGTGAAATGAGAGGGAAGAGCGTGGCTTCTCCCTATGATCTCTAGCCACGTTGAGAAAAAAGCCAGGGTGAGTCTGGGAAGCACAAAACTCCCATTGTATGTGGGATACAAATTCTTTGTGTTATTCTGAAGACTCACAAGACATGGTAATGTGTAGGTGGAGCTTCAGGCTGATTCTGCACATTATTTGCCATTGGTCCTTGAACTGGCCGAATGTGAGGAGACTTCCTGGCTAACACTGGAAACATGGACAGTGTTGCCCATGAATTGATTCAGGCCAGCCCAATGTCATCAGATCTCAGAAGCTAAGTTGGGTCAGTGCTGGTTAGTACTTGGAGACCAACAAGAAAGTCCAGAATTGCTATGCAGAGGAAGGCAATAGCGAGCCAGCTCTGTGTATCTCTTGCCTTGGAGACCCTGAAGGGTCACCAGAAGTTGGCTGGGACTTGTGGCACTCGACACACACACACACACACACACACAGAGCCGGTGCTAGCTAAGTCCAAATGAGTATCAACCATTACTCAGTCTGCGTGTGTCAGGTGGTTTCTTGACATTGATTAAAGAGAAAACGAAGTCAGGTAACACAGTAAAAAGAGATGTTGCTTTTAAAAGATCCTGTTCATACTTTTTGAGTGCCCATGAATAGAATGATTTGCCCCTCTTCACAGTTCTTTCTTTCCATTTATTTATTCAGTTTTCATATAGACATTCATATTACTTTACAGAGCTTTTTAAAGACAGAGAAGATTATTTGATCTCTAAACCAAGGAACAGTAAGTTGTGATTGATGCATTGCAATAAATGGAATGGCTGGGGATAAAGAGGGTTTTCAGTATTAGTTTGAATCCCCTTTTAGAACATATAGAAAAACAACAAAGCTATTTTTTAAAGAGTCGATACAGTGATATATTAATTTGCCATTGCTGTTTAATACTATATTTGCCAACGTCATTAAATAAGCTCAAGAAATTGATTTCTGCATTAAGCAGAGAGATCTGGTTTTGGGCTGGTCTAAAAGTTATCAAGGACTGAGTACATGGCATGGTCATTCATTTGGTTCCAGGATGTGCCCTTGTGAAGAAGAGGTATCTTGTCTATTCGTGGCTGATTGGTCAGCCACTAGATGTTTTGTCAGGTGGTAGCTACTCTGAAATCATTTTATGATGTGTAAGAATACATTACATAATAGAAGCTATTTCCTAGTACCATCTGCTCAGTTTAATTTTACCTTGTGGTGCAATTTACCCACAATGAACAAGTTGGATGGAAGCTTCTGAAGCTGGGTATGGCATCCAAATGTGGGTTATGCCACCAGTCTGAGTAAAACAATCTTGGCCTCATTAACCATGAACAAATTACAGTTGGGGCTGGTAATCAGTCGAGCTGCCTAGACAACCCTTAACTAGGGTATTTATCTGATGCTAGTTCCTTCACTGAGATTAAAAATAAAGCTCTTACTAAATGTGCCACTGTGCTTCAAAGAAAGCTACAGACTGCAGCTTCTCCATGTTAAGTGATCACATGCTACCTTCCAAAACGTCATTTCAGTCAAGTGGCATTTCCTTCTTGTTGCTTCATCTCAAAAATTGATATTATTAGAAGCATGATGTAAAGAACCAATATAGCTACATATCACTGGCATGACATTTCCTACATGTCTGTATCGTGGGGTGTATGCTTGCCTATTTTCATGTGGACAAGGCAGCATGGTAAACCAGAAGTACCTGTGTGTCTAATTGTAGAAGACTGCTGTGATTCCAGAAATTACTGTAGGTTCATGGAGGGATCTCAGAACTGTGGTAATCATGTCAATCACATGCAACTATGTACTTGTTTATTTACTTTATGAGTGCAAGAATGGATTCAAGGACTTTTATATGGAGGAAATTTGCTGGCTGCATGTTTGGTGTTGGACTGAGTCTAAAGATGCAGATGTGGGTTAGCAGTGGGCCATGACTTCTGCCTTTAAGTTCTGGTTTGAAAGAGACACCCCCATACAGACACTTGGAACAAAAGGTGCTAACATTTCTTGTTTTCTACCACATTTTGGAATTACTTTGATTTGGTAGACAGAAATGGCAGAAATGACAGAAAAGGCCAGAATTAAACTTGCTTTTTTTATTGTACATTCAGAAGAAAGAGGACAGTTCCTGCATTTCTGTGGAGCCTGAGTATACTGTTTGTTACATTTCTGTTTTAGCTAAAGTTGAAGATATTTGAAAGAAAGATGGTACACAGTTTGAAAAGCTAGTGATGTGACAACCATGTGGATCTCAAGGTATCTAGGGATTTGTAATAGAAACTGGCCTGCCAGATTCTTGTCTACAGATTGTGTTTGCCTCCCCGGTTTATTTCTCTGCTTTTCGGGAAATACCTTATAGATTATTTGCAGGTTGCAGGTGCTATAAAATGAAACCCTGTCTGAACTCCAGGAGAGCCCTCTGGAGTGCAGCTCAGAAAAATGCCGCTTATTGTTGCTGCCCCTGCTGCATTGATTGCTAGACTCTCTGGTTTGCAAAGCAGTAGGGGGAAAAACACACTCCAAGTGATGAAGTCATGGCAAATTATGTTGCTGACACTTTCTCTGTGCTTCTCTCCCATTTACAGACTCAGCTGCAAGTCACACTTTTGCTGTGACAATCCCAGGGGATCTCTTCCAGACCAGCTTTTCTGCTTTGAGTTGTCCAGATGTTGGGTAAGGTAAATAACAGTTATTTATTTCTTTTAATCCTCAAAGACTACACATGGGGCTTTTTACCCAGTCCCAATTTGAATGAATCTATCCTGTCCACACTGAATTCAACTGGCATTCTGATTTGGGGCACTTTTTCCTCTGCAACAAACATGATTTGTGGAGACCCTACCTTTCCCCTGTGATATCCTGGAGTGGATATAAGCCGCAATATTTCAAAAACCAGCATCAGGAAGAGTGCAGATCTGTGGTCTTTGCGTAATAACTCTGCCTCGTGTCTTGAACGCTGTAGCAAGGAAGTCTTCCCTGATTAGCCAAGGGGTCAGTTCAAAGTCTTCCCAGTTGCAAGGCTTCCCTTAAGGTGACTGTGCTCCAGAAGCCCTAACTTCTCTCAGCAGAGATTTGCCTCTTAGTTCTCCCCCCCTCTGTTGTCTCTAATTCTCTCACCCCTCCCATTCAAGAAAAAAGAGAGAGACTCCTGCTGCACTTGGCTCCCCTCCCCCCTTCTGAGCTTCCACAATCGAGTGCAGACACTTTCTGTTTCAATGGGGATGGGGGGACAGAGGAAGACCTGAGTTCAAATCAATCTGAATTCAGCAGGATCCATAATGGAAGTGCAAAATCAGCTCAGGAGGAAATGGAGAAAAGCAACAGAAGCAAGCAAAAAATATATTAGAGAGGAGGGTTCTACATCTCATGTTTTCTTAGGGCATAAGCTAAGGTGATACCAGAGGAGACCTCATCATCTAAAGTCTTGTATGCCAATAGGAAGTCTATTCATTTTTTTCTTTTGTGATGTATTTGTTCCATATGGTATCTAAAAATACTCGTCAGTACACTGCTTGCTATTGCAAAGATTAAACCTACAATGAAATCGATAACATTGTAAAATCTTCCATTGAAATGACAAAAACTTTAGTAGCAACAAGGGGCTTTTTGCACGGCTTCAAAATAGCACAATGGTTGCTAATTGAAAACGCTACTAATTTGCCTTAACGCACGACGTCGTAGACAATCTGCAACACTCCTGAAACCGACCAGCAAAAAGCGCTTCGTTGTAGCGCTTTCAGGGGAATCCCAAAAAGTGGATTCACCCTCCGGAAAGCGATACACTCCTGCAACCAATCTGCAACAATAGCGATAAAGACCTGTGCGTTAACATTGTTGCGGTTTCTTCAAAGTCCCTCCTCCTGAGCCTGTCCTCCAAACTTCCGGCGAAGCGATCGCCATTTTTTTTCCCCCGAGCGAGTGGAGATCAACGCACCGGCGAGCCTCCGTTTAGCCAGTGAGGCTTCCCAGGCTGCAGTCCCTCCTCAGAGCTGTTTACAGTCACTAAGCACAAGAAGCCCGCAGAAGCCCGTTTGCTGATGTATTTTCCCTTTATTTTTCACACTGTTTCGGCTGAAAATCGCGCCCGTGAGGGGGGGATTTTTTTTTCCCACTCGGAGGCAGTGTGGCCACGATCAAATGTCAGCTCAAACAGAGGCTTCCCGGCTTCAGTCCCTCCCCTTCAGTCACTAAGCACACACATTTCACACATTCCATTCAGCCGAAAATCGGGCCTGTGAGAGGGGGGGGGATTTTTTTTTTTCACTCTGAGCCAGCGTGTTAACGATCAAACGATCAAACGACAGCTCAAACACCCCAGGCAGCTGGATGGGTCTCTCCGTTGCAACGAATCTACCCAGATTCGTTACAATGGGTCTGTTTTTTTTTTTTTAAAAAAAACCTTCCTTAAAGGGAAAGGGGCTGTTTGGGAGCATGCTAACGGCTGCCCATTGGCTGCTTGACGGCCAGGGGCGGGGCGAGCTTGGCAATAGCGCTTCCTTTCTAGCGATTTCTGCCGAGACCGGAAGCCTGTGGGAAACGCTAAAAAACGCAACTGATTCCACTACAAAGGCAGGTATGCATAACGACGAATTCCACTATTTTAAATGGCGATTTTTCATTCAGTGACCAATTTGCAACAAAGATCCCCGTGCAAAAAGGCCCCAAGAGATCCCCTCCTCCCACTTTTTTTTAGCCCAGTGAAATCCTTTTATTCACTATAATGAATATAACCCTTCTGGGTCACCTAGACCAGTATCCTGTTTTCAATAGATAACCAGATGCTATCAAGAAACCTACAAACCGGGTCTGATATCCTCCCCCTGCTGTTTTCATGCACACTTGCATACTCACCCATATACCAGTAATTATAATTGGTAGCTCTGGTCCCATGGCCATGCATTTTCCATTTATCCATCATAGCTACCATAATAGTCATTGTAAGGCTTATCTATGACCATCATCAGGTTGAGCAATGCTCTAGGATAAGCTCAAAACTTTAGAATTAAAAAAGTTTTGGGCAAATGGCAGAACACTGCACACCCTTATCCATGGTTCCTCTATATATTTGTGAAACAGCCTGGGGGGGGGGTGGAACGTGTCCGGCCATCCAAGTTGAAATAGGGCCAATTAGGGCGCAGCCAGCAATACTGGCTGCGCCCTGATTGGACCTTCCCCTGCAGCTCCCGCCCTCCGTTCCTGGCCTCTAGCCTCTTTGCTCTCAGATGCAGCTCAGTGCCTGGATCCAGTGCCTGGATCCAGCAGGGCCTGCTCAGAAGGGCCTCTTGGCTTGCTAGGCTGGCCTGCTCATGAGGGCATCTCGGCCTGCTAGGCTGGACCTGCTCATGAGGGCCTGCTGACTGCCTGCTAAGGAGCTCTGTCCTGGGCCTGCTAATGATCTGGCCAGCCCCCGCTTGCCCCACTTGATCCCACTGCGCGCTGCGGCCCAAAGCCACCTTAAGCTGCCTGGCCAGGGGCCAGGGTAGGGGGCCCTTTCAAGGCCCGTTCTTAGGAACGGGCTTTGAAGCTAGTAATACAATAAAGCCACTTCCAAGTTGTGCTGGAACTGACATAATTACGTTGCTGACATTACAACATTGATGGCAAGGGCTTATCCTTGGTACAGAGTTTCCTGCTGGGGAGTCTCCTATCAGGCTGAAAACCCTGGTAGAAAGTGCTGCCAAGTTACAGCCAACTTATGGCCCCTCTGTAGGGTTTTCAAGGAAAGAGACATTCAGAAATAGTTTGCCTTTGCCTGCCTCTGTGCAGTGATCCCAGACTTCCTCGGTGGTCTCCCATCCAAGTACAAACAAAGGCCTACCCTGCTTAGCTTCCAAGTTCTGATGAGTTCTGGTTAGCCTAGTTTTTCCAGATCAGGGCTACGCTAGGACAGGGAATTTCTGTTGATCAGGGCAACCCTAGGGCAGGGAATTTCCACTGATGGTTAAAAATGGTTTCCATAACAGTCGACTGCCTTGGCAGATAGTAAAAGTACATTCCTCAAGAGTCAAATGCCCTTTCTGCTTTCAAGTGTTAATTCACAGTTTGTTTGAGGTGGAAGTGCATAGACTTGCAGTGATTTATGTCTCTCAGCTCTGCATCAAGTAATTTTCTTTGTAGTTGCATTCTTTGTAATCATTGTAATTTTTCTGCAACAACTGAAAAACTGAACAACACGGTAGATTGTTTTTTGTTTGTTTTGTTTTTTGTGGGGGGATGTGACTGTTGTTCTGCACTCAGTTCACAACTGGTCCAAATCACCATGGGCATTCTTATGTTAGCAGGAAGGTGGTCTTGTGTAGCTGTTTCCATACAATTTGTGTGTTTGTGGGAGAGAAAATGGGGGGCAGGAGAAGGATGTTATTTCCCACCTGGGAGAAAGGGAGGGGAGAGGACCAAAGGAGGAACGGACAAGGTATACATTTCTTGGCCGTTGCATATGCCAGGGTTAAAATGCTATCCATTACTCTGATTTTCACAGTACGGACAAGTTTGGAAAGGGAAAAAAAAAGGCCCTCGGATTTTAAGGAAGCATTTAAAAAAAAAAAAAAAAAGCTCCCAAAAGAACACAATTAGACTGGAGCATGCAAAGCCAGCCAGGGAAGAGTAGACTAGAGAAACAGTTATCCTTTTCATTTTACTTCTGCAGAAAGGGGCGAGAAGAAACATTCCAAACCCACTCTAAAATAAGGCAAAGGAAAACTGAACTCGCAGAGAGCCAAGTGCTAAATGGCTGCAGAAAAAAAGAGTCCTGAGTTATTTACGGCTTGGTTTGGGCAACTAAAGAGCAGAATGACTAAAAAGTCATGGGGTGAATACACTGAGAACAGAAAATTCCAAGTGCAAAAAGGGCCAACTGAGTAGGAAAACAAGATAAGGCCCAATATCTAAAGAAGCCTTGCATCTTTTACACCCAGCAAGACATCCTGATCCCAGGAATCTGCCTGTACCCAACCTTTGTCTTGCTTCCAGAGCAATAAACTAGGCATTGTTCTGTTAATTTACACCAGTGTAAATTAACACCCTTTTTATCACCAGGGACCGGTCAACGCTTGACAATTTTACTGAGGCCCGGGGGGGGGGGTAGTCTTTTGCCAAAGGACATGCCGCTCCCTGAGCCCCTCCCCTGTTCCACTTGCTTTCCTGCCGGTGCCCCTAACTTCCCACCACCCGCTGGGAGGTTCTGCCAGCAGCAGCTGTGCAGTGCCATGCCGAGGGGGAGCCCCAGCCAAAGGTGAGCCGGCGGCAGAGTGACAGGGCAGCCACCAAGGCAGCAGCCAGGGAGGAGGACGAGCAGGAGCTGCGGCCTGGTACCAACTGATCCACGGACCGGTCCCGGTCCCTTTTGGGGACCACTGATTTACACCCTTTACTTGTTTCAATGCATATGTATTCAACCGGTTTTCATGAGAGTCTATTTAATCTGCTGCTTTCTGTGCCATCATGGGATTCTTTATCTGAAGATTCTCACCTAATGGCCATAGTTTTGTTTTGAAGGGGTTGGTCATAGAGGCTCTACTGCTGTCAATTTTAATTTCTGTAGATGACAATACATTTGTTGGAATCCATGCATGTAGAAGAAGAACAAGTATGTGAGTGCTGGCTTTGTCCCATGCTTACATGCCAGCTTGTGAACACAAAGGCTAGATACAGCCAAGGTGTATAAGTAACTTTGCGATTATAGTGCTTCCTGGCAACTATCCCTCCACCCTCTCTTCCTATATGTAATGGCTGAGGAAATTCTGTTTCATAGCATCTGAAGAAGACTGCTTTGTTGTTCTTAAAGGTGCCACTGGATTCAAACTATGTTCTATAAAGGTTAACTAAGAAAATATTTTGTAAATATTATTTGATGAATAACATAAATAATGTGTAATTGTTCTGCTCCTGTTGCCATACATGCAGGAGACACACAGGTATCAAATGGGCTTAGTGGCTTGGCCTTGGTGATGTACACACATGGAGAAGTACTTCCCTATCACCCAGCTATTGAAGGCACTGGAGCCTTGACTGGGGAAAATGCCAACACTAAGTAAAATGATCTCTTGTGCTCAGTTCCTGCTTTCCATCCCTCCAGCATCTCTCCAGTGCAGATTTATTTATTATTTATAAGTGAAGGTCAAAGGCGATTCCCAACAGATGGCTCACCCAACCACACGAACTTTCAAAAACGCTGTGCTGGGTGCCTATAGAGTTGTCATCTTCCCCTGGAATAGGGGTCATGTCAGTCCTTTCCCTGACAACCTATAAAGTCCCTATTCTCTGTCACAAGGGGTCTCCCTCTCCATTAGTTTCTTTTAGGCTATTCAGCATAATTCTACTTTCCCTAACGAGAATTTCTTGCTATGTTCGAGGCTATCCTGTCCTACTGGTATGGATGAAAGTTGCTGCACACAAAAGTTACGTGGTAATAATGGTGGGGCGTATTTTCATAGGGTCAAGTGGCTTCCTATATCAGGATATATAGTATACTTGTTAAACTCTGAGCCAAGTCACTTGGACAAATAATTCTGGCCTGACTTACAATGTTATTGTAAAGATTGCTAACATAACACACATGGATCACTTTGGACGAGCATTGGCACTTGCAAGGCACTTATTAGTCATGGAAAGTTCCTCTATTAAGACCTTCAAATGGACTGGCCTCTCAAATAATAAACATCCATGTCGAGTGTAATTAATGAATGTGAGGACTAGAGAAGACACTGGAATACACACTTCCATGGATTAGATTGGCCCTAGCAGTAGTTTAAGGAGCCTCACCCTGTGTTCTGGTGAGTCTGCAAGCCTGAGAAGACTCCCGTATGTAGTTGTGTAGAGGCCAAGGCTCATGAGGCTTCTCCTCATCAATGCAACAACTGTGGTGGGAAGAAGAGCTTTCATTTATCTTTGCTCATGAAATTATCCTTCACTCTGAAGATTAAAGCCTGATTGAAACATGATGATGGTGGGACAAGGGAACTGACCAGTGCAATTTTGCACGCACCCAACATCTCATTAAAACTGTTGCCGTTATGCATTCCAAGTGACTACGTGGACATCATTCATACAGCATCACAACACCAGCTGGGACTACAGATCTCCTGCTCATATGCTTAGTGACGAAGGACCCAGTGAAAGAAGATGCCGGGTTGCATGCCACATCGCATCGATTATTTCTTTTCTCTAGTCAGTGGCATATTTAAATCATGGCCAAAGAAGCTGAGTTAAGTGTTGGCCAATGTTAACTCAGTATTTATTTCAGAGTAGTGCTACTGCTTTAGAGGGCTGTAAAAATTAGAGTTCATAGAGCCCTCCATGTGATGCTCCTCATTGCTGTCAGTCATATGGAAGATACAATTCTTCTCAGCATAAGATACAATTCTTCCCCTGTTTTACTGACACTTTGCAAACTGCTGCCCTGACATGAATGGAAATCAGTGGTGGGAGTGAGGTCATTTGCACAATCTCAACTGCATCTCTGGGGATATGTCATGCCAAAGTGCTTGGGACAACATGATCTGTTCCTTCAGCTGGATTACAGACATGCAGAACTGAAGATTCTACTCCATTCAGGCAGTTTCTTTCATTTAGAGTTTCCAGATCTTGTATAAGAGGAAATTACTACCAATATAGGCTTGGGATTTCATGTGGGCAGAGAATACCTGTAAAAATGTTGATCATTTTCTTAAGTGACATTGAAATCAGTGTTCAACCTCTGTATCCTTTCTGTGGAAGTCATTCTTAAGGCAAAAGAGAAGCATTTGCAATACAAATAAGCTTTCTGGCTCAGTGTGGTGCAGTGATTAGAATAAGAGAGTAGCAACTGAAAGACCCAGGTTCAAATATACATTCTGCCATGGAAGTGATCTTGAGCCAGTCACACATACTCATCCAAACCTACCTCTCAGGGTTAGTTTGAGTGTAAAGTGGAAAAGAGGAGATGAATGAAAGCTGAGAAGGGAGGGACAGAATGAAGCAAGGAGACAGACAGACAGACAGACAGACATGTGTACCGCTAAGGGACCAAAGCAAGAGTCTCATACACAAAATGGCTCTGTGTGAATGCTCTTAATTGGATGGAAGTGCCATTTGTTTAAGTGTTCAATGGAACCCCATTTGGGATTCCTAGATGCCATGCATGTAGGCCACACTCTGCTTGATCTACTGCATAATCGACAGCAGTAACAGTGCTCCAGACATTTCCACATAAATACAAATTGCCACCAGGAGCCACATGCCAGTTCAGTGCTATAAATAACGTTATCAGAGCTGTGTCCCACACACCAGGCAGAGTGAAGGGCAGCCCTCGACATTCTCTGCTACATTGTTTATTTACAGACAGATTTTAGCCTGTGCCATCTAGCCTATCCACACAGAGGCTACTCAGTAACAACAAGCCCCTTCCATTCACTGATAGTTATTTGATTGACCTTTCCAGATGGTTTCATATAAGCCCACAATGGGATTGAGCCACCATGAGCCTCCAGGGAGAGCGGTATAAAAATATAATTAATAAATAATGAATCTCCCAAACCTTGGAAGAGGCTGGGCATGAGACAGCCCCGACATGACCATTCCACCAGTCCATTCTACACCAGTCCATCAGGCAAGTCTCCATCCCCCCCGCCCCCGCCCATGGCAAGTTGCTTTCTGGAGGACTGGGCAGGGGCAGAATTATTCACTGCTGAACTTGTGGTTTTGGTATGCTGGATTTTATGTGTGTGGGGGGGTTATTGGGGATTTCACTTGACTATTGTTACCTGTCATGAGCTATTCTGGGAGTAGCAGGCTAAAAGTCAGATAGATAGATAGATAGATAGATAGATAGATAGATAGATAGATAGATAGATAGATAGATAGATAGATAGATAGATAGATAGATGATAGATTTTGGCACAGAGATTGTACGGTTTCTGTTGCTTTGTCTCCATTGTTTGGGTTAGCCAGGTATGCAGTCTTAAAAGGCGGATTATTTGTCCTGGGTGCAAAAGCCCCCATCCAGAAATTCCCGTTAATATTTCAATTGTTGTGATTACATTCGATGTATGTTCAGGAGCACAGCTGCACACTCATAGCTGGTAGAAAGGGAGAGGAAGATTGGATCCAGAGACAGAGCACTCAAGCTCTTGGTTTTGCTAATGAGTATGGCCTAGGCCATACCACCTCATATCCTGCTGGACGAAAATGGATTGCCACTTCACATCCTGACACACAGAGGCAGAGAAGGCAACAGCTAAAATGCTAGAAGGTATATCCTATATGATATTCTTCCTACTTCATTATGAACCTTCCTTCATACTCACTCTAACCATCTCAACTTGTTGTTAAATAAGAAGCAAGTTTCATTTTTGTGTGTTTGGTACCTTGCCTGAGCAAAACAAGGAAGCATTCATCTCAGCTGTCATAAAGCCCACCATATCAGATCTTGAGGAAATACTACCCACTCCCCTTCTGTTCATAATATCAAAAAAGGTTTACTCCAATACTAGTATTAAGAACATTCTGTTAGCAAGCAAGGTAGGGATGAGAAGACCAAGACCTGGAAATAAATGGGGGGGGGGGGGGGGAAGGCGAGAAACAAAGAAAAATTAGATGGAGGGAGAGAGCAATAAATAAGAAACATGTGGAAAAGAGGGAGTACAATTAAGGAAAAGGCAGGTGAAAGGTAATTTAATCTTGCTGCAATGCACTAACTAATGATTTGCTTCAGTCTTGCAGAAAGCTATGGGGCTTTCCACACCGGGATCCTTGTAGCAAATTGTTTGCTGAACGAAAAATCGCCATTTAAAATAGTGCAATTCGTCATTATGCATACCTGACTTTGTAGTGGAATCCAGTTGCGTTTCTATCGTTTCCCACAAGCTTCCGGTCTCAGCAAAAATCGCTAGACAGGAAGCGCTATTGCCGAGCTCGTCCTGCCCCTGGCCGTCAAGCAGCCAATGGGCAGCCGTTAGCATGCTCCCAAACAGCCCCTTTCCCTTTAAGAAAGGTTTTTTTTTTTAAAAAACACACCCATTGCAACGAATATGTGTTGATTCGTTGCAACGGAGAGACCCATCAGCTGGCAGGTGTGTTTGGGCTGTCGTTTCATCGTTGCCACGCTCCCCCAAGTGAAAAAAAAAATCCCCCCCCCCTCACAGGCCCGATTTTCAGCCGAAAACAGTGTGAAAAATAAAGGAAAAATACATCAGCAAACGGGCTTCTCTGTTGTTTGTGCTTAGTGACTTTAAACAGCTCTGGGGAGGGACTGCAGCCGGGGAAGCCTCACTGGCTAAACGGAGGCTCGCCGGTGCGTTGATCTCCGCTCGCTCGGAGAAAAAAAATGGCGATCACTTCGCTGGAAGATCAGAGGAGAGAGCCAGGGGGAGGGACTTTGTAGAAACCACAACAATGGTAACGCACAGAACTTTCCCGCTAGTGTTGCAGATTGGTTGCAGGAGTGTAGCGCTTTCCGGAGGGTGAATCCACTTTTGGGGATTTCCCTGAAAGCGCTACAAGGAAGCGCTTTTTGCGGATCGGTTTCAGGTGTGTGGTAAATTGTCAACGACGTTGTGCATAATGGCAAATCAGTAGCGTTTTCAATTGGCAACCATTGTGCGATTTTGAAGGCGTGCGAAAAGCCCCTAAGTTTAGTCCATATTCCAAGTACATTTTACTGTGCTCAGACTTCTTTGAACTCTTCTTGGCTGCAGCCAGAATGGCATTAAAAGGACCATAATTGGAAAAGTGTTCAGAAGGATGCAGCATGACGCTGACTTCAGGGGCCCTTCAGCTGACTTTGCCTCCCCCCCCCCATTGATGCCCCCCCCCCAGCAGCCCTGCATGTTCCAAGCTATTAAAGCAGAAAAGAGAACACCTCATCAGAGGATGACATTCAGCGGACATTGTGCAAACCTCTAATGCCATATGGAGAATCCAGGGATCTGTTCCCTTGAGCCACTGACCTGCTATCTATTTGGAAGCCTCCTGTATGCCTTCCCCTGGCAATAACAGCACACCCTCTTCCTTTGCGGGCAGCTGAATCAGCAGCCTTGCAGTAAAAGACAGGCTCAGAGACTGGTTTTCCTGCCAGAAATTCCAGCAGGCTATGGTACCTTGCCTAAGATTTGGAGGGGAGGGGGGGAGAGAAGGCAGAAGCCAGTGTGTGTGTGGGGGGGGGGGAGGCACATACAAAATGTGTATGTGTGTGTGTGTGGGGGGGTGCTCCCTGAAAGAGCAGCCAACAGCAAAGCTGGAGCTCATTGAGTTGGTGACGGTTTGAGCCAAGTAATCGATACATGGAAATCCTGCCCAGGAGGAGAAGGTCACCTTGAGAGAACACAAGCGAGGGGAGAGTTGTAGGAATCGCAGAGGAGGAATGAATGAGGCAGAACCCGTCTCCTACCCACCTGCTTCTGGGCCTGCTGAATTCACAGCTGTGCAAGGGGAGGGGGCAGTCCCAGGGAGGGAGGGAGGAAGCACAAGACTGTGCAGGCAGAAAGCCAGGTGAGGACAAGGCCTGGCAGGGGTGGGAGAGAGGGGGATGACATGCTCGGCATGTATTTGCACCCTCTTGTGAGAAGCAGCACTCTTTTGGCATGCATGGAGGAAGGAAAGCTGCTGCAATACATTAAGGAGCGTCTTTGCAAGGTTTTCTCTTCAAAGCAAAGTAGAAGGAGGGTTCTCTTTCAATTGTGCTTCTTCCCAGGCCACCTGCACTCAGGCATGGAGATAAATGCTCTGTCCCTTTGACAAAGATGTGTGGACGTGGCAAGCAGCTGGCCGCCACAGCCTCAAAGTGCCTAAAGGGTAGGATGTGGCCAGAGGGGCTGTTTTAGGCATTGGTTGAGTGGACGAAAAGATTTCAGTGTCTGTGGGGGAAACCTATAATAAGGTCCAGTGGTCCCCTTTTAGATATATGTGAGATCAGAAGAAGAGTTGGTTTTTATATCCTATTTACTTCCCAAAGGAGTCTCAAAGCATCTTAGAATTGTCTTCCCTTTCTCTTGCGACAACAGACACCCTGTGAGGCTGGTGGAGCTTAGAGAGCTCTAAGAGTCTGGTCTGTGAGAACAACTCTAATAGGACTCTGACTAGTTCAAAGTGACTGCATGAATCAGACTCAGTTTGTCAGATTAGAGGCTGCCATAATCTAACCACTACACCAAGCTGTAATAAAATGCAAGCCCAAGCTATTTAAGAGCATGTTTTGTTGTTCAGTCTTATACCTCATAAGAGTGTACCCAAGAAATGGTCACAAGTGGTGGTGATGATGTGTGTACAAGAGGCCAGCTCTCTGCATGGCTAGGCCTGCAAAGGGGCAAGGGTGAAAATGTCCGAATGGGTTCCAGTTCGCTTGAATATAGGAACAAATCCTGTGAATGTATACACACATGTGCTTAGTGTGCTCATACATCTCCACGTTGAGCCAAACTATGTGCTCCTTCAGAGATGATAGATTGATTGATTAATTGATTGGTTAGGGTACTTAACCAGCATATAAAACATATACAATTAACATAGGTTAAAATTTACAGGAAAACAAAATAAATTCTAAAAACCATTAATAACATCATCATTAAAATTTAAGATTAAACAATCTAAGATACGTTATAAATTTAGCTCTTCACATATAGAAACATGGAAACATACAGATGCATACTTAGGGGTTGTTCCTTGGACATGATGGCCTGCATGTGAGCCCTCTCTTTGTAAAGGAGAAGGGATCAAACCCCTAACAGTCTGGTTTGGCATCGTCCATCCCCTCCTGAAGTTGTTTTGTTGCCTTTTTTCTCCTTTTACGAGCTCTGTCCATTTTTTAAAAAAATTCTCAAATGACTCAGCATTTCATGGGAGAGTGTTCTGCAGACTAATATCTCTCAAGGCAGGTTAGCCAATGGCTGCCGATTCCTTTTGTTCCCCCTTTTGTCCTCATAATATTCTGCTTAAACACCCAATGCTATTCCCTGCATAGTCAAGTAGACATCTCTGCCAACTTCGCTGGGCCACTCCCTCACCAGAAACTAGGCCAAGCTCTTGAGTTTCAGTTCTGCTAATGCAGCTCTGTAAATGGAACCCTTTAACCATGATACTTGTCCTTTCTGTAAAGCCCTGAGTGATGCTCAGTGTATATATATAGTTGAATGCCTATGTATGTACCCCTGGGCTTACAGTGGGTGATTGCGTAGTAGCAACTACATCCAAGTCCATGAAGCATGTGCATATTATGGCTGCTATGGGACCTTTCCTTCCTCTGAAATGCAAAGCAATCTTCTCCTCAGCTCTGAGGTAACGCCTCAGTAGGCCATTCTGATTTCTGTGACCTAGTTCTCATTGATGGACCAACCAGAACTTGGGTGATATTATCTCAGACAGGTGACTGAGAGGGAGAGAAGGATTCTAGAACAGACAATGGCTAGGTGAACCAGGGCTAGAATAGGGCTAGGTGAACAATTATTTGATTTGGAATAAAGCAGCTTTGTATTGTTCGTTACTCATAAAACAAGGCTGGCCTACGGTCACACTAAGATATCTTGCCAGCAATTACACTGAAGTTCCCTGTACTTATTTAAAATGTTTGTTAGCTGCCTTTCTACCTTGTGGATGTCAAGGAGGTTAGCAATGTAAATAAAGTAACATTTAAAAAAAAACCTCATAAAAGACTATACGACTAATCTCCAATTAGGACTGCCAACAAATAAAAACTAAATTAGACAAATTCAGTCCTAATAAAACTGCCTCCAACTTACTTCTGAAGATTGAAAGGAAAGGGGACAGGCATATCTCCCTGGGGAGATTGGTCTACAGTCATGGATGTGCCACTGAAAAGGCCCTTTCCCATGTGCCTGCCAAATGAGATTTTTTTTGATAGGCCCTATGATCTTAATTCCTGGGCAGAAACATATGAGAGAAGACAGTCCCTCAGATATGCCAGTCCCAAGCCATGTAAGGCTTTAAAGCAGTGGTCCCCAACCCCCAGTCCGGAGACCGGTACTGGTCCGTAGATCAGTCGGTACTGGGCCACAGCTCCTCCTCGTCCTCCTCCCTGGCTGTTGCCTTGGGGGCTGCCCTGCCACTCTGCCACCAGCTCACCTTTGGTGCTCTCTAGCGGCCGCCATGGCTGGGGCTCCCCCTTGGAGTGGCACTGCGCAGCTGCTGCTGGCAGCACCCCTCAGCGAGCGGCGGGAAGTCAGGAGTGCCGGCGGGAAAGCAAGTGGAGCAGGGGCTCAGGCAGAGGTGGTGACGTCCCTTGGCAAAAGACTACCCCCCCCCCGGGCCTCAGTATAATTGTCAAGCCTTGACTGGTCCCCGGTGATAAAAAGGTTGGGGACCACTGCTTTAAAGGACAAAACTAGGAACAGAGGAAGATAAATCAGCATATGATTGTTTGAAGTGGCTGTCAGCCACCCCCATTTGACTAAGGAAGGGGGAAGCACAATATTATTATTATTATTATTATTATTATTATTATTATTATTATTATTATTATTATTATTGCCATAAGATTTCTGAGAAAGAAACCCAAAGCTGCATTCTCAAGTGGCACAAGGATATTACTTTAATGAAGAATAGTTCTTAGTCAGATCTACGCATCCTACCCCACTGGTTTGTCACACAACTTCATACGGAGAACATCTGCACCTATAAATACTCTGAGATATAATGAAGCTGAGATAGGTGGAAGCTTCTGCCCTCTTCTTCCACTATTCTACTCCTCTGTCTGCTATGATATTATTAAAGGCAGACTGACTGACCAAGCATACAGCAGAAAAAGCTTTACGAAGGAAGAGTCAAAATAACTTTTGCAAATTTTGCTGAACCAAATTTTGGGAGTTAACAAGCATGTACAAGTGTTAGCGTTACATATGGACTCACTTCAGATGCTGTATGAAACTATGGATTAAACTAATGACTGTTAGTATACTTGCAGATCACTATTTTTAGTCAAGGGCTGACAAGCCAGGATCTGACGTCAGTTTGTTATCCATGGGTAGGGATAGTGTGATGTCTGAGTGTAGATATTCTGGCTTAATCTTGGTTTAATTCAGTGGTGACTTCAGAACAAAAGGAAATTAAGCTAGTATTAAACTAGTGGGAATTTTATTTTCTTAGAGCTAGGTTCAGCTGAGTTGGGGGAGTCTGACCGAAGGGAGCAGAGAGAACCCCTGGAGACAGGCAAGATCTTACCCACCTCACCAGTTGCTAGATGGGTCGGGTGGGGGGAGGGGAGGGTTGGGAGGTGACAAGAGCAGTGGGGTTGGGAGGATTAGTGTGGGTCAGTGCAGCTGGGGGGCGGAGGATCTATCTTAGGAGGGATAGGTGAACTAGGGTTCTCTCTTGGGGGGCGGAGGGGGAAATGGAGCGAGAGGCTTGGTCAGCGGGGGGGGGGGCTGTCAAAGGGGCTGGGATACCAATGATCATTGGCCAGGGGTGCTATGGTTGGGGGAGGAGGTTGGACAAGAGAAGGGTTGGGAGCACTGGTGTCCCATGTTGGGCCCAGCTGTGGAAACACACGCTTACCCACCTTAGCAGGAGCACAACTTACCATTGCGCCCCAGGCTAGGAATCTGGGTGTGACCATTGATGCCTCCCTAACTATGGAGGCACAGATCAAAAGAGTAGCGGGCCAGGCATTTTTCCATCTTCGCCAGGCTCGGCTACTAGCACCCTACCTGCCCCCCGATCACTTGGCCACAGTGATCCATGCAATGGTCACCTCCAGAATAGATTACTGTAACTCACTCTGTGCAGGCCTACCCTTGTCCTTGGTCCAGAAACTTCAGCTAGTGCAGAACGCAGCTGCTAGGGTCCTCACTGGCACACCTTGGAAGGCCCACATCCAGCCTGTGCTGAGGCAGTTGCACTGGTTGCCTATTACTGCCCGGATCCAGTTCAAGGTTTTGGTTTTAACCTTTAAGGCTTTACGCAGGTTGGGACCCACATACCTGCGGGACCACCTATCGCCCTATGTCCCCCGCAGGACTTTACGCTCTGCGGGGGGAAACCTATTGGTTGTTCCCGGCCCTGGGGAAGCACGCTTAGCCTCAACGAGGGCCAGGGCCTTTTCTGTCCTGGTCCCTACCTGGTGGAATGAGCTCCCGGGAAAGCTGCAGGCCCTGCGGGATTTGGCAACATTCTGCAGGGCCTGTAAAACGGAGCTCTTCCACCGGCTCTATGGTTGAGGCTGTGGTCAGTGGAGTACATCTATTGCCTCCCCCCTACAGTGGATATCATCCTTGCTCCATTTTCTCAATGCCTTTGATTGTAGAGGGAGTGGGTTGTTGTCCGCCATGTTATGAGTTTTAGAGTCTTTTAATAGGGAGTTTTAATGGGAATTTTAAAGTACTGTGACCCACCACGAGTCTGTTGGGAGGTGGTGGGATATAAATCCAAACAATAAATAAATAAATAAATTTGTCAAGATGAACAAGCTGGATCCTGATTTCACAAAATAACCATAGTTGAAATTCATTTATTTATCATATAGCATGTGTGCAAGATAGCTAGGATATCCTAGGATTCTATGGCAGGCAGGCACAAGGTGTTTGATGGTGGTCTGACATCGCCTGCCTCTGTGTCATGAGCCTAGTGTTCCTTGAAGGTCTCCTATCCAAATACTAGCCTGGGTTGACCCGGCGGCTTAGCTTCCAAGATCTGATGAGACTGGGCATGCCTGGACTATACAGGTCAGGTTACCATAGTTTAAATTAACCATGATTTTTGTCTTCTATCTGAACTTAGGTGATATCTACTTGAATTTCTTTGATGAAGCTCCATATTAAATCTAGAAGTCATGTGATATGAGAACAGATCTTATAGATTGGCATATTAAATAACAGGAAGCAGAAGACAGGAGCAAACAGAGAATTGTCACTATGGGGTTTTCCAAAGCAGTGGTTCCCCAAAGAATCTGTATTAGGACAAATGATACTTAACTAATCTATAAGTGTTCTGGAGTGAGCAATAAAGTAGACAAATTAGAAGAACACATCTAATTATTCAGGATGTTGGAAACAGAAATGGACTGAAAAGAAATCCAAGAGGACCACTCCAAACTGAATGAATAAGCAAACCAAGGCAAATGAGATTTATTAAATCCTAAATTCCTATGTACACAGATGGGGACTGAACTAGGGATAGGCCATTCAGCCTAGACAAGTCCAAAAAAATACAAATCAGTGCTGATTCAATTACTTTTGGGGCTTATCCATCCCATCAGTTTAAACCCAAGCCCATTTAAATACCACCAGGGCTGCCAAACAACTGATCCCCGAAGAGGCTTCTTTTCACTTCAGGATCAGCTGACTTGCTACATTTGGGCCGAATTGGTTCGAGTTACTCGAACTGGCCAAATTCGAATTAATATACCAAATCAGTAATTCAGATGATTCAAGTTGTACTGGCTCAGGAAACCTTTTTTCTCCAGTGCACATCCCCAGTCTGAACCTGTGATGATCTTGGCACTTAGTTAAACCAGTAGCAGTAAAAAGTGATGCAAATTCCATTCTTGTAATTATTAGGAAAGGAGTGTAAAGACCTATGGAGTTCTGTATATGGTCACCCCTTCTCAAAAAAAGTTATGAAAAAAGTTATGAAAAAAGTTAAGAAAATGAAATGGAAAGAAAAATTGCCAGTAGGGCTGAAATCTTTGGTGTGAGAAAAGGCTAAGTAGGAAAAATATACAAAATTTTTTATCCATCTACCATAATACTGTACTGGAATTTGTGGTCACCTAGTGAAATTGATGAGCACCACACTGGACAACCGGTGGGGCAGGGGCTATGGGGGGGGCTTTCCTTGTAGGGGGGTGCCCCCCAGAGGTTGTCCAGTGGGGTGTTTGGAATTGATGATCACTTCTTCATACAATGCACAATTTGCTTCCTACCAGAAAATGCTCTGATAGCTGTTAGCTTAGATGGCTTCAAAATGGGAATTAAAATATTCATGGAGGTTGGCTTCTGTCATGAGGGTTAAATGTGATCTCCATGTTCGGACACAATGGCTCTCAGGACACCACTGGGTGGGAAACCTCAAGGAAAGGTTGTAGACTTCATGTCATAGGAGCACCTTGATGGATAATATATCAGATAGACCTTAGGTTTGATCCCAAAGGCTTCTTTGTATATGTTCTTACTGTGGCTTCATCAGTTTCCATTGAGCTGTTTAGTTGGGGATCAGATGAAGAAAAAGAGTGGTTTTTACACCCTGCTATTCACTGCCCCAAAGAATCTCAAAGTGGCTTACAATCATCTTCCCTTCCTCTCCCCACAACAGCGGTAGGTGAGGCTGAGAGAGCTTCTGACAGGACTGCTTGGCCAGAAAAGCCCTATCAGGGCTGTGATGAGCCCAAGGTTTCCCAGCTGGTTGCATGTAGAGAAGCAGGGAATCAAACCCAGCTCGCTAGATTAGAAGCCACCACTCCAAGCTGGCTCCTCCTTAGCTGCAAGGTCAAACACTTTAAATTCCAATGACTTATAATATCCCCAGAGGGGTTGAAAAAATTATTTGTGTGTTCAAGGCACTGCAGCTGTGGCATACAAACACTGTGTATACCATACACCCCGAAGAGTTCTCTGCCCTGTGTCTCAAGTCAGCCCTGCCTCTTTCCAGGGAATGTTGCTTATATGGCCCTCAAAGCAAAGACTGCAATGACCCAGGTCAGGATGGCTTATCAGAAGGCTTCATGATACTCCTTGCCCTAGGTGCATTCTAAGAAAAGATTCACCTGGCTTCAGAAGACAGCCTGCCCCCACCCTTCCCAGTAGTCCTTGCCCATCCTCTTATATCTCCCTCACTATCCAAGCCCTCAGGATCTCAGTTGCCCTCATCCCTCACCAGGGTTTATGGGCCCTGCTTCACATGTCTGAGCTGGTTTTTAGCCCCACAGTCCTAGTTGCTGATTGGGTCGTTAACTGGGCAGTGAGGTACCCTGGATTCAGGGACTAACTCTTGCCTGTAGCAAAAAGGAGGAACAAAACAGTAATATGTGTACAGACATAACTAACTGAACTCTCTTTACCGCTGAAACAGGAATTTCAGGAATCTTACTCTAGTCGTGCTCAGACTCTCAACCATAACTTAGTTGGAAAGGCAATGTGATAGGACGGATCTGACCTCAGGCCCATGGATCTGCTCCTCCAGTACGTGGCACTTCACAGAGGAAAGGCCAAGGAACTTGACTTCTCTATTTCAAGAGAGGAGGAAAGGACAGAATAGGGTTGCCAATTCTTGGTTGGGACATTCCTAGAGATTCTGGAGTCCAAACCTGAAGAGGAAGCTCAACTGAGATGTGATGCCATAGTATCTACCCTCCACAATTGCCATTTTCTCCTGGCGATCTCTCAGGTCTGGAGATCAGTTGTAATTCTGGGAGAATGCCAGGCTTCATCTGGTGGTTGGCAACTGTGAGATAGAGGGAGAGGAAAGAAGATGAAGAAAGGCAAAGGTAAATGCAGAGACGCTTATTGAGGGTTGAGGACTAAGAAAAAAAAACACAGTTTCACAAAAGAGGCTATGAGCTGGCATTTTAGCTTACTATTTGCTGTTTGGTCTCTAAGAGCACAACCAGCCCGAAACACTTGCAGCATGACCCCTGGTGGTGCTATGTGGACTTGCAGTAGAGCAATGAGATCCAGGAGAGCTTGCTCAGCTACCAGCAGTCAGATTGCCCAGTGTGATAATGGAAGCCTATGAAAAGGGGAGGGCTCACTGGGGTTATCCAAGGGCAACAAGGTTACTTCTTCTTGGGGGATTCTTGGGAAATGCTTGGGGTCTCCTGAGCTTTTCTTTCTGATAAAGCTTGGAGGAGCTAAGCCTGAGGGAGCCTGTTCCCTTTGCCAGCCCGTCCTCTTTGTCAGCCCTTTTTACCAGTCTTTCCTTCTGAAGAGACATCTTTCCAAGGGAAGTGACCATTGGCAGGGGAGGGCTTTCTGGAGACAGGAGAGGCTCTTAAAGCCCAGTTCATTGAATCATTGTCATCGACTCATTTCATTAAATGAGAAGATATAGGAAACAGCAACTCTGATGCACTGTAGCAAGAAAGACACGGCAGGAGTGCTTTGGCCATCAGGGTGACCTAGGCAGGAAGCACCAGGCCTGCAGAGGCGAAGCCATTACAAACCAGGCTTGAACTTGGGGAAGAGCTGAGTTGTGCTCATCATGAACCATGGATTTCTCTTGAGTCCAGTGGCAAACACCAACAATGTTTTATTCAGCTTAGACTCTTTCATGTGCGCACACACACTTCTTCAGATACACTGAAATGGAAATTACCAGCCCACACAGATAGGTAGATGGCGAACAGTAAATTAGCATACAGCATAACGAAGATGTTTAACAGATTCAAGGAGCAAACAGGAACAGCAACCTTAGTTTATATGGTCACTGTTTGTTGACGTTTAATTCTGGGGGGAGACGAAGTGAGGAAAATTAATATGTCAGAATTGGAGACTGATGGGCAGATGTATCCTTATTGTGGGTTGCTGAGAGCAATTAACTGGGACCCTGCCATTACACTTCATTCATCTCCTCTCAAGCATGGAGGCATCTTTACAGCATCTTCTTCTTTGAAGTGTGCTGGGTGGCTTTGTGGAATCATTTTCCTTCTTCAAAGACCAGAAAAATAGTCCATGGTAGATGGATCTCGCTAGAACTTGGAAGATAAGGTGGGTTGACCACAGTCACTATGGGGATGGAAGACCACCAAAGAAGACAAGGGCTGCAGTGCAGAGGAGAGCAGAGTTGTTTTCTGTTGCCCCAGAGGGTAGGAGCAGAACCAACGGGATGAAGTTAATTCAAAAGAAATTCCAGCTAAATATCTGGAAGAAGTTTCTGACAGAGAAGTTCTTTGGGAGGTGGTGAGTTCTCCTTCTAAGCGGAGGCTAGATAGTCATCTGATAGAAATGCTGATTCTGTGAATTTAGGCAGATTGGGCAGAAGGGACTCTGTCCATGCTTGCCTCTTGTGGCCCTTTCTTGCATGCCCAGGAAAATGCTCATCACCACTTTGGGGACAGGGGGTGAATTTCCAGATTGGCCAGGGATTCTGGTTTTGTTTGTTTGTTTGTTTTGAGGAGGGTATCATCTGGGCATGGAATTGAGGTCATTGCGGGTGGGCTCATGGTTGTTTCTTGCATTCTGCAGGGTTTCTTGCATTCTGCAGGGACTTGCACTAGCTGACCCTGGTGGTCCCATCCAACTCTATGGGCCATTCCGCACAGATTCTTTGTAGCAGGAGTGTGGCAAATTGAAATTGCTACAAATTTGCAGTTATGCACAACGTCGTTGACAATCTGCCACACTCCTGAAACCGATCCGCAAAAAGCGCTTCGTTGTAGCGCTTTCAGGGAAATCCCAAAAAGTGGATTCAGCCTCCCGAAAGTGCTACACTCTTGTAACTAATCTGCAACACTAGCAGGAAAGTTCTGTGCGTTGCCTCCCCCTGGCTCTCTCCTCTGATCTTCCGGCGAAGCGATCGCCATTTTTTTTTCTCGGAGCAAGCAGAGATCAACACACCGGAGAGCCTTTGTTTACCCAATGAGGCTTCCCTGGCTGCAGTCCCTCCCCAGAGCTGTTTTAAGTCACCAAGCACCAAGCACCACACAGCCCCGTTTGCTGGTTTATTTTCCCTTTATTTTTCCCTTTATTTTCGGCCGAAAATCGCGCCCGTGAGGGGGGGGATTTTTTTTTTCACTCGGGGGGGAGCGTGGCAACGATGAAACGGCAACTCAAACACCACCTGCTAGCTAGATTGGTCTCTCCTGCTAGCTAGATTGGTCTCTCCGTTGCAACGAATCAACGCAGATTCGTTGCAACGTGTTTTTTTTTTTAAACCTGCCTTAAAGGGAAAGGGGCTTTTCGGGAGCATGATAACGGCCAGGGGTGGGACAAAACTCGGCAATATCGCTTCCTGGCTAGCGTTTTTTGCCGAGACTGGAAACCTGTGGGAAACGATAGAAATGCAACTGGATTCCACTACAAAGGCAGGTATCCATAACAACAAATTCCACTATTTAAAATGGCATTTTTTTCATTCCACAACCAATTTGCAACATAGATCCTGGTGCGGAATGGCCCTATGATTCACCTTTCTTAACTAAGTACTCTTTAACTTACATGTTACAAGACCTCCAGTGAATGACAACTTTATGCACATCTAACCCTTGAATCGAGATACAGTGATCCTTTACCAGGGCCAGCAGACTACATGATGCAGAGAAAAGAGTCCCTGGTCCCCCACATTTACAGCTGCTTGTCGGGAACTAGTGTGAAGAACATCAAAGTTCAAGGCTGTGAATTGAATCCTGCCGCAGCCCCCGAGATGCAAGCTACCTTTCTACTGCCACAGCAACTTAACTGTCTGCAGCAAAACTTGAGGCTTCATCTCAGTTCCCAGTTGCTCCATCTACGAAGATCATTTGAGCCGATAAGACGGAAAAGACATTGTTTAGAAATGCTTGTTTGTAATCATATTACTCCAGGCTTCTTTCAGATCTACCTCTCTTTTTCTCCTTCCCCTGGCACAAACTTCACTCAGACTGCTGGTTTCCCAGCAACCAGCAAATTGGGTACAGCGGCTGTTAACTCAAGGGCAGGAGCTCACGAATCTCATTGATTTAGACAATCAGTTTAAATGTTAAAACAACAGCAGAAGGGAGATAAAACTCTTAACGAGTGAGATTAAGAAAGCAGTTTACCAAAGTGGAGGACACTATTTTGAGAACATTTAACCGCTCCCCCTTGTGGCGCAAGGTAGAACTGTATATCTCAGTTCTGAAATTGCTCATCAAATCCTGTTTTGCCAGATGCAAGCTATTTTCTTCATCCCAACATAGGCCCAAACTGTTGATTTTTTAAAAAAAATAGTTTTTACTTATTTGGTAATTTACAGAACAATGTTTGAATCCAGTGGCACTTTTAAGACTAACAAAGACTGAATAAATCTTTCAAGTGCAAGTATGCATGCGCCTGAAAACTCACACCTTTAATACAACATTGTTGGCCTTAAAGGTAAGAATGGATTCAAACTTAGTTCTGCAGCTTCAGGCCAACATGGCTCCCCACCTAAATCTATTTGTAATTTATGGTCTGCTTTTCTCAAAAAGACTAAAAATCCTTTCATGCTATTTAATAACAATAACCTAAGAAGCAACGATACTTAGATAATGGAAACTTGATTTTGAAACTTGATTTTGAAAAAAAAAATCTATAAGGGAATCTGATTCTGTGACATTTCTTTTTTCAAGGCAGGAAGAGAAAGTAATAAGGCCCTGGACTAGCCAGGAGGTGGGTGCTGGCCTCTGCTGCTGCTCCAGATGTGGCAGGAGCAAGAGAGGGAAGGACCGGCTCTTCTTTCTTCTTTCCACACTTCTTTGAGGGGGCAGGGTGGTGGGCAGTCAGCCCCCCTTCCTCCAGACATGGAGCCTGGGGCAGCTGTCCTCGTTGCCCTTTGCGTAAGACAGCTTTTCTCAACTTTTTTACAATTGAGAAACCCCTGAAACATTCTTCAGGCTTCAAGAAACCCCAGAAGTGGTGCAATTGTGCAGAGTATGGTTGGAAAAGATGGCTGTGTACACATCCAACTGGGGCCCTTCTATTCCTACCCCTCTAGGTCCATCATTGACCATGGGGGGGGGGAGAGAGGTCGACCTGATCATATATGGTCATATCACCCAAAAATGATTAACAAATTAAAAATATTTAAAGATTAATTAACTCCCATTCATTTTGGAAACTCTTTCAGTGCCATCAAAACCCTGGTTGAGAAAGTGTGGCCTAAGATATTCTTGGTAGCTGCAGTCCAAAGAGAAGGAAGAAAACCTCAGTAATGTGGGGTTACTAACAGACCTGGGGGGGGTGTCCTGTCCCTTAAAGAGTTTGGAAATGGGCAGTTGAAGTTTTTAATGGCACAGCATTCACCAGGTAAATAACATCCTATGGCTATAACAGCAATATATTTTTCTCCAGGCCAACTGGCAACTCTACTTACGTGCCTTTCTCCATTTCCCCTGGGGCCTGTATTATTGAGTGTTATTTTGGCCTACTTCCATACAGAGGCTGTCTCTGCTTTGGTGTCTGAACTGGAGTAATTTAGAGCAGCCACATGATGTTGCATTCCAATTGCCCCCATCCTATTTATGCTCTTTCCCAAACCAACATTGCTACAGATGTTTTGGGGAGGGGGGCGGGGGGAGTGCATGAGGGCCAATGTGGTGTAGTGGTTAAGAGTGATAGACCCTCATCTTGAGAACTGGGTTTGATTCCCCATCCTCCACGTACAGCCAGCTGGGTGACTTTGGGCCAGTCACAGATCTATCAGAGCTCTCTCAGCCTCACCTCCCTCACAGGGTGAGGAGAGGAAAGGAAGATGATTGTAAGCTATTTTGAGACTCCTTTAGGTAGTGAAAAGCAGGGTGTAACTGTCTGAGGTAGTCCGTGGATTAAAACTAGAAGTGTGAGTTTCACACCTGTCCAGATATCACACTGAGTGTCCACTTTACCTTACTTGAAAGGCGTACTTCCTCTACTGCAGATGCAGGGAAGCTGGTAGCGACTGCACAGTGGAGGCCGGTACTCTGTACATGGTCAGATGTTATTATATTTCTAAGGCAAAGCAACTGGGTTGCTGATCATGGTCCATGTTCCTTAATAAGGAGACCACTGTTCTTGGTATATCTTCAAAGGAACTTCCTTCTATAAATCCTATATAAGCCCTTGTGGGTGGTAAGGAAAGAATCTTAAAATTGTCATTAGGGGTAGAGGAACATGCAGTTTGGTTTGTGGTATGTGAATGCCCAATTCATGAACCATGAGCCATCACAAATGTTTAGCCACCAAACTAATAACCACCTGTCATTTTCCCAGAAAACACTTTCCTAGGGGTACTTTCTTTGGAGGGCCATAACAGGCCCCAGAAATCCAATCCTCATCAAGCTCAGGGGCAAGAAGAGGAATATCTGGCAGAGATACCCTGCAGGTCTGGTGTTTCATTTTGATAGGCACAGGTTTAGGAGGCTCAGCAATGTATAGAATGGATCCTTGTGCAGCTAGAAAGATCAAGGTCACAGGGACCTCCCCCAGATGCTCCTCGACATGCCCTCCAAGTTTTGCCTCTCCTGGTTTCTTTGAAACATTGTAAACATTTAGATTGAATGGACACAGCCTGTCTGGAAATGTATCCATTTACTAATGGGCATGGACCTCCATGAACAGCCTGAAAATTCATGGCAAGTTTGTGTGGGTTGACCTACTATGAACTTCACTTTGTGAACCACAAACTGGCCAAAATTTATCTTGAACGTTACTCTGAAGATGGGGCAAACAGCAAATGGTGGGGTGGGAGCCTTTGATCACTGACAGTTTTATTTCTCCTATGTTTTTGTGAACTACAACTGAATTCCAGGGGATAGATTGGCTGTTTTGGCAAAGAATTATCATATGGCTGTATTTGGATGTGTGACAGAGTTTACTAATGTAACAGAATTAATTTTTTGTTGTATATTCCCACCATCATGTTGGAAATTCTAAGTCTGAAATAGAGTGCATGCATGCCTTGAATAAATCTTTGTTAGTCTTAAAGGTGCTACTGGACTCTGATTTTATTGTGCTACTTCAGACCAACATGGTTACCCATTTGACCCTGTGAACCAGTTTCTGTCCATCTTTAATTATCATCCCGCCAACTGAAAAAGGCGTCCCTGGCCATTGTGCAGAATCTTTCCTTGCATGGTATACCCCCAGGGCCCTGTATCACCAGGTTACCTACCCATAGGAGAAGACAGAAGGCTTTCACTTCAAAGGAGATGTTTTCTTCTTGGGTGCATCTTTCCACTGGCACTGGGAATAGGATTGGGTCGGTAAGGCTGCAAAGCCTGTGCTGGTTTCATGATCACCCTCATCAGCAAACTGGCCAGACAGGGACTTTTGGAGGACAACGGTCTCCATGCCATGCATGAACAATTAATATTGGCTGTGAAGAATGAGCACAGGCAGGGCCAAGCAGAGGCACAGACTTTGCAGTGATCAAGTTGCTAGAAAGCTCAGAAAGCCCAGAAAGCTCTCCTGATTCGTTAGCAGCCCTAGAGCTGTGGAAAGAAGTACAGCTATGATGGGCCCCCTGTCTCTCCATCGTCAAACCTCCAGGCCCCACTTGAAGGTTGGCAATCCTAGTTCAACTCCCCCCTCCCTCTTCTTTCTTCCCTCCGTCCCCCAGGTGCTACATTCAGAGGAGCAGCCCATAGACATGTCTGTCTCTTCTCCATGAAGGAAGGCAAGCCAAATTCAGACCTGCCTGCCCACTCTGACTCTGCACGTGTGTGGACAGCTATGAAGGGCCACTTGTAGGAACGAGTATCTACACAGGGTTGATTGAACGGAAATAGACATTACCCTTTTCGGTTTTTCTTCTCTATACCTTTGTCTCCAGTCTGCAACTATTGTTTAAGCCCCCACAGTGACACCTGGACTTTATGCTGCACTGCTCTGCTGTATTTTGAATGCATACTGTAACAGGAATCAGCTTGGCAGATTGCTGTAGGAGTGCAAGACTCGAAGGCCCGTTTGGAGATCAGCCAAAGAACCCCAGGCTGGAGCCTCTGTGACTGGACAGTGCGGCCTTTGTGTGAGTGCAGTGCTGGGATGACAGGAGCAAGTTGCCAGGAACCCCAGCCGTTGGGGGCAAGAAGGTGGTAAAGGCAAGCAGCGTGTCACGGTAAAAATGCTTGCTTCTAAATGTGTGCTAAAGTGCTACAGTTCGTACGAGCGTGGCTAATTTTGTAATATTCAGAGGATGCTGTTGTTCTCCTTTAGTAATTGACTAGTTCTGTTGCTATGGAGTGAAAGCTTTAGTTCACCCCATCCCTGCTGCTGCAACACTTTATCACTTACTTACATCATTGTTTTATTTAACAAAGGAGATGGCTAGCTGGAAAGTAAAAACTAACCCCTGTTGGGTGTAATTTAAATTATCCATGCACATTTTCTGTGTATACTCTTTGCTCAAGTGCATTTTGCTTTATTTCCTTTAAAGGTGAATTTGCAGTATGCACAGGCATACCACCTCAGCCAAATTTTTTTTGGGGGGGTGTCAATACATTGAGGGGAAGAAATTTCCCAAAAGAATTCCCCAACAATATATATAATCAAATCAAAATGATTATTACATCATACTTCAGATATATTGATGTACACTCTTTCAGTAAAGATGAAACTTTCAAATGACATAAACAAATGAATTTTAAAGCAAAAACTAGTTCACTGCTGGCATACAAATCTTCAAGTATTTAAAAGTGTATGTAAGAACTACAGATGCTGGGAATTTGAAAACCACAGAAGAAAAACCAGGAAGATAAATGATAACATAAAATGAGGACCTGGCTAAGCTCTACAACTGAAAGGAATAACTTCCACAGTCAACATCGCCAGCCACGGATTCTTAAGAGACGCATCCAGCCACTTGAGAATGAGGTGGTAGCTGTAACTACTCAAGAGACCCCCTCCCACACATAAGGAAGTGTGGCATTTTGGGAACAGAGATTATGGAAAGGCCTAGCATTTGCTACGTTCACCACCTTTATGGGAAGAAACACGAACATTCGCTGTTTTTACAGTCAGCTGAAGCTGCTTCTTTTCTTTCAGTCCCATATTAGGATTTTTAAAAGGGACACAAAGTGAATGTTTAAATCTGATTTTTAAAAATTAATCCTGTGGTATGATTTGTTGGGTTTTTTTTTCCAGCATGTGTATTTCCAAGGGCTAATGTATACTGCGTGCCTCCTGCATTCTCTTATAGGAGTAGGGGCCAAGCTGATAAAGAAAAGAGAGCTATACTGACAGAAAAGTCTAAGTGTATTGCAAGGAATAACAGCCAGCCACTTTCCTTGGGTCACCTTGGTCTTAATTCCCAGCAATCTCTGTGGCTGGTGGTTGATATAGGTGCTTAGTTCAGTAGAAACGGCCTGTGGGCAGACGAGGCAGGCAGAAATAGGCATCGGGGAAAAGGCTCAAGTTGATGGGATTGCCATCTAAGCGAATGTCCTCCAGTGCCCGACGGATATGACTGTGATCTCTGCTGTTGCAAAATGCATCTTCATGCATGGTCTGGATGTTGTTGTTCTGGCAGGGAAACAAAAAGCAAGGAGAAAATCTCAAATGGCCAAGCCAAGTCTCTTTTGAAGTGGCAGAAAGAACTTTTTAAGACAAAGAAAAGGGTTGCCAGCTCTAGGCTGGCAAATTCCTGGAGATTTTGGGGATGGAGCCTGAGGAGGGGAGGGTTGGAGGAGGGGAGGGATCTTATAATAGCAATAACGCAGTAGAATTCACCTCCCAACATAATCATTTTCTCCAGGGAACTGAATTCCATAGCCTGAAGACCAATTGTAATTCTGGGAGATCTCCAGCTACCACCTGGAAGCTGGCAATCCTATCAAAATGAAGAAAGGGGACTAACTGGTAAGTGCTTCCCCTTTCATATGGAACATCATGATCCTTTCGACTGGCTAAATAATGAGCTGACCTGATCTGTAGGGCAGCCTGATTTTTCCAGTTTGGATCAGGGCATTAGGCTGAACACAGTTCTCTTCTGTAGGGGGCAGCGGACAGGACCAAAAGGGGAAAGGGAATATCAGGTGGAGGAAGCCTGCTTGACAGAAGTGTTTCTTGACAGGAGCAGAACAAAAATAGAGTCCAATAGCACCTTTAAGGCCAATGAAGATTTATTCAAGTTGTGAGCTTTCGAGTGCATGCACTCTTCCTCAGTCTAAATAATTGTTGTTCATTTAGTCTGAGGAAGAGTGCATGCACTCAAAAGCTCACACCTTGAATAAATCTTTGTTGGTCTTAAAGGTGCTACCGGACTCTATTTTTGTTGTACTACTTCAGACCAACACGGCTACCCACTTGAAACTAGAACAGGAGCAGAACCAAGCTAAGTGAAATTAGAGGGGTTCCCATCCATAGACAAGTGTATACATGAGCCCAACTCATGGCCCTATCCCTTGCATTTCCTAGTAACCTATAACAAAATGAGAAAGAATGACTGTTGTGTTTCAGAGTCATTCCCTTGGCTGCTGGTGTCTCAATAGCTGGCAGTCAGGGTCTCTGTCGCTGCCTCACCTGTAGATGCAAAGACCGCAGTCCCTCAGGCAGGGGCACTGGGATATAGTCCAGTTTGTTATCAGCTAAGTAAAGGAACTGTAGCTTCTTCAGATCCTGAAAGCACATGAAAGAAGGATCAGGCCTTTACTTGCCCTAACTTTCAATTCAGGCTTCCCAAGATCTTTCCTGGATTTTCAAAAGAGGCCAATTTGTTTGCGTATGTCTTAATCAAACCCATTCTAAGAGGATGCAGCCATAGAAACTGTCAGGATTTTGCCACCAAATTGATCTCTAAAAATACATGTGCAAGAAAACTGGACATCATGCACCACTTGGTTTTTCTTTAGACAGACTTCGAGTAAATTTCATGCTATATTGAAGCTGCACATTTTTCCAGGGTTGATTATGCATAAAAGGTTTCCTCTGCTGTCAGAAGTCCCCTTTGTTTTTTCTTTGGTTTCTGCATGTGGCCCCAGTTTCCAAGTGGATATCCTCCCATGGTTTTTTTCAACTCTACATTGTACTTACCCCTTCCAGTGGTGAGTACCCATTTCCCTTGCATTTTCCCCATGATATCTGAAAGTTGCTTTGCAATGGTTTCCTCCCTTTCTTTGGTCCTGGAATTTTTTTCAAATGCAAAATGTTCCGCTGCTTTTGTCTCCACATCCTTCATCTACTAATAGGAGGTCCATTGGCCCCTTGCTCCACACCACCCACCAATGAGTGTCAAATAAACACTCTAAACATTTTTCTGGTTTCTCGGTTGTTTTTGCTTTTTTTCTTCGGGAAGCACAAAAGAAAACTGCATTAACAGAGCACATGCATAAATGGGTCAGGAATCGATTTAAAAGAGTAAGTGGATTGATGCAAAGAAAAAGATGAATGCATAATTAACCCAGGTACTGGACCTGGTTTCATAGTGAACATGTATCGGCTTCTTATTACAAGCAGATGTACATACGCACATACAGGATGTTTGTGTATTCACTATCACATATGGACAGGGCTACTGTAGCCCTGTTCACAAGTTGCAGTGAATACATTTACAATTTGTGTGTCATGTACATTAATTTTGTTTAATATGTGTATTACGTAATTCTTAGGTTACGTTCAGCTCTTGTACAGCTGAGCATATGATGCAAACCCCCCACTTATCCATGTACTAGTCCTTAGTTTCAGTTGCCAGGTGAATATGTCATGGCTGTCTCTTATAACATGCATGCACCTGTAGGTAGGATGTATGTGCATTCAGTGTAACATGTGATCATACAAATACCTTCCAAGACTTTTTGTCCCACAAATTCACTGGTTTATTAATATAGAAATGATATTCTGAGTTCACAATGGGAGACAATCACAGAGAAGCAGTAATCTATTGATCAGAAACAGATTTGAAAGTTTTACCTGGAAGGCTTCCGGTCGAATGCCTGAACTCTGGATCATGTTAAAGCGGACATCCAGCTGTATAATGCCACTGGGCAACTCAGGCAGGGAAGTCAACTTGTTTTCAGGGAGAATAAGTTCTTGCAAAGAGGGCAGCAGCCGGAAGGAGTCTTCATCCACCCAGGAAATAATATTGTTTGTCAAGTCAATTTGTTTCAGTTTTGCTGTGGAAAAAGTTCATATTCAAAGTGGTGCAGATGCTTTACTAGCCATCACTGTTCACAGGTTATGCTTGTGTCCCTTGAAATGTTATCACGCCCACTCTGGATAGTGCAGGAGACATAATTCTCCCTGACTACTACCCTTTAACTTTGGGATGAATTCACAACATGATGTGATGGAATGGTGACAGAACACAAGCAACCTGCTGTACTGCCTGCCATTCCACACCACCATTTCCTTCACCCTTTCCCTTCCCCTCAAGCGCTGGTGGAATTGAGAAGGTAGGAGGAGAGTCTTGTTAATTCCTCACCAAGCTTTAAATTAAAACCAAAGAGAAACAGTGCAGCATGTTCCTTAGGCGGAGGACTAGAACTACACCTGGGTCCAAGCCCCCACTCAGCTTTAAAGCCCACTGGGGTACCCAGAGGAAAGAAACAACAATGTGGCAGATGTTCACAGAAAAGGAAAAGTGCATGCACTCTTCCTCAGTCTAAGTGAGCACAAGTGAAATTGAACTAGGTGAGCAATAATACAAAGCGCAAAAATGTCACTTGAAGGGATTTTCAAAGATTATAACAAAATGTTTCCAAAGTAACGTGCTCCCAGAATTTATGAGAATAATTCCTGATTTGATCACGTCAACTGGCCCTAAATTGGAGATGGACCAAATCAATCATCGGATGCAATTCAGTATAAACAAAACCCAGATTATGAAATAAGAAGGTTTTCAAATATTTCCAGCTGAGATAAATGCACAGCAAGTTTCCCCACTGCTCTCAATGGATGCTTTACTTTTGACTTTGTTTGCAACAGGGAAAGTGACTCAATGAGAGTAAAGCACGAATGAGGCAGAAAGCTGTATAGGTGGCCTTGTTTGTAACAGGGAAGGTGGTTTGCAATACAACTGCATGCAGTTTTTCCAATCTAAACCCGTTAATTTTAACGGACTTCATCTGGAGTAACTCTGCATGAGGTTGCACTGTTACTTGAGGGTGAGACTGCTGGTAAGCTGCAAAAATCTAAAAATTAGGGCATACTGAGTCCAGTGAAGTCATTGGCTTGAATCCGAGTGATACGATTGAAGCGAGCATAGAAGTACACAGTCTCCAAGGGCAGAGGTGGGATGAGTTCTAGATCGGTGTCATCACAGTAAACAGAGGTTCTGATGCACACACAGGCCAAACAGGTGGGAAGACCTAAAAGCGAGACAGGACTAGGTTACTACAATGTGCTTTATGCGAGGCAGGCTCTGAAAACAGTCTGGAAGGGTCAGCTGGTTCAAGATGATACTGCATTTGGCAGAAAGGGTTTTTTAAAACTGAAGGGTAACGCTTCTCTCCATAGTAATAGTGATGCCTGTAACTGTGGTTTCCACACAGGGACCATCTTGTCCAGTTTCCCTATTACAACTGTGGTGGCTGATACAGCACAACAGATATTGTGATTCCACAGGGCATGTTCCCCTGCTGTTTCCCTGCTCTTGCTGATCACTTGGTGCGGATGGATGGAATATCCATCCATATTCTCCTCATGAAGCCTTGCAGTCTCCTTCTTGCGCAAATATAACATAGTGCAGATACTCTGTGTTTCTGGGTAAATTTACATTCAATGTAAATCTTCCTTCAGTTATTAGCACTTCAGCTGGCTCAGTTCCACAGGGCCTGCAAGATGGAGCACTTCTGCCAGGTGTTTGGTTGAGGCCAGGATAAGGACATTAACATCATCCAGGCCCCTCCTTTGAGCAAATGCGCCCTTCTGCTGGCTAGGAGATAACATCATGGAGGCAGTGGCAGAGCATGTTTGATTATTCTTATGATCTCTGTAAATGCTGTTATTAGGCTGTTAAATTTTTATGATGGTCTTAATATCTATGTATTATTTTAAACTTGTAAGCTACCATGTGCCAGCTTTGCTGGGAATGGCAGGGTAAAAGTCAAAAGTATAAATAAAGAAGCAAGCAACTAAACAAACATAAAACCTCTTACTCCTCCTCCATCTGCTAAAAAGCATTACGTTTGTGGATCAGATCACAGTGTACCGGGGTCAACATTTCATTTGCAGTAATGGCCAGTTGGACGTTTCCAGTGCTCCCCAGACATTAAGATTCCAAGCCACTCACCCTCTAGCGTCTGCTGTTCAGATGCCTGCAGCCTTTGTGGTTAGCTTCTCTAGGGTATATCCTGTCACACTGAGATAGGCTGACCTCACACTTGAATAGAGGTGATTTATCTCTTTTGATTTAGGACCCACAAAAGTTTGATGACATAAGGAAATAGATTTTAAGAAGACAGAATATGAAGTTTCTCCCAGGCCATATTATGCCATATTATTCCCTCTCCCTCCCCTAAAAGTGGGGGATAGGATTCATAACTTTGTCATATTATGAAGCAGCAGTCAAAATGACTGGAGATTCAGTTTGTGTTATGAAGATATGAGAAATGTTATATGAGAGTCACCTTGGCCCAATTCATAAGCAAGGGCTTAATTCACTTTGGGGGGAAAGAAACAAATGGGGAAAAAAAACTATTGAGTCAACTCTAATTAAGACATGGATCACAAGCTATCAGCAATCCAAAGAGGCTGCTTAAAAATGAATCATTCCTGGCCAAGTCCAATCCAGAAGAAGCAACACTTTCTGAATGGATGGGGCTACCCATAATTTTTTGTTTGCCTCTCATATATAAAGATACAACCCCTGAAGGAGATATTTGTGCACTCAAAAACCATTGCTACTATTTTTTCAGCTAACAGCCCATTGCAGAGTTAAATCGACTGCAGAGACATGACAAGATTCCAAGCACCAATTAAAAACACTTGGATTAAAAAAATAAAAAAAAATAAAAATAAAACACTATTCAGAGAACTAAACAGGCCCCAGATCTATTAGTGGAGGAGTTCAAAGCAGAAAGGCAACAATTTCCCTCAGCTTACTACTTAATTTGTCCTGGTTCAGAGTGACAGAAAATGAATAAAGATATTTATCCCTCTCTACAGGATTTTAATTGTCACTAATCTAATTGCTACTCTGTCCGATTGCTGCTACGTGTCTGCTCATTAAAGTGTTGCTTTGTTGCTGTTTTTGTTTATTTCAAAGCCGTTCTTTTCTTAGGCTCCCCTCACATCTCAAGGAAGAAGCCCCATCATTTTTTATAGAAAAAGAGCACATTCCCTCATGTTCCCTGAGGAAGAAAAAGGGACTGCGGGGAAAGTGGAAGGAATGGGGCTGTCTCTCTTTAATGCCCAACAGTATGAAGAGCTTTTCTATCAGTTAAGATTCTAAGCAACACAGAATTAAATAAGCTCCCAAACAAAACAAAAATTAATAATAAAAACTAATTGGGAAAAACATAGAAGCCAACAACAAAAACGTAGAAGTTTAAGATTAGCAAGACTACCTTGAAAACTGATTTTTTTTAAAAAAATGATATTGAGTATGTTTTAGGATTCACTGGCTATGTGAAACAGAATTGTTTTAAATATATATAGCACATATTTACATCACTAATATGTCTCCCAACTATGTCTGTGTGATGCTTTAAAATGATTGTATTATTTTTGGGAAGGAAAATGATTTTTTAAAAGCAGTTCTATACAGCAAAACAAAAAAACCCTGATTGGGCAATTTAATTTGGTTACTATTGCAGTCATAAAGTCTTATATGTGTTCCAGGTGTTCACAATCATGAGGAAACCCTGGATGCAACCTATAATGAAAGAATTACAGGTAGGGGATGGGTGATGAGAATGGGAAATGTGAGGGGTTGCCTGTTTATCAATGTTACTATGAATATGGGCAAGAAAATGAGAAAAAAGGATGGAAGATAAAATTGAACTTGAGACCTTTGTTGCCTCAGTTTAAGCAACATTCTCAGAAAGAGGCCACTGGGATACAACTTTTTACCAATTCAGCCCCATGCCTCCCTTACTGTTAAAAAGGAAAAGATTTGCTCACTCACCCTGATTTATGACAGATCCGAAGAGACCTGGTCCCTTACTCTTGGGAGTTGCAGAGCTTGGTAGCTTGCTTGGTGGAACCTCAGTTGGTACAGCTGTTGTGCTCAGAGGCTGTGGAAAACCCCTGGTAGGAGGGGCTAAGGTATCAACTTCAATCTGCAAGTCAAATACACATGGCTTTCCAAATCAATACCAGTTTACAGGCATGAGCCGTGCAAAGCATTTCCTAATTCACAAGTTTTCAGGTTAATATTTATTTAAAATATGCACATTCCATTTTCCTGCACAAAAGTGGCCTCAAAATATCTTATGAAGTCATCACATCGCAATAAAAAGAACATGGGTAAAAATACAATAAACATTATTTTAAAAGTTTAGTTCCGCTAGAGAATTTCTGCCAGTGGAGCATGAATTTGTCACCTCCACTCTCCCCTTTTTTTCAAGAGGCATGAGATATGCTTAGGACGGCAGCCCTGAAGATGAATGCCAAACCAGTTCTGGGAGGCTCAGAATCATTCACAGCAGTCTCTGAACTCTGACACATAGAAATTAAGGGGAAAGTCCAGTCTCCTACAGAACATCCATGGCTGCCTATATACAAGAACAGCACAGTGAGAAGTTTCTATAAGCAGGTCCATTATGTAGGATGGAGTAGTCAAACTGTGGCCTTCCAGATGTCCATGGACATCTGGAGGGCCGCAGTTTTAAAACACAAGTGCTGGGAAAGGAGAGTCTTCCTCCCTGCTGCCAAACAGTCTCCTTTCCTGAACAGTCCAATCTTGCTATTGATGCTTGACACATCCACTTTGTTGGTCCTGAAGGGTTTTAATATATTTTCCAAGGCAACTGCCACAACAATCCTCTATCCTCTTCTGAAATCTGCACTGTCCTTGGATAAATAAGTGTTATTAAAGGTAAAGGTATCCCCTGTGCAAGCACCGAGTCATGTCTGACCCTTGGGGTGACGCCCTCCAGCGTTTTCATGGCAGACTCAATACGGGGTGGTTTGCCAGTGCCTTCCCCAGTCATTACCGTTTACCCCCCAGCAAGCTGGGTACTCATTTTACCGACCTCGGAAGGATGGAAGGCTGAGTCAACCTTGAGCCGGCTGCTGGGATAGAACTCCCAGCCTCATGGGCAAAGCTTTCAGACGGCTGCCTTACCACTCTGCGCCACAAGAGGCTCTTAGGTGTTAAGTGTTATTAGGATGACCTTATTGGATAGGGATTGTGTCATCTGCACTGGCTTCCTATTTGATTCTGAGCTCAATACAAGATGCTGTTTTTGACGTTTATGCCTTGTGCCCAGAACTGTTAAAGCAGTGCCTTGTCATGTATCGTCCAAACCTAGATTTGAGATCTACACATGGGACCTTCCCTCAGGAGCCAACTCTAACTGACGTTCTGCTAGGGAGGACCCAGGGGACAACCTTTCCAGTTGTTGCCCCTTGATTATATCATTCCTTCCCCAGGAACCAAGAGTGCTGGCCCCTTCTTTGGAAACAATCTGGACTGAAGACATTTATTTTATTTTTATACTACCCTCCCCTGAGGCTCCAGGCCTTTGAGTTATGCTGCCTAATGGTGCTGAGGAACTTTTTAATGGTGAGTTGGCTGAAATATGTTGCCTTTTCTTGTGCTGTTTAACAATGATGATATTTATCTACTTCTATTATCTGCAATCTGTTTTGTAAACCAACTTGGGGTCCATGTGGGGTTGAAAAGCAGTTTAGGAATGCACTAAAATAAACCAATGTGATTGCTGAGGGACAGGAGAGATGCACCCATATGACTGATGGAAGCTGCTCTACCATTCCTCCTTGGTTGAGTAAGTCAGCATACCTGATGTCCATGTCATACAGGCAAATAGCTGGGTCTACCAGAATCTCCAGTTGTTTCTCAAAGTAACCCCAGTTTTGCAAACTGGTTGAGTTGATGAATTTCTGTATATTTACATGTTATGTTCAAAATATTGGGAATGTTTTACCAAGAACTGGTAGAAGAATGGAAGACTATGGAGATAGGGAATGGGATAGAAACAGGGGGCAGAAAGAAAAAGGACAAGGAATTATGTAGAGCATCAGCATGGCAAATTCTTTGCTTGATATGAGACTACTTCCATGGGAATTTCTTAGTACATCAAATACATAAAGCCCTGACTGGTTGGTGTTGGAAGTGAAGGACTAATATTTCTTAGCCTCAGACTTCAGAGAGGGATTATAAGAGAGTTAGAAAGATGGATAGGCCTGGACACCAACATCCTTTCTCTCTACTGCTCTGATGCGATTGCTACTACCAGGAGATCTTCCCTCCTTCTGGATTTGACATCTTCTCTCCACACTTTTCCATATTATTCTCCATCTTGGCACCCTGGCATGAAATGGATTCCTGCATTTCCCTCCGTTTTGTTTAGCTAGACTAGAATCCTATCTCTATCCTGTCTAGAATGGATTTCCTTGTGATAAAGGACTCATATTAGTTTGAAAAGTTAGAGTCTCTGCTTGCTATTTTGATTCCTTTCTGCACACACACTTCTGCTGTGTTCTGAGCCTTGGGCACTCTGCTAACACACAGGTATAATAACAATTCTAACCATTAGTACCTTTGATGTCAAGTCCTCATAATCGTAGATATCCTCATAATTACTGAGATCAATGATTTCTCCATAATTGTCCAGGCTGACATCATCACTGTCTAGATCCAAGTTGTCATAAAGTAGAATGTCAGTTTTCAGCTTCTTTTTCTTCCCCTCTTCCTTAGGCAGAACTGCTGGAGCCAGTGCAAAAGTCAGGACAGATATTGTGCTCATCAAGGCTGCAGTCTGCATCCCGGGGGTCGGCTAAGTGGGGAGGCAACAATAGCATCATTAAAACAAACAAATAAACAAAAAACCAACCCAGCAGGAGGAATGAACATGCCATTTTCTAGTCAGACGCAGATTCCCTTGTGTGCACTTTTGGCACCTCAGTCTCTCTAGGCACCAGACCTGCAGCGATAAAATGAAAAGAATGGCTCTCCCCATCCCACCTCCGCCACTGAGCAGATTAGAAGAAACAGAGCAGAAGGATGGGATGGAATATCAACATTGAACAACCAAAGCTCACCAGAGCTTAGCTCTAGGCTCCATTTTCTAGAATATGAGTCAAAATAACAAAGCAAGCAATATCCTTTGAGCATGAGCAGAGTGCTTTCCTCCCACTACTGAACAAACACTACCAGTCCACCCCCTCCCATTAGAGCTGCCAACCTCTAGGTGAGACCTAGAGATCTCCTGGAATTACAACTGATCTCCAGGCTATACTGTAGAGGCTATTTACCCAGGAGAAAATGGCTGCTTTGGAGGATGTATTCAGCATTATATCCTGCGGAAGTCCCTCCCCAGGCTCCAGCCCCTAGATCTCCAGGAATTTCCCAGCCTGTAGCTGGCAACCCTCCCCCCCCCCTGCACAGCTTAGATTGGCTTCCAGGCAGCCTCACACACAGTTTTATGTTAGAGCTTAAGTACGGGAAGTGGTAGGAGCAGCAGGGCTAAAAGGGCCTTTCTCAAGGTTAAATGCAGTCTTTAGTAGAGTTTATTCAGTACCATATCCCCAATCCCTGAGAGCCGTTTCCTCGACTGCCTTCTTATTTAACTGTCACAGCTCCCTCTCTGCCTTCTGTGCACGTGGATAGCTGCCTTTCTCGCTCCAACTTGCTGAGCCTTTGCTTTAGCTCCTTATCATTATACCTTCTGTTGCTTCCAAAGCCTTTCTGACCTTGCCCTGCAGCATTTTCAAAAGATGCTCCTTTACAAGCTTCCTACAGAGAGACTGGGGACTTCACAGCTGCAGAAAACAAATGGCTGAAGTTTTGAGCCCCCAAGAGATTATTACTCTCCTTCCTCTTTCAGTCTTTTCCTCATGCTTGAATGTTCTGCTGTGCCTGAGGGGCACAGGATAGAGTCACCTCTGGCTCAAGAAACAGATTCGACTGTTTAACAGACAAGATTGAAAGGACATTCTGGTCCACAGTGACAAAGCAGGAGGCAGCCTCAGAAAAGGAGAGTCTAGCAGGTTCACGCCATCAGGGGAAATGCTGAGAAGCTATTAGCAATTTGGTGAATAACAGCTCACAAATGACTGCTGCTTATTCCCTGGGTCTTGTTCCCCACAGGGCTTAACTCCTGTCCTTAACCCAAAGGGAGCATTGAAGATGGTTCTCCTTCTTCAGCAGAAGGTTTTGTTTTTAATTTGCTAATCTCACAAGGGTTTTTTTTTTGTTTTTAGGATTGACCGAAAGCTAGCCAGGCCAGGTCTTCTTGCGTTAAAAGCAGCTTGGCACACAAAAAGGCAAAGGTTTTTTTGATATGGAAACAAACCTTTTAGGGCTGCCAGTTTATAGGGACTGCGGAATTACAACTGCTATCCAGAATACAGACATCCATTCCTCTGGAGAAAAGGCTGTTCAGGAGAGCGGACTCTGTGGCATTATATCCGACCGAGGTGCCTCCCATCCTCAGACCACATCCGCCTCAGTTTCCACTCCCAAATCTCCTACTTAGCAGAACTTCAGCCATTGTGCAATTTTGAAGGAGTGCGGAACGGCCCTTAGAGTTGGCTCCTGAGGGAAGGTCCCATGTGTAGGAATCTCCAGGAATCTTCCAACCCAGAGTTGGAAAACCTAATTTTAACCTTTTAATGACTGCATGTCAATGTTCTTAAAAGCACAGCTACACAAGAAGGTTGAAAAGTTGTCAACCATAACTCAAAGGTCTGCATGAAATGACTTGTCACTAAAGGGTGTAGAATCATTACCCATATGTACTCCCTTCTTGATTCACATGCTCGAAGCAAAGGACCATGGTGATACCCTAACAATTTTTCTGATGGTAGGAATGGAGGGAGGAAGAGTAATCACACCTGATTCCCTATCCAAATGCAATCTCCGTTTATGTGGTTTTATTCCTGTGAAGATTCTACAGAATAGTATTTTATGTGGCCAAAACAGGTGCATTATTTCAGCCGTGGAAAAGCCTGGAGAACACAACCGTATACTTAGGGCTGAAAAACACAAATCAGGGAAGAGGTGGAGCTCAGCCCAGGACCCTCCTAGACAAAGGTAGAACTAATGGAACAAGGTGTGGAGCCCATGTGCCCAGGGTCAGAGCTGAGCAGTCACAGGGTGGAGCCAATGGAAAATACTAATTCATCTAGGATGCAGAGTTCCCCTCACTCCCCAGCAGAACTGCTATCAGGATAGAAAAAAAACTAGAAAAGGCAGCTGCAGCATTTAGAGAAGCTGGTTTTGAGGCACAGAGAAGGTAGGGTTGAAAGTGAAGACAAAAACTGGTTGCAAACTAGGGTTACCAGCAGGCGATTCACCTCTGTGGGAATGTTGTGGCATTCAGCAAAAGCTCTCTTTAATCATAAAGTTTTGGCTGAATGTTTGAGTGTCACTTGTGATGTGCTGTCATCACTTCTGGTCATGCCAGAAGTGATGTCAGTGTATTGGGATACTGGCCATCCCCTCCATTTCCCTCTCATTTCTCTCTTGCTGCCCAGCTAAGGAGTTGTGGGGAAGACCCTCTTGCAGTGTGACAGAGGGGAAGCTTTAAAAAATGTCATGGCTTTGTCTGCACACCCAAGTCCTATATATACTCCAAATAATGCCCAAGCTCCATAACATAAAGATTATTTGAATACACAAACCACATGAATTTTTTGTAAGCGAAAACATAAGAATGCAGCTTGAAAAATGTGAGTGATTCATGGACAAATGTCCTGGCATTCTCTCTCCCTCCTTTTCTTTTTCTTTCTTCCAAAGTTAAAAGGCAGTGGCAGGGACCCATAACAGAAACTGGCACTCTCAGGCAGCTGTGAGACAGGATAAGAGGGAGAAAGGCGGGGTGGGGGTGGTCCTGCATTATGCTTGCCTTTATTCCCCATCGAAGCTAACATAAGTTCAAGGGAGTCAGTTTGTATCAAGACAATAGCATAGTGGGGAATGCTGTCACCCCAATCTAAACAGTTATTTAACCTTCAAAATATATTCAGAGAACCGATTAAAACTTCCTACCTCTCCTCTAGTTATACCCCACCTCTTAACATTCATCTACCCTTCCTGAAATGTCCATTTACAGAAATAAAACAAGTACATATAAGGATTTCCTAGGATCCCATTCTGCTTTAATTGCATGTTGTCATATATTATATGTGCCTGCACACTCTTACAGAGGCATATGCTCCTTTGTAACCTGAGTGGTTAGTGCAATTACCCAAACACAAGCCAGTTTGAAGAAAATTAAATGGGGGATCATAAGCTCCGGCCACCTCAAGAGAAGAGGCTGTCTAGAACAGGGGCATTCTGAATGTGGTACAAGGTTGCCCTTCATACAGCCCAAGGACAGACTGTGAAGGGAAATTTAAAACTGATTAACTTTCTTGGAAGAGGGGCTGTTTCATTCCAAAGATTATGGTGACTGGCCAGTAGCCAAGAAAAAAAATGGTCAAAGCATTTGTTCCACGTTTTCATGTATCTGTGCATCATCATACATGCTTATATATGCTTAAATGCATGCATGCCTGTGCACCTGTATATTTAAAATATGATTGACATAGGTATACTAATATTTATGTAGGCATGGTGCATGCACATGCACACAAACTCAACACAGTTCATATTACAACATTAACATACCACATGTAAAGATGCACATGCATATAAAGATGCATGTATACATACAGGTATGCATAAATCAAGATATAAGAGCCATCCTTACTTATCTGTATGGGTGCACATACACACACATGTTCTGATATATGTACATACATGTCTACATGCATGCACACAAATATTTCAGAGAATGCTGGTCTTAAAGAGAAAAGCTGATAAAAAGCGAGGACTCTACATCTTTACTCCCCACAAAGCTTCCCTGGATCAAAACCAAGAGGCTTTGAAGAATTACACACTGCCAGAAGAGCTTGTGTGTTGTGCGTTAGCCCCAATCTTGAGGCTGCTTCTAATCTCACAATGTTTCTGCACTGATCATGAAAGTTCCTGACTAAGCCCTGCTTGTTAAGGACAAAAAGGTAGAGGGAAAAGTTGCGGAAGGGGGAGGGGCAAATCACCAATATACATACCACTCTTCTTCCTTCTGACTTGAATGAAGAAAGAAGCCAACTCTCTGTGCTTCTCTAGTTATCTGAGCGATGTGGCTGAAAAGCTTTTAATGAGAGTGGTGGATGGAGTGGATGGAGGACAAAAATGTTTAGAAGGGATAGGTTGGAGAGGGCACAGCAAAAAGGGCAGCCAATCACGGTAACGATTTTTCCATCTGTCACAAAGCCTCCCCCTCCCTGTGGCATCCCTGTGTGAAGCCCTTCACAAATAACTGTGCTTAATTAAGGCTTTTCTCCAAAGCTTGACTTTGCCTTGCTTTTGGGATAGGAGGCCCCAGAGGAGCTTTTTGTCAGGGGGAGGGGGATTTACAAACGTTGCCACAGTTAAGTTCACTTTTTTGAAGAAGTACAAGATGAGCAGGGTAGGGGGATTATTCCAGTCTATGCAGAAACCTCTAAGTACCTGTTCCATTTCTTGGAATCTTTGTCAACAATTCAGATGGGACTAGTTTATTAGGCTCCTATTAAAAGCAATTAAGTCAGTTAAAATGTCAGCATTTTTACTCTTGATATCTTTCTCTGTTCAGCTATTTCCCAATCAGCCTTAATCATTTAATATATAGACTTGCCCCTTCCTTCCCAATTGTTGACCTCTGATATTGTATTCAGTAAAAAAAAAAATGCATAGCCTCTAATATTAGACAAAAAGTAGGGATGGGCACAATCTGGCTCACAAACTAAAGTTCCTCACAAATTTTGAACAGTTCATGGTTTGCAAACTGAAGAATCACCATGAACTTCCATAGATTTTGATGCAGTACATGAAGAGTATAAAGCAGGAGTTCGAATAGTTCAGCCAGCTTGGTGTAGTGGGTAAAAGCAGTGGCTTCTAATCTGGTGAGCCAGGTTTATTCCCTAGTCCTCCACATGCAGCCAGCTGGGTGAGCTTGGGCTAGTCACAGTCCTGTTAGAAGCTGTTCTCACAGACCACTTTTCTCAGAGCTCTTTCAGCCTCACCCACCTCACAGGGCGTCTGTTGTGAGGAGAGGAAGGGAAGGTGACTGTAAGCCACTTTGAGACTTCTTCAGGCAGTGAAAAGTGGGACATAAAAACAACTCTTCTGCATCTGCTGCTCATCCCCTAAACCAGCAGCATTCATGAACTGATGTATCAGTTCATGGTTCAGCCACGAACCATGCCCCAAATCACAAAAATGCAGTTTGTGTCCATCCCTAATTTTAAAAAGGGTCCTAAGGTCATGTGAGATGGAATAATTTAATATGGAACTATGAGGGTAGATACTACTACCTATGCATGACCATTAGTAGTTTTAAATTTATTTAATACTAATATTCTCAACTAAACTTACAGGGCCATTCTGCACCCAATTTAAAAAGTCTTACTGTTTGCAAATGCCATATTTTTGGCATTTTGCACAACATCATAAACATCCAGCATTACATATGCAAACCGGCAGCTACCTCCTCCATTTTAAAGCACTTGCAGGGAAATCCACAAAACTGGATTCCCCCTGCCATGTAGCACTAGCATGATGAGAGCAGCCAGTAAGACACTTGCATAAGTCACATGCGTTATCAAAGTGGCCGAAGTAGCAAGATCTCCAGCTCCAGTGCCCACCCTCGAGCCCACCTCTCTCTCTCTTAACACGGAATGGGGATTTTTAAAAAAGAACAACTGCTTGGAGCAACACATAGACACAAAATCGCCCAGGCAGAGCACAAAATAATTTTTTCACACCAGTTTGTCCATAAAGCATGCCTCTTCCCCACCCAAAAAAGAAAAACCCAATTCGCCCAAAATAATTTTTTTAGTGTTACAGTACCATTGTACTGACATAAGGCTTTTTCCCCCTGTGCGGAATGGCCTACAGTTTTAAATATTCTGATAGAGACAAAAGCAGAATAACTTGATTTAGGAATGAGAGAATTATGCACATCTTTCTTTAAATAAAAGAAAATAAGAATGCTTAACTTTGGATGGATCTGTGCCAAGGAAAATTTGTGTGCAATAATTTAAATAAGCAATACAAATTACTTACATCACACCAAGACCACCTTTGAACCACTGATTTAAATCAGCATTTCAATTTGTACTTCAGATAGCATCTTCAAAAGGCATGCATACTATTTTACATACTGATTTACACCTAAACATATTCTAGAACTAGAGGAGTCATTTGAGTTGAGTTGTACAATGTTAAGTAAGTTTATTCCTTGGTTTCCTGCAGCATAATTTTATAAAATGTATGGCAACAAGCATTGAAATCTGGCTGATGGGACACAATGTTACCCCACTGGGAAGATTTATGCCTTTCATGTGAAATATTTCTTCAGTATGTTTCAGATTTATTAATCAAAACTCTGCATTGTCATCAAACTGCCATATGAAGAATTTGTGTTGCTGAAAGGGTCTCATCTTTCATATCTGCACCATTTGCAATGCAGCACAACTCCAATTTTCTTTCTACCTCAGTTTCTCTGCAACATTTCTTTCAAATATTAGATTTCCTGGATGCTTTGTTTTACTATTTGACCATTATAAACATTATTATAGAATGACATCATGGGACCCTGAAATATGGAATAAGCAACTTTATTTAAATCTGTGCAATCTTAGAACAACCTGATGCAAAAAATGGCTACTGTCCTACTTGTAGGTTAGTGGTCCCCAACCTTTTTATCACCGGGGACCACTCACCGGGGACCACTCAACGCCTTTTACTGAGGTCCAGTGGGGGGGGGTAGTTTACTTCTCTACTCTCAACCACTGCCCTAACGCTCTCTGATCGCTATGGTAATGTTTAAACATCCCTTCAAAATAAGATACAGACATGCCACAACAATGAACATTTTATTTTCATGGAACTTTGAACTCATGACAATGACAAATCAATGGGAACTCTGAGCTTGTTTCTCTGCAACGAGATAGTCCCATCTGGGAGTGATGGGAGACAATGACAACCGAAGTGTGTTGTAAAGGGCCGGGGGGGGATGAAGTAAAGGGCCGGGGGGGGGGAGAGAAGGTGTCCTTCGCGGCCCACCTCCAATTAGTCAACGGACCACATGTGATCCGCAGCCCACAGGTTGGGGATCGCTATTGTAGGTTTTATATTTTTACTGATGCTCCCCAAAACTGTTTTCCCCAATGCATTAATTCACAGGATGCTCTGGTTCCTATTATCATCATTCAGGTGTATCTTCAGTCCCCTTTCTATGGCCAAATGACTGCTGTATGTGGTGCTCTATCCTGAATAAATTTGCACTCTTCACATTTTAGACTGTGGACTGAGAAGGCATTCAGATTGTAAATGTTGTATGTATGGTATGAATGCACCTAGATAAAATGTGACGTCTTGAGTGCTGTAATATCAGAGAGAAGATGAAGACTAATAATGGCCCTGAACCTATCTTCCTGCTTTATGTAGTAATCCTAAAAATATTTGTCTGGAAGTAAACCCCCATGCAATAAAATGGGATTTATGTCTGAGTAGACATGCTTAACTTAATCCCATCTTCTATTTGTCATGCTCTCCTACACAAAGGTGATCAGTCTAAGCTCAATCATATCAAAGGGCAGACTAGAGTATTTCTCTGTAGGATTATATTGTTAGTATCACCTGGGACAAAATGGTGTCCAAACCTGCTTGGCTATGAAAGTAATACACAAGCTATGCTAAATCACCGTCAAGGAATTAGAGCAATTACAAGAGAAGACAGCTGGTGGTTGCTGCTTGTAACAGGCCTTAATAGCTTATACAGCAGGTCAGTCCTGCCAGTCTACCGGCAGCCACAAACAGAGAAAGAAGCCTGTGCCAGCCAGTTTCTAAATAGTTACTGAGGTTTTGTGGGTTATTTCCAATAATGCTGCAGACTTTGCTTTGTGAACTCAGGTACAAAAAGTACCAAAATGTGAATGGCAAAATATTTTAGAGTTGCCAAATTATGGATGACATGCATGAGTGTCAAAGGGCAGGGTTAATTGCACAGAGTCCAATTGCTACATCTGTCTTAAAGGCAGCCAAGCTTTGCCATGTATACCATTTAAAATTGATAGCACTTCATATGTGTTTTTCTATATATTCACTTAAGCACTTTATAAGAACTGCTGGTTATCATGTAGGCTGACTCGGACTGACATGCTGCCCAAGCAGTCCATGGAACAGCAAAGGACACCTAAAGATAATTCACAAATACAGTTGCCACCTTCTGTTCTGCAATACGACTCTTATACCTTTGACATAGGCAATGTAGGTAGAAATTCATCAGGGAAAGCTTTGCTCATTGCTGTCTTTTCTGTGCTGGAAGAAATGTTGGGTTTTTACCTGTCATGAAGCTCTTAAAGGCACAAAAGTGAAGGCAGCATTTCATGACAGGAAGGTAAATAATATGAGCTGCTAAATAACACCCCGTGAAGTCCATATTAAAGACACAGGACATTTTATTTTCTCCAGGCTGTTGGCATCCCTACTGTTCTCTGTTGTATGTCCCCAGCATCTGGTGTTCTGGGATGAATTTAATTACTTTTGCTCATTAACCAGCTGGAGACCTACAAGGAATCTCAGGGAACTGGAAATTGGGAAATTCCCTTCTCTCTCTCCAGGATGCTATAAATTCTTAGGGGCATAAGGAGGTCATAATCCCCATTCCACGTTAACCCCTCTCCCATCTCTCAGGTGCACTCAGTACTCTGAGGGCAATAAATATGCTTGATCATTATCAATCAGTGTTGGAGAGTCATGTGAAAGCCAGAAACTTGTCTAGGTCTTCAGATGTACTTTTACTGATTTTATGATAGACTAGAAAAAAGGCCCGCTGTAGTATAAATACAGCGGGCTCTATCTGTGAGTCCTGGACTGCGTGGGTACGCCGCAGCTTACCTGAGGGCACAAAGACAGTGCGGGTGGGCGCCGCAGCGGGCGTTCGCATCTCTGGGGGCAGCGGCATTCGGGGGACGGGCGACGGGAATCGCGGCTCCTCGGCCTGGCGCGGCAATTGCGCCGCTGCCGATGTTGGGGCCTCTGGTGGCAAGTGCGGCTCATCTTCTGGGCCCAGCGGTCTTGTGGCGGCGAGTCTGGAGGGCGGCGTGCAGGGAGCAACTGCGAGCCGCGCTGTGCGCGGCTCGCAGCAGCTCCCTGGCCGGCAGCCTGACGTGTTGGAGGCGCTTTGCACCTCTCGACGAGCCAGGTCGCCGGCCAGGGAGCAACTGCAAGCCGCGCTGTGCCTGCCGATTGGGCCCTCTGATTGTCAGTCCGGAGGAAGGGGCCAATCGGCACCCTTCCTTATCACGGACTGAGCCCGCCCTAACTCCTCCCACTCCATGCTTAACGAATTATTTAGTCCATGGCGCCCGTGGCACCACGGGCGGTTTTAAGATTCAAGTGGGTAGCTGTGTTGGGTACCTGAAAAATCAGAACAAAGTTTGAGTCCAGTGTCACCATTAAGACCAACAAAATCTTAAAGGTACTGGACTCCAACTTTGGACTGTCTTTATGATAGGCATTTGATCACGATGTTTGTCATGAGAAAGAAAAAACTGTGGTGAAGAAAATCACAAAGGAAAAGAAATAAGCAATTCAGGAAATTCCCCAACCACACTCTCAAATCTTCTCCTCCATGATAGTAATTTTCATCGACTGTCAACATTTTGTGCCTCCTGAGCATGTTCAGTCTTGTACTGGAACAAGATCTGGAGATCAGAATCAGAGTAAAATTAATTTCTCCCAAAGAACTTTGCTTATGCAAATTCAATGAGAAGTTTTAAATGTGTATATTGTAGCTATGTGTTTGATCCTATTCTCTTCTGAATGCCTGTTGGAATGGATGGAATTCACAATATTTGCACACTACTTTGTTTATGTGACTAAATAATTTAAGGCATGAAAAATTATTATTGTTGTTGTTATTATTATTATTTTGATGTATTTCTCGCCACTCCCAGCAAATGGGCTCATGGTGGGTTACCATGTTAGCCCCCATATATAATAAAACCCCCAATAAAACCCAGTAAAAATAACATTAATACAAAAAAAGACAAAAAATGTAACATGGTGGTATAGCAACATCAACCCTCCCCAACAAATGCAACTACCAGCAGGGTTGGCAAGAGAGAACCATAGCTGATTAAATGTATTAAATGTGCCATAACTGATTAAATTAAATGTATTGAATGTTATGCATACCATACAAATGCCAGTTGGAATGTACTGAGATGCAGAAAGGCTGTTGGAAATGCCCTGAAAGAGGGTGGAAGAGGTTGCAACCTTAGAGAAATCACTTTCTTCAAAAATTCTTTAATATATATTTAACATATATAACTATGTGGAACAAAGTTTGAGTCCAATGACACTTTTAAGTCCAATGAAGATTTAATCACGGTATAAGTTTTTGACTGTTTTCACCCCTGCTAAAAATATCGCAATGACAGCCTTAAGAATCACAACCATTGCTGTTAAGGTGCAGATCCAAAGTCCATTCCGCACGGCGTTAATATTGCTGAAGTCTTACCATTGTGTAATGCTATTTTTTTTAACATTATGCACAACGTCGTACACAAAACACAGCACTCCTGCAACACTCCTGCAAAAATCGCTTTGTTGTAGCGCTTTTCGGGGAATCCACAAAACCGCTTGACTCTTGAGAACAACCTGCAACAAATCCGAAAAAGACATGCGTTCTCAATATAGCGAGAGCAAGAATGTCTCTCCCTAAGCTCTTGCACCCGAGCTTCCAGCGTCGCGATTGCCATTTTTCCCCTTAAACCTGCAAAAGCAACAAATAAGTGATGCTTCTTTGGCTGAAATCCCTTCACAAGCAATTGTCTGTAAAGTTTCTGAACACAATACAGCCCCCTGTTTGACACTGCCCGTAATTTTGGCCAGAAATTGCACCCGGAAGGGATTTTTTAAAACTTTAAGAGCGTGTAAACAATTAATCGCCAGCTCCTATGCCAGTGAAAAAGGTCTTTCTGATACACTGAATGAACAAATATGCGCTGCTACAGATGTTTTCAGGTTTTTTAAAAACAGTTTTTAAAGGGAAGCATGAACACAACAGTTCATTGGCTGTTCTGTTTGATTGATGGCCAGGGGCGGGAGGAAGCATGGAAAAATATCATCTCCTTTGTTGCGATTACAGCGAGACAGGAAACTTGTGCGTTACGAAAACAGCGGTAGTGGGAGAGCCTTTTTTCCAAGAAAAACGGCTGTGTGCATTACCGAGACCTGCCGCTATTAATTGCAGTGCTATTTGAGAGATAGGAGTTAAGCAAATCTCCACAATTATAGATTTTATCATATATATGTGGCTTTTTAGCATAATCACCTGACAATCACATATGAAAAAAGAGCCAACCTTAGACATACACTTCCAACAATTTGAGGAAATGAATTTAAACATGAATGACAATTTCTTTGATCTCCAAATATCTCTCCACGCAACTTACACAGGCCCATAGCCTGGTGTCCATTGCCTTTCAGGGTGCAATGAGCTTTGCCACTAGTAGAATGTAAATAATCTGAAGGGGTATAATCACCAGGGGTATAATCTCCTCTAGGTGGGGCTGGGAAATTTCCAGGAATGAGCTCCTCTGGAGAAAATGTCTGCATTGGAGCATGGACTGTATGGCTTTATAGGCCACTGAAGTCCAAACCCAAGTCCCAGTCCCAAATTCCCAGAATTTTCCAACCCAGAGCTGGCAACTCAAGTAATCCCTGTAAGAAAGATAATGAAGGAAACTATTGATGAACAAAGGGACCAAATGTGAATATAATTTCAGTGTACACCAGCATTGTCTAATGGTAATATAAACTCATTGATTAATGTGGGCAGACTGTTCCGCCAGAATTATATCATTTTGAGCAGTTCCATTTCAGTGGATAGCTTGCTACTGAAGCAAAGTCATGGTATTTACAACACACACATTATTTTCTTCCTTGAACAAACTTAGGGGAGAAATTGCATTTTTTTTTCAGTTTAAACAGAAGTTTGATTTGTTTTGGGCTACAAGCCCAGACAAGCCTGATTCTGTCGGATCCCAGAACATTGCAAAAGAAATGATCCCAGAACCTTGCAAAAGAAATGAGTTTCAAGCTGGCAATGGCAAATAACAGTTTATTCCAATGGAACACAATCCTTCAAACTTTCCAAACCATCAAAACAAACTCCTAGTTATATTCCATTTTTCGCATCTTTGTCAGTGATATGTGATAATATTTTAACCACAAATCCTCTTGAAATAAATTCTTTTCAATGATGAAAATGTATCAGAAGAATATTAACGTAATCTTATGGTGATATGTTAGTGTATTTGGTTCACTCTCCAAATGGTTCTGCAGAGGCCAATATACAGAGGCCTACAAAGTATTAACATCACAAAGTGTAAATGCTCTTCAGTAGTCACTGGAAAGTTTGAAGAACTGTTTTCCATTGGAATAAACTGTTATTTGCCATTGCCAGCTTGAAACTCATTTCTTTTGCTTGTATCTCGGCTGACGGGTTTTCACCTGTTGGATCCCAGAACCTAAGCAGAGTCAACTCTGGATAGTATTTGGATAGGAGAACCCCAAAGATCTGGGTGGTAGTTCTTCCAAGAAACACAAGGGGGCAAGAAATAGTTGGCAACCTCAGAATGTCCCTTGCCTTGCTGCCAGGCAATCTTTGGACCTCCTGGCTACACTACACACATCATATGGTAAAGAAATAAATAGATGTACTGGTTTGATTGACTGACCATCCATTTACAAAGCCCTGTTTTTTGAAGTAGGGATTGGCTAGTGCTTATCACACAGGTCTCCTTTGCTGTCTCAGAAGAAATCCACACAAGAATTTTAAATAAGAACACCAATAACAAAATAAACTGCCTGCTTGCAGGAAAGTGATAACTGTACATGTGTCAGAGAGAAAGTGAAGCTGGGGGGGGGAGGGGGAAACAAAACTCACCCCATAGCAAAAATAAACCCCCCCAAAGCAACTGTTCCTGTCCATTTCTTTTCAAGTTATTGCTTTTTGTGACTGCAGAAGTACACTGAGACATGAAGTAATGTGGCGATAGCTACAGCGGTCTGCAGGCAATCCGAAATGCTTTCTCTGATCAGAATGAGCACCCAAGCCTCACGTGGTTTCAAAGAGACTCATCTGTTCTTCCTGCCTCAACTTGTAGCCATGAAATGGATTCTATGCATTTCATAGCAGGGAGTGAATGAAAAGAAGTTAATCCATTGTAAGTGGTTTACAGGCTATGCATCTTTGTGTTTCTTTCTAGTCCCATTATGCCAGCCCTGGTAATGCAGAGAAGGGGGAAGGGGCTCAATTGGCTACTATGGTATGCCTATTGGTATTCTAGCATAAGATACTTGTATTCTGCAAACATAGATGTGTGTTCTAGTTGCTACTGGAATCCAGGCCACAACCAAACTGGAAGATATACAGAATTCCCATACCCCAATATTTTTTCCTGTGCACAGCTTGGTTTATTCTGTGCTGGAATATCTTCCCTCTATTAGACAGAATTTTAAAAATTCTGGAATATCTGAATTTTAAGAATTCTGTCTAATAATATTAGACAGCAGTAAAGTTAAAAAAAACACATTCATAGCTGGAAAATATATTTGGAAATGATAACTACCAAAGTAGCTGGAGAAGCCATAGGTAGAGTCATTATCTTTCCACCTAATAAAATCCAGGTTGTGGCACCGTTGACACATCCTGGGTGAGTAGTATTCCTTGCAGTTTGGAGGTGGGGCCTCAAAATGGTAAAATGTCTCACAAAACAGCCATTTTCCCCTTCAGAACTGATCTTTATAGTCTGGAGTAAAGTGACCAGATTTCTGGGGCCACAGAGCGGGACATGCCGCTGCCACTGCGGTGGCGGCATTCGGCCCCCCTCCTCACTCCCCCTTGACTGGCCTCAGAAGGGCAGCGGGGTGATGGCGGCAGCAGCAGCAATGTTGGAGGTGACAGTGGTGGAGGCAGCAAGTGGGCTCTCCCTCCCTCCTCCCTCCTCCCTCCTCCCTCCCCCTCCCTCCTCAGAAGGGCAGCGGTGGGGTAATGGCGGCAGCGGCAGCAATGGTGGCGGCAGTGCCAACAGTGGCAGCAGGCGAGCTCTCCCTCCCTCCCCCCTCTCCCCAACTTACTGCGCCATCGAGACGCCTGCAGAAGGGCGAGAGCAAGCTGGAGCCCGCTGTCCTGCCCGCTGCCCTGTCATCCCGCAGAGACCAGGCAGGCGGAGACCCAGAAGAGGGTCGAAGAGCCCGCTGGAGGGCAGCAGCGGTGTAAGGCAAGGCCTCCCGTGGTGGGCTGAGCTCAGGAGGCCCCCGGGCTCCAGAGCAGGGCTTGAGATGCAGGAGACAATGAGGCATTGCCGCTGCCCTGCAGGGCCCCACGGCCGCCGCTAGCTGGTAGGAATGGCGGCGCTGTCTGCTGTCTGCAATTAATGAATTAATTTCAATATACATGATATTCATTCAATTTTTTTCTGCCATTATCCAGTGAATGAGGAAATGCAGGATTATTATGAGGGGTTTGCAGCATTTTACTGGCTGTGTTTCCCATGTCTTTAAAAGGAGCATGTGAAGATATATATCCAGTGAACTTTCCCCATCCTTTTAAATTTCTACAGGCCTAATAACGTGCAAAATAGAAACATGCAAATACTGAGATTTAAAAAAAAAACAGCAACAGCAAAACAGAAATGTACACAACAAATTTAATAGGATGTAAAAAGAACCCAGCAAACAACATTACAGCTAGCATAAATCCAGAGTAATTTAACACTGGTATAACAGAAGACCCATAAGGGCCCTCTAGATATATGGATAGATTAAATTAAAAGCAAGTTTCATGCCTACATTACTATTAAAATAAATGTTCCCAAGCATGCCCAACCCCAACATGGGTTCCATGGGAAATGCTGAGTTTTATCTGGGAGGGTGTCCAATGGACTGAGGTCGTTTGGTCATTAGGGTCTAGAATCCTCTGTTGATTTCCATAAGTTATGGATCAAACCCCCACCCAACCCAAACAGTGGTTTGAATAGGGGTAGGCTGAGTTAGCAAGAGGGAAGAGAATGGGTTATGTATTTGTTGCTCACAAAACTTCATTGACTTCTAGAATGGTTGACACCAATATTGGTTTTGTACAGCCAAATGCAAAGGACAAAAGAAGGAGCAGGGGAAACATCATGCAGGATTTTAAGAATGAAAAACACTTGAATGTTTATGCCAAAAAGAGACAAATGAAGAGAAAATACAGCAAGAATTTTGTTCTAGAGACTTTACAAGAAATAGACCAACACAAAGAACTTTAAAGTCAAACCAGCCTTTCACAGATTCATCAGTTTACCCTTTCACTTGCAGCAAAATGGTAGGGAATTTCAAAGCAAAGACAGCCTAGTTATATATTTATCATCCTGGTAGATTAGAAAGCATGTTGCTTCCTTATAGTGAAATCCTATGCAGAGTTGTACTTTTTTAAGTCTATTGACTTCATTAGACCTAGAAGGGGGTAGTTTTGCTTAGGATGGCATTGTGAATTACTATGGATATCCAACTGATGAGTCATAATATATTCATAATGCTCTTTAATGTTTTCCAGCTAGCTGGGAATCTCTCTCCAACCATTAGAATATAGCACCAATAGGCATGTGACTCGTGGCTAAGGGAAGTGACAGAGAAACAGTCTGGTGCCAGTTTTGTAATGTGAACTGGGAAAGACAGAGAGATAAGCAACTATACATTGGCTAAGAGTGCAGTGTTAAAACTTTGGCTTCCTGCTGCAGAAATAACTATTTGATCCCACTATAATCTGCTTATAAATAAAATTAATATTGCAAGGGCACTGCCATTCTCTAAGTCCTCTCTTATTACAAAAAACATGGTGTTGCCTTTAGATTTCACATACCGCAAGGAAGGTAACAGTACCTTCAAATAAAAAACAAAACCAAGAAACTGAGAAAGACCAACACACTTCATCTTTTCTGAGTCAGCAGAAGTTTGTTACAATTCTCAGAATAGCAAAGTGATCTGTGAAAAAGAACTTAAATTCTCAGCTGTAGAAGTTACATGTTAGCAGAGGAGAGCTTTCTTCCAAGAAACTCTCACTGAGCTTCACTCACTGGTTTATTTAGCAAGAAATTGGTTATCTGAACCTGCAGTGAGGAACCTAAAGAAGAGCAAATTAAGAGGCTTCAAAGCAAACCAAGAGGAGCTTGGAGCTTGGAGTGACAGTAGTGACTTAACCAAATGCAACTCAACAGATATCGTGAGCATGCTGTGGGAATAGGATTAATGAATCACACAGTTCAAGAAGACAGGAAAATCTGGTCTCCATCAACTCAGTGAGATCTCTTTCTGATTTAATGTTCTATGCACAAAGATTGGTATGTTAATATGAGCATGTTAACTCAGGACAGTCACTGTAACATTTGCTGGATGGCTCTGTATACAAAATTCTAGCTTTCTGTTAGGCTGTGTTCATAGAAAAGTTGGGTGGATGATTAATCATTGTATGGCATTCCTACCTGAGAAATGAGTTTCAAGATGAATTTTAAAAGACTTCTTTTCCCATGGGTGGACATGTCAGAAGTGATAGTGGATTTAAAAGAAACGTCATTGTTGTGGCACAGTGACAGTGACAACAGAATTTGAGTTGGCCAGTTCAAATCTTTGATGGCTGACCTTAAGCATGCCCTATTTCTTAACTCCTCATGTGTAAAATCAGACTAATGATCTATTTCACAAGCTTGTTGCGATGCTCAATGATTTGAAAATACTATGGTCACTAAAACTGTTATTGGGCTACTAATAAATAATAATACTTAGTGCAAAACCCCTTTGAGTTTCATTACTGAGAAGTAGACAAGGAAACACATTATTAACTTGGATAGGATGAACTTTGTGGGAAAGCTATATAAAGGAGCTAAGCACTGGGTTTTTAAAAGGGAGTCAATAAATTGCTGGCACTTCCATAGCAAATGAAGGGGACCACACAAAGTTCAATTGATGACCTGGGCCCATAGATGGAATCCGCTGGACAATCTCAGTAAGGACAGGCAATTGTTGGGTCATGGTTTGTTATGAAGCTCAATGAATTTAAAACACTATTCAAAATACTACTAAGGAACTACTAAGGAAGGTAATAGAGCAAGCATGGTGTAGTGGTTAAAGAACAGCGGAGTCTAATCTGAAGAACTGAGTTTGATTACTCATTCATCCACATGCAGCCAGCTGGGTGACTTGTGGCATCTGAATATCGGATGTTAGGGGATGAGTTGGTTGGAATCCTAATGTCCATTGAGCATTGGAAACATCTAACTGGCCGTTACTGGAAATGAAATGTTGACCCAGGTACACTTTGCTCTGATCCACAATCTTTATGCTTTTCAGCAGTTGGAGGAGACATACGGATTTATAATATATATATATATATATATTGTTAAATGATAACTGGAATAGGATTTACATTAAATGGAAATTTACCTAGAAACACAGAGTATCTGTTCTATGGTATATTTGTACAAGATGGAAACTGCAAGGCTTCATGGGGAGAAAGATATCCCACCCACCTGAACCAGGTGATGGGGGGGGGGGCAGGAAAACAGCAGGGGAACATGCCCTGTGGACAAACAATAGTTGTTGTGCTGTATGGAAATTGGACAAAATGGTCCCTGTGTGGAAACAACAGTTACAGGCATCAACATTACTATGGAGATGAAATGTGTCCCCCCCCCCTCCCGGTTTAAATTTTTTTTGAAGCCTATAACCTAGTCCTGCATGGTCCCATTGTATGGGTTTATTTATTGTTTAACTATTAGACGTATAGATGATTCCCATAATTCCTAGATATGTTGATGATTATTATTTATGGCATTTGTACCCTGCTTTTTCCCCTCAAAGAAGATCCAAAGCAGCTTACATTGATAAATGTGACAGAATTAACAGGTGCAGAAGTTAATGGATAAATAACAGGATATGTTGGACAGAAGAAAACCTGTTTAAAGATTTTACCATTCAAGCTTGAAAGTGGAGGCATCTGCTTTTCTTAATAAAAACAAAGAAGTCCCTTGTAATACCTTAAAGACTTAGCATTTTCATAGACTACAGCCTACTTCATTAGATACATGATGCATATCCTCAATCAGCTCATAGAAAAAAAATTATCAACTGTGGGGCTACAAAACACACTGCTTGCATTTCATCGCCTTTGTTGTTTACACCCCCACCACCACACACACTTTATTCTGAGAACTGAAGATACATATCTTGTATCTGATGAACAGAGCTTTAGTCCATGAAAGGTCATGGCTGTCCTTCTGGAGGTTATTTTCCTCACTCAATTCTGCCTCAAGGCAGCTTCATGTACACATTTGTCATTTCAGGGCATGATATCAATAATCTCATGAATACCAGGAAATGTTTTATGTAATATATAAGTACTAGAAAGAGGCCACCATGTTGAGCCAGAGACATTCAAGGCAACTGATTAGGTTTGGTTTGTGCTTCATGGCCTCTTATGGAACATTCTTGTTGCTCCTTGCATATTTGCAGAACAATAGAGAGCACATGAAGAAAGAAAAGATTATGAAAAGAGAGCAAAATAATGAAATTGATTCAAGTGCATGCTTCTCTACAACTCCACAATGTAAATGAGCCATTTGTGGACCCTGTTGATAGAGTGCAGCTGCTAATAGAGATTAGGTGAGGCAGTTCACCCCTTAGAATATGCCCCTTTTCAAGTAAATTTTTACATTCTCTTGTTCCTCTTTCTGCTGCTATCTGATCCTTTAAATGTCAATGTCAGGGCCTGAACCTGGGACATTCTTTCACTTTCAGTGAGTCAGCACCTCTTGTCTGAACAATTCCAGGAGCCATGCCTTGAGTAACTGAAGATGCTTTCCTTTGATGGATGTCCAGAAACTAATCAGGAGATAGTGAATGTAGTAAGGGACTATTCAGAGGAGGAGGAGGAGGAGGAGAAGCCTAAAAACCTATGATAAGGTAAAGATTGCACCAGCTGTTCATGGTGTATTCTGGACATGTCCATCAAAAGAAAAAAAACCAACATCAGACCACCATAATCTAATTTCAGGTTCTCCCCAATACTTCATTTCCAATAAACTGTTAAGTACTGAAGATGCAAAATGAGTTGTGTCTCACAATGGCCTATTATGCACGGCCGCTGAAACGGCGGCATGGAGAACGCGGAGGAGGAAGAAGCGAGGCAAACCGCTTATGCACGGGACAGAACGCAACGGCGGCAAAACCCAGAGTATCTGATTATGCACGCGGCTACTCTGGAGCCGCTTCTGGTTGCGTCCTGGTCCCGGGAAGCTCCACTTTCTTCCGCATCTCGCTAACGCAGCTTTTTTGGCGGCATACGTTGACTCTGCACCCGGTTGCCGCCTGCAGCGTGCATAATTGGTGATTTTAGCTGAAGCCATTTCACCCCGAATGTGGACCTTCCACTCCGTGCATAATGGGCCAATGACTCTGGAACTCAGTTGCCGGGACTCAGGATGGGCAACAATTTCTCTTTGACACACTCCTTTTCAAGCCCTGCATGCCAGAACTCTTGTTAATCTTGATGGTTCAGAACACTCCTAGTTCTGTTGTAGCATCACCATTTATTCTGTACCATGGCAAAGAGCAGAACAGGGAGGAATATCACTTCTAAAATCTCTTTTCATTGTATTTACAATATACCTTGCATGACTCCATAGGATTTAGGCACTCAGTAGTCCTTCATACAGGACAGTTTCTACTTCGGCCACACTTACACTTGCCACCTAATGCCTAACTATTCCTTTTCCCAGCATAATTGCTAGGCAAATGGCACACTGAAACTGCATTTGCCTTTCTTCTCGGAGAATTATGCAGAACATAACCTATTGTAAAAGCTTCTTGTTGCTGGAGTGTGGGGGCAATAACTGTGCAAAGCTCAAGACAAAGCCAGGCAATATTCCGAAAGCTACAAATGGTGTGCATGCTCCCATCTCTATATTTGAAGTAAGTTAAGGCTAGGAGATACCTGGTTTACTGTAACTTATGGCTGTCGTGTGGGTACATGATGGGCAACATTTTGAAGGACATTCATAAGATGCTGAATCGAGGAGGGGCTGCATTGAAAACAAAAGAAGGGTAGGAAACAGGACAGAGCAGAAAAGAGAAGGCAGTTGGGAGGAAAAGTCAGGGAGGGGTGACAGGATATATTCCCCATGTCTAACATAGACTGGAATAAAGTCACTGCGCAAAGCCAAAATCCTAGGGGAGTGGCACTTGCTACAAGGCTTAGAAAATAACAGATTGCAACAGTCGGAAACACATCATCAAGTCCAAAGGTATGGGGGGCTTCAGGTGGTTGCCATCCAGCCGCAGGTAGCGAAGGTGGGGCACGTTGTCAAGATCTGAGGACGGTTCTTGGAAAGTGAACAGAGAAGTGGGGCATATCTCAGTTCCATTGATAGCTAAGGGAGGAAAAGAAAGTCAGATATTAGTTTTGGGAAATCTGCACTTTTCTTTTTACCTGGCGGAAATCCATCATTCTTTCAACTCCCATGGATTTTTTTAAAATTAGGCCATGATACTACAGTAGTCCCTTTTGGATTCACTTTCTATGAATTCATCCATCATTGCAAAACAACCAAAGAAACTTCCATCCCACTTGGGACAAGGGTTAGGAAACTCCCATCCTAGGAGACTTCTTTGTTAATTTCTCAACTCCTGCAGTATACTGTCATCTAGAAATATATCTACATAAATCAGGGGTAGTCAAACTGTGGTCCTTCAGATGTACATGGACTACAATTCCCATGAGCCCCTGCCAGCGAATTCGCTGGTAGGGGCTCATGGGAATTGTAGTCCATGGACATCTGGAGGGCCGCAGTTTGACTACCCCTGACATAAATGATGCAGGTCTTCTGAGGGGATTTGGGACAAGTTGATGAATATATTTAAAAGCATGCAGAGGTCAAATGGTTGAAGGGGCAACCATGCAGTGTTAGATGTACCATATTTCGTTAACATTTCACCTCTGCACACCTTTAAATACACACACCTAGCATTTATGCAAGCTCATATGCATGTTGCACAATCAACTGGGCTGGGTTATATTAATTACTATTCTGGTATTATATTAATTGCTTAGAAAAGTACAGGGATGAGATAAATATGGCATGGTAGATGCTAACAAGCACCAATAGACCCGAGGTTAGGTCTATCATGTCATATCCATGTCATCCCTGTGTTTTTAGACTAGGTTACAATGCAGCATTGAAATAGGTGTGATAGGATTAGAGGCTTGTTAAGCATGCAACAGAAATGAGTTTATGTAAATGCCAGGCGTGTAGATGTGTAATTTCATTCATGTTTTATTATTGACTAGATATTAAGCCCGCTGTGGGCAAAATACAGCGGGCCCTAGCATGATGGATGGGTAGAGGGATGGGGTGAAGGAAGGAGGAAAAGGAGAAAGAGAGACAGAAAGACAGAAAGAAAGGGAGGAAGATAGAGACAGAAGAAGAGGGAAAGAAACAGGTAGCCAGAAAGAGGCAGATGGAAGAAGGGAGAAAGGGAAAAACAAAAGGAATGCTGGGAGGAAGGGAAGGAGAAAGGGAATGCTGGGAGGAAGGGAAGGGGAGAAAGGGAATGCTGGGAGGAAGGGAAGGAGAAAGGGAATGCTGGGAGGAAGGGAAGGAGAAAGGGAATGCTGGGAGGAAGGGAGGAACAGAGTAAGGTAGGTGGCCTTGGGACCTTCTGCTGGGCCCAGGGGCAGGCTTGGCTGCCCCAGGGCCCGGCAGAAGGCTCGGGACGGGGGCGGCGGGCTTTGCGGCCTACTGCCGGGCCCAGGGGCAGGCTTGGCTGCCCCAGGGCCCGGCAGAAGGCTCGGGACGGGGGCGGCGGGCTTTGCGGCCTACTGCCGGGCCCAGGGGCAGGCTAGGCTGCCCCAGGGCCCGGCAGAAGGCTCGGGACGGGGGCGGCGGGCTTTGCGGCCTACTGCCGGGCCCAGGGGCAGGCTAGGCTGCCCCAGGGCCCGGCAGAAGGCTCGGGACGGGGGCGGCGGGCTTTGCGGCCTACTGCCGGGCCCAGGGGCAGGCTAGGCTGCCCCAGGGCCCGGCAGAAGGCTCGGGACGGGGGCGGCGGGCTTTGCGGCCTACTGCCGGGCCCAGGGGCAGGCTAGGCTGCCCCAGGGCCCGGCAGAAGGCTCGGGACGGGGGCGGCGGGCTTTGCGGCCTACTGCCGGGCCTAGGAGCAGGCTCGGCTGCCCCAGGGCCCGGCAGAAGGCTCGGGACTTTGGGAGTGGGCTTTGTGGCCTTCTGGCGGGCCCAAGGGCAGGTGAGCCTGCCCCAGGGCCCGGCAGAAGGCTCCCTGGGCGAGGGGAAGCCGGCCGGAGGACTTACTGCTGGGGAAGGCTTCTTCCTCTGAGCGACAACTCCCCGGCCAGCCCAGGCGAGGCTGGGCCAACCAGCCAATGGGGAGCCGCGCTTGGCGCTGCTCCCCATTGGCTGCTTGGCCCTCGAGTGACACTCGGAGGGCCCAATCAGGAGCCGCTTCGCGGCTCCTGATTGGGCCCTCCAAGTTTTTATCCCGGACAGGGCCCGCCCTAACTCCTCCCCACTTGCCCTTACTCCTTTATTCCTCCCGCTCCTCCGGAGCGGGGGGAGGGTTAAAGATTGGTTTAATTTTGAGATGCATAACTAGATCTCATTACAACAATTGCTAGTGGTGAAGACTCTGAGACTGTGCAATTGCCATCTTTTTCCCCCTAAAGAAGTCATGCTGACCAATGTATAATACTCTTGGGACGTATGTGTAGTTTTCATTGTGCAGGTTCCTGATTTTCACAGTATATTAAGAACCTTTAGCTGGAAAGCCCAGGCAGGTCCTCAGCTGGGCTTTGAGATTTTTCTATTTCTGAGCAATGTTAATTCAGTTTTATAATAGCATCAACATAGACCCTCCCACTGGTCTGCCTGTCATATTCAGGCATTATTATTTTTGCAAAATTTGCACAAGTATCAATCTAATTTTCCTCATTTGATAAAAAATATTTAGTGTATGAGGCTGCTGTAAACATGACAGGACACGGGCCTGTTTAGCCAAGTTTTTAACTTGGTGATGTAATCAAATCTATTTAGGAAATTGCCATCCTAAGAGCCAGTAAAGTAATTAGGGATGACTTCCGACACTGAAATATTACCAGTCCCACATTCTACCTGTGGCTTAGCCTTGGATGTGCTGTAATTAAATCTTCAAGTGGAATTTCTGGCCTGACTATTCCAAAAGGGGTATGGAAGCCAGAAATAAAATATCCACCATTATTTTTCACTGAAAGACCTCATTTGTTATTTTACTTCATAGGTTTGCCAACCTCCAGGCAAGGCCTGAAGTTCTCCCAGTAATGCAACTGATCTCCAGGTGACTGAGGACAAAATGGTTTAGAGGCAGGACTATATGATATTATACCCCATTGAAGCCTCTTCCCCTGCAAACCTTGCTTTCCCTAGGCTAAAAAGGTAATGGTAAAGGTATCCCCTGTGCAAGCACGGAGTCATGTCTGATCCTTGGGGTGATGCCCTCTAGCATTTTCATGGCAGACTCAATACGGGGTGGTTTGCCACATCCCCCAAAATTGCCAGAAATTTCCTAACCTGGTACTGGCAATCGTACTACTTCACCTGTTACTAATCAGATGTTTTACAACTTCAAATACATGAAATCCTGACTTTCATAGGCATATTTGTAGATCCAGATGGATTTTATGAAGCAACACTGGGGAGTGGGATTTCAGCATGCAACACGAAGGGGGAGGCAAGGAAATTACACTTCCATGTATGGAATCTGCAGGATCCAATCCAAAGCAAGCATATTTTAAATCAAGTCTTTTTCTTTTGTGTATGATTGCCAGGTGATTCTGATGGCTACTCAAGAAACTACTTTTCTATTATTACTGTTACTAGTATTATTAAAGAATCAGTATATTTATTTAGGGTAATTCAGCACTACCTCTTCAGAGTTCTAGTTGAGGTGGTTTACAATTAAAATCGTAAACCACCATATTGCACCATTATTTTTCTTTCTTTCATTTCTTTGCCTATCCATGCTTGCCTATTTTGTTTTGTATATACTAAGAAGTGTTTTTTTTTGTTTTTTGTGAGAAATGTTAAAGCCCTCTACATTTGGGATTTATTTTTGTAACAACTTGGACTTTTGAGGGAACCAGTTCAGATGGTTCCAAAACTATACTTGCACCCCCGTTCCTTGGTTCTTTCAAAAAGCATATAAAATATGTGCTCATTGGAAGGCCTATAGGCATGATTAGCCTTAATAAGAAGAATTCCTGATTCAAGTCACATACTTGAATCTTATCTAACTGCATTTTTATCTCACTATTCCTTCAAGATTTTTTTTCTATTGAAGTATTTATATCAATAACATGGGACATATTTCAATATTAAATTCTGTGAGAGCTAACCATAATGTTGAACCTTGCTGCTTTAGCAAGGCAACAATCCAAATAAATCTTGGCTTCGCAGTTTTCCCCTTGTACTAGGTCTCCTGCCTTTTTACTGGCAGAGAAAAGATTTACAGCGTGACCTTAGAATGACTTCCAACTTGAATTTCAAAGGCCAGTGTGAATCTAAGTGATGAATTTGAAACATAGCTGTGTCATTGAAAAGGAAACATTATTTGTATGGCATTCTGCCCGTGTGCTGTTCAATTTTAGAGTAATCAATGTATCAATGAGCATTACAGAGGAATGTTCTTGCCTTGGGATGCTAGATGTGCATAAAGTTACTCAGATAAGTTTCTAGATCCTTCAAGGCTATATGTATGCTTCAGTGTCTATCTCCTGCTCTTCTGGAGTTTTAACCTCTTCTGAAATTTTAACACATAATGAAAAAGTTCTACACACTGGGATCTGTTTTTAAGTGTTGTGACATATTGTTTCCTTTCCTTGCTAAAAAAAAATCTGGATAGAATTCCACATTCTTGCTCCCCTGCAGATGTTTTCAGTCAAGGCAGCAGCTGGTGGAAGCTCTAGCAGTACAAGCATCTGGGGCAGAAATGGAAAAGATTTTCTTTTCCTGTGACATCTATCCTGTGAAATTAGTATTGCTTTGCTGAAACTGCACAAAGAACCACTAGAATTACAATAGAGATCTCCACCTCCAGATTTCATACATCACTCTTAGACCATACATGTGCCTGCAAATAAAGGTAATTGCCATTGTGCTCTACATGCATGCTGTCCAGTTTATGAAATAGTAGTTTTAAGTCAGAAATTATAAAATGGCAAACATCTAGAACCAGAATATTAAGAGGCTTCCAAAAGTAAGACAAGAGACTAGGATATTATCATTTATGCCAATTTGATGCTTCAATATGGCCCATTATGCACGGCCTCCGAAACGGCGATTTTTGGTCACATGGAAAACGCGGAGGGGGAAGACGCAAAGCACACCGGTTATGCACGGGACAGGGTGCGACGGCGGCAAAACCCAGAGTAACCGATTATGCACGCGGCGATCCCGGCACCGCTTCTGGTTGTACCCCGGTCACCCGGAAACTGCGCTTTCTTCCGCGTTTCACTAATACAGCTTTTTCGGTGGCATGCACCAAAGCTGTGGCCGGTTGCAGCCGGCACCGTGCGTTATCGGTGATTTTAGTCGCCGCCATTCCACCCCGAATGTGCATTATTCCCGCCGTGCATTATGGGTCCATAACAGTATTCTTTTGGTTTTGATAATGGACACTGAACCATTAACAATATGGCTAGCCTCCTCTCCAAAACAAACAAAAGATGATCTCCTCTGAACCTAACCAATTTTCAGCCTTCACTGACTCACTTTTAATTGAGTTATCATTCAAGTAGAGATGCTCCAACTTGGGGCTGATATAGGGGACGTTGGTAAGCTTGTTGTGTGCCAGATGCAAGACCAGCAAATTACTGATATTGAAAGAGTTCTTGGGTAGCCCTTTGTCAGTGAGGCTATTGTGATTAAGCCTGAGAAATGCCAGGTTGGGGAAGTCCTTGAAGTAATTGTTGGGGATGTCAGTAATGTTGTTCTTATCTAGGAAGAGTTGGTGGACAGCAGTGGGAATTCCAAGTGGCATCTTCTTTAGTATGTTGCGAGCTAAATTGAGCTGCATAAGATTCTTGAGCCCTTTGAAAGTATTCTTGTTGAACACTGCATCATTCAGTTCATTGTTGTGGAGATCTAGAAGAAGGAGGTGCTCCAGTTTGTGGAATGCACCAGTGGCTATCCTGGAGATTCGGTTTCTGCTCAGTCGAAGCTGCTCCAGATTTGGAGGCAAATTGCCGGGGATTTCTTTAAGATGGTTCTTCTCCATGTACAAAAAGACAAGGCTCTCCAACTTGTCTAATACTCGCTTATCTACCTTCTTGATACGATTGTTGTCCAGATTGATCCACTTCAGCTCTGTGGCATTTTTGAAGGATTCCTCAGGAAGCTCGTCAATGAAGTTGTTCTGAAGGTAGAGATAATGGATCCTGGGTGGAATGAGGGGCACTTTCCTCAGGTTGCGGCTGTCGCAGTACAAGGCTGATGGGAAATCAGGAGGGCAAAAGCATTCTCTAGGGCAATCTGGAAAGATGGAGGGGGGTCCTGGTGGCAAGGGTGGAGGCAAATCTGTAGGTTCAACTGGCTCTACAGGTGGAGGAGTAACACGCTTCTTTGGAGGTCTGCGTCTCTGCCCATTTACTTCACAGAGTAAAACAAGTATCAGTGGGAAAATCAGGCTGGCAATCACCTTCATTGTCTAGAAAGTTTCTCTGGGGAAGAAAAAACAGAAGTCTTATAACATTATTTATGACTTTAAATATGTCCTTGACAAAGTCTGCATTGTTTCTCTCTGGCACCAGTTATGCCCAACAAAACTCCCTCTAGGTGCTACATTTGCTCTTGGTTTTTGTTTTGTTTTTTAATTGGCACTAAATAAGGTTGTTAATGCACACATTTTTCTCACTGAAGACATGTGTTCTATTTACTCAAAGATTGTTTTTGTGTCATGGTTCTTCAAAGCTTAGAACAGCTTATATATAATACATAGAAATGAGAAACAGGTTTTTACAACAAACTTAACAAAGTATCATATAAAACAACAGGAATTGTCAGCAAAAGTACAGCTCTCCAAAACAACTAGAAATCAGAATCCAAGCCCACAGCAGAAAGTTATTTGAATTCAAACAACCTTCGGGCCTTCAGGAAGGGTTGTGCCTCTTGGACTGTCTATCTTAGAAAACAATTCTAAGGGAAGCAGCCAGTTTTCAAGTGGGTAGTAGTGGAGCATGCCCGTCGCAAAGATGACACTATAAGGAGAAATTGTTGAGTTGACTGAAGCAGGATCATGGTTTCATATAGAGGTAGTACTTCACATATGCTTTTTAAGTTATGAAGGTAAGCACAAGGACCTTGAATTGATCCCTAAAACTTCAGCTAGTTCCAGTCAGCAGACTAGTCAGCAGACGGGCAGCCACATTCTCTACCCATTAAAACTTCTGACTCATCTTCAAGGGACAACTCTTACCTAGGGATCAAATGAACTATTTTGGTTGTTCCACACACCAGGGGCACTTCAGTAGCACTAGCATGTGACAAGCCTGGCAAACATACCTGACTTGGCCATTTAGGTGACCAGTTATGCAACCAGTGCATCTGTTTTCCTACTATCTTAACACCGCGGTAAGTAATGCGGTAAGGGCTGGTGGGGAGGAGTTAGGGCGGGCTCTGTCCGGGATGAGGAAGGGTGCTGATTGGCCCCTTCCTCGGACTGACAATCGGAGGGCCCAATCGGCAGGCGCGAAGCCCTCCGATTGGCCACCCGCCGGCAAGGGAGCTACTGCCGGCCGCCCGGCGGCAAAGGAGCTACTATGACAAGGGAGCTCTTGCCTATTTCCTTCAAAAAGATATGATTTGAAAGCAACTTCAACAATGTGGCAAAAATGTCCTTGCTTCTCTGCAGTCATTGCACCGTTTGTGATTCTGTTTGGACTACATTGTTGGAACAGCTGTCGAATGACTACTTTCTGTAGGAGAAAAGGACAGTCTGTTAATGGACAGCAAGACTGGCAGATGCTTACTCAATGGGTGCTGATGACTGCAAGATGTTCTTCTGCAGCCCATGGTAGTTGGTTTCTACTTCAAATCTGGACCTAAACTGGATTTATGCACAAGCTAAGTAAAATACAGTTTACAGCCTCAGATTATGAGCATCCTCGAAATACAAAGAGATTAAGAAAACTGTTGGATCATAGTGTCCACCAACTGGAGAATGCCCACCAGTTACTGGAGTGAGTTGACAAGGCTATGGGGAGCAGACATGGCTCTCCACTATTTATATGTTTGGTTAAATTGAGAGGTAGTGACTAGGGTTGCCAACCAAGTTCTGGCAACTTGTGGAAGTATTGTGGGGCAGGGAGTGATTTTGTGTCAGAATACTTCTAGTTGGTCCCCACAAGTCATACCATGATATTCTAGGAATTCACTCATCTCTTTGGTTTTTGCCATACAGAGGGGGAAATGCCTAGAGGGTTGTGATGTCACTTCTGGACACAAAGTGAGAGTATGATGTCGTATAGCATTGTTCTCCAGCCCCACTCTTTGCTCCCACAGTAGTACAGAGACCTGGTGGGGCCTACAGTCCAGAGATGGGAGATTGCCCACCACTCCTGGGCAAATGTCCAACATAATAGTGACAGCCCTGATATAAACCATTCAGATTTTGGAGGTGATACAGTTTTACAGGTTAATTCCATCTGTCTGCTCCTTTGTGCTCAGCACAGGTATCTTACAATCCTGTCTCTTGGTTACCTTCTCAGTTACAGTGTTGAGTATGCTCATGAAGCTGTGATTTATTTCAACACAGATACACCTACAAAGACTCACACACTCCATTCATGAACTTTCTCTTTTCCTCTTGCTCACTTTGATTCCGCCAGTGAGTACCCCTGATAGGAAAAGAGAAAGAAGAAAGTAGAACCACCCCTTATAGCTAGGCTGCCTTCTCCTCCATTATTTGTTGAGAGATGACACTCCAGCAGTTGCATTGGGGTTAGCAAGAATGTCACACTAAGTATAAAATCATTTTTAAAAATATGATCTGGAAAAGGCTCTTATTCTTGAGAGGGTCAAACTTCATTTAGAACTATAAGTGAGGCTCTCATGGTCACAGCTGTGAACAACCCATGAGCCAATTGTAACCAATACAGCAGTGCCCTTGAAAACTGCAGAAAACCTGAGTTTTCTTTTCTTTCTTTTTTTTTGTTATTTTTTTACTTATTCAATAAAGAATGCTGAGTATAGAAAAGGACATGCTACATGTTTCATTTACAGCACTATGATTATTAAGCTATGCCACAATATGTCTTATATATTTTTCCAGTATACCTAATGAGTTTTCTGGAGCTACCTGGAAGAGGTGAAGTGAATGGCTGACTTCATCCTGCCCAAAGGCTGCCTTGGACACCCATTAATGGAAAGAGAGAAGCCAAGAGATTTTTCTTGTGAAAAGGAAATGAGTGACACACACCTCTCCATTCTAAATGAGAGCCTGACATCATTTTAAAATACTTCTACCAGCTGATGAAAAGTGCTTCTCTATCCTGTCATCTTGACATGTCTGAATATAGTGCAATTCATACCTGTAGTAGAAAGCCTATGGCTTACTTGGTAGAGCTAAAAAGACAGTTTTATATGGGAGATCCATGGCTGTTTCTAATTTTTTAAAAAATAAAAACAGTTGCAGGGGCAGCAGTAATGTGTTCTGAGGAGTTCTTGTTGTTATTAATTGAATTTGTATACTTCCCATATGGATCAGGGGGGTGAACATCATATATGTAATACAAAAATATAACGGATACTAAAATTATTCTCATTAAAAATTTCCAGACATTATACCAATGATTAAAAGATTTAAACCATAATTCACAGTTGTCCAGTCCTTAGCTTTGGGCTCAATCCAGTATTCCCAATGGGCATTTCTGGTGGGTTCTGGAGGGCCCAATAGATGGGTGAAACTGCACAAAAGGGCATGACTATTTCTATACTAGCGATATTGTTTGGATTTGCATTTTTAAAGCCTTTCCACCCATTTCTGCATTAAAATCCACCTTTCTAGGCACAGTCCTGAATTGCCCTTTAATTTACCATGCATTTTGGAAATTTCTGATCAGAGCATTTTCATCTGTCAGGGTAGAATCCCCTAACTGGCATATTATGCATGGCCGCTGAAACGGCGGCATGGAGAATGCGGAGGAGGAAGAAGCGAAGTAAACCGCTTACGCATGGGATGGAACGCAACGGCGGCAAAACCCAGAGTATCCGATTATGCACACGGCTACTCTGGAGCCGCTTCTGGTTGCGCCCTGGTCCCAGGAAGCTCCACTTTCTTCTGCATCTCGCTAACACGACTTTTTCAGCAGCCTACGTTGACTCTGTGCTCAGTTGCCGCCTTCAGCATGCATAATTGGTGATTTTAGCTGCCGCCATTCCACCCCAAATGCAGACCTTTCACTCCATGCATAATGGGCCACTGAGTTGTCCAAATATGATATACCCCCTTCTCCTCCAGCCTCTGAGAGAGTTTTATAGTTGTTGTTGTTGTTAGGTGCAAAGTCGTGTCCAACCCATCGCAGCCCCATGGACAATGATCTTCCAGGCCTTCCTGTCCTCTACTATTCCCCGGAGTCCATTTAAGTTCACACAACTGCTTCAGTGATTCCATCCAGCCACCTCATTCTCTGTCGTCCCCTTCTTCTTTTGCCCTCGATCGCTCCCAGCATTAGGCTCTTCTCCAGGGAGTCCTTCCTTCTCATGAGATGGCCAAAGTATTTCATTTTCGTATTCAGGATCTGGCCTTCTAAGGAGCAGTCAGGGCTGATCTCCTTTAAGACTGACTGATTTGTTCGCCTTGCAGTGCGGTTTGACGCTCGGCCTTCCTTATGGTCCAACTTTCACAGCCATACATTGCAACTGGGAAGACCAGTTATAAGACCAGTTTATAGTTTATTTAAAGCCTGCTTTGGCAGAATTTTGTTCTTGTGCACACCTCTCCCATGACTGTGCCTTTAAGTTGGTAAGGGAATTAATGGTTGAGTTTTTAAAAAACCCTACTTGGAAATATCCTCATGTGCTCCAGCTTTCTCCTCTGCACCAAAATTAGTTAGTAAAACTTTTGTAGTTTGATTTGGGCTGTTTAAAATCTCCGTTGACTTCAAGTCAACATTCACTGGTTGAGCTTACTGGTCTCTTTAGGATTTCACTCAGATGCTTAGTCACTCTCCAGAAAACCCCTCATGAAAGTAGATACCCTCTATAAGGACAGACTGTTGGAAATGCCCTTTCTTTTTGTAGAACAATATTCTGCATTGCAGTGGATCCCTGCTGTAGATGAGGCTTCTGCTGTTTGGAGTTTTCAGCTGTTGATTCTGAGACCAGAGTTGTGTGCATGGGGACACCCTGCACCCTATTCCCAACATGCTCCTGCTGTTTCTCCTTAATTAGCAGATTAACTTTCAGGGAGAATCCACTCATATCTTTTTTTCAACTCAGCTATTAACCCAAAAATGCTCATTACAGTGTTGGCCATCAAATCTACAATCTTAGCCAGCAAGTTATCTTGGGACCCATTAAGTCTGCTAGTTTCAAAGATTAAGTCACCATTTTATGAGGTTAAAATAGACTATTTTTTTCTTCAAGGGGGCCTGCTAAGTGATGTTTTCCTGGCTTCCTACCCAAGGTACATAATGGTTTGACACTGGAGCTTGACAAACTAGAGAATCTTTGTTTGTAAAAAAAATCCATCGTTCTTTTTTTGTTTACTCATTGATAAGTTGTCATCCTTCCTGCAATCCAGCTCCCCACTTCTTCACCTTTTATTCCTGCACAGTTTCATCATAACCCCAGCAGCTCAACACCCTTTCCCAATGACTCCTCAAGTTTAAATTAACCAACACAGAGATTCAAAGTTCTTGTTTGAGAAGACTTAACCTTAGACTCAATTCATTCAGTGCTCAAGACAGTAGCTGGCAGCCTCAGTCTGTAATCCCAGTCATGGACTCTGACAACGACCAGCTCCCAGCTGTGCCAAAGTAAACAACTACAACGTTTGCAGAGACCATTCAAAGCTGTAGCCTGCTTAAGCAGAGAAGCCAGGCTGTTAGTAGAAACTTCGTCAGATGAGGGACAGCAATAAATAAAACTGTTATCAGGACAGCTCAGCAGAGTGTCTTCACATTGCCACCATCTTTGTCTGCTCCCCCAGGATGGAATCTAATTCAGGGCTGTCCAATGGGGAAATGTGTGCATTATGTTTTTTTTTCTCATACCTGCCATTTTAAGTCATTTGTGCATGCCTTTTTCCTCACTGCCATTCTCCCTCCCACCTGAAAAATCTGGCTTTCTTTTTTAAGGAGGTGATCATGTTACAATTCTGTTTCTAAGAATAAGAAAAGCAGTCTTGCATGGCAGCATTGTAACACAATAATCTATGGTTTTTTAAAAAAAGAAATTACATTCAGTGCACCTTGGGAGGGAAGAGGGGAGAAGGGATCCAGGGCACAGAATGATGGAATGAAGGGCACAATGAATACAAAGATGGCAGGCATTTTGCAGGAAATCCAAAGCAAGGCTAAAACAAAGTATGTCTCCTAATGCGGAAATGGTTGCTCTGTTAACCCCCCTTCCCCCTCAAATGCTGCTGTCCCCATCCAAATTATCCTTCACACCCATGACTGTGTGCTAATGTTAAAGAAAATATTGATGAATCTAACTGTGAGTCTCCTACCTAATACAAAGTTGGGCCTAAACAGTGATGATATAGAAAGCCTCAAAAAGAAAATTATCTTTATTCTCCCACCTGCCTTTGCTCATAGAAAATTCTAACAAATATTTGATGATTGTGGGTTAAGGTTTGCATAATGAAAGGGTGGGATGCTATCTTTTTGTTTGAAAGACTTTCAAACCAAATCCCTTGGCAATCTTTTTTTGATTTGCTGCATTGCAATTCTCCATGAACATGAACTGCACCTCTTCTGGAAACAACAACCTGTTTAAATTTTGCCAACTGTCCATCATTCAGGTTATGGAATTAAACTTTTTGCTCTCTTTCTGTTGTGTTCTTGCCACCAGATTTCCTAAAGTGCTCTGTTCTAATTAGTGGCAAAATAAGTGGCAGATTTTTAAGCAGACCAAAAGATTGCTCCAATTATTGTCCGATTTTCAATTCAATGGAACATGCCCTGCAGAGAAAAGAGAAGTGGGTTGGATGTCTGGTACTGACACACAAAGGCCCATTATGCACAGAGTGGAAGGTCTGCATTCGGGGTGGAGTGGCGGTGGCTAAAATCACCAATTATGCACGCTGCAGGCAGCAACCGGGCGCAGAGTCAACGTATGCTGCCGAAAAAGCCGCATTAGTGAGATGTGGAAGAAAGTGGAGCTTCCCGGGACCAGGGCGCAACCAGAAGTGGCTCCGGAGTAGCCACATGCATAATCGGATACTCTGGGTTTTGCCGCCGTTGCGTTCCGTCCCGTGCATAAGCGGTTTGCTTCGCTTCTTCCTCCTCTGCATTCTCCATGCCATCGTTTCAGTGGCCGTGCATAATAGGCCCATGTGGTACGCTCCTAAAAAGCCCAGTGATTGCCATCAATACAGCTATGCACAGAACATAACTGGGTCTCTTTGGTGTCCAACTGACATCACAACAATCGGCTTGTAATGTTCACCACAAGTCAGAATCTATGCTAGGGTTCTGGGGCTGGGAACACTCTCACAATATGTGTGGCAAATGAAAATGCAGATCATTGAGACATATGAAGAGGAAAGGGAGAGAATGTATATTGCTTAGCTGGGTGTGATGAGGCAGGCGAGGTTATTCGCTTGGCTTCCCAGCATCCTCTTACAGAGTGTAGAAAAATCCTGAGGTGTTGAACCACAACATTTCACCATGGCACAAGGAGATATTTTAACAGCACTGCCACCAAGTGTCTGCACCTAAATCTGCACCCAGCCTTTTATATCCAGTTGAAAAATTAACAAGCAGGGCCTAATTAATTTAGGAAATTTCAATGGCGTGCACAGTGGGGAGGAAAGGGACTTTGGAGCCATTTTGGAAGTTCTGTCAGAATTGTTTATTGTGTCTTTGGAATATGCAAGGATGAAGAAAAAATGGTTTTCACCCAGCAACGTGCCAGTAGAACAAAATAAAGGAGGGGGGGGGGGGGAACCAGGTGATAGTTGACTGATTTCTTATTGTACAAAGTCCCTAAGAGTTTCACTGGGCAGGCTTTCTCAGAGGGAATCAATAAAACATGATTTTACATTTCTTTCCAATAATAGATGGGCCACTTGATAGAAATTACAAAAGTATTAAAAATAACATTAATTAAAAAGTCAAGAACAAAATTATTTTCCAAATTGATATATATTAGTCAGTATGCAATATAAGATGAATAAACTATACATTGGACATGAAGCAAGGCATATAATATATGAAGCAAACATGACCAGAGCATTCACCTAGTGCTGGAACTAGCCACATGCATTAAGTACTTTTACTAGTGGATAACGATATTGCTTTTTTAATGGAGAGAGATTAGCTGAGCAAGATCAGAAATCCCAGATTAGAATTTAATCCAAAAAGAAAGTTTGAAACCTTAAAATCTACCCCATTTCCCTTTTTTTAACAGGACTTTTTCATTGTGATCGTAAGATTTATATTAACCCCCACCCCCATTAAATCAGTGGATCCATGTTCTTTGCCCATAAAGCCCTGGACAAAAGGGGCTCCAACACTTCTGTGAAGTATGTTGCTCCTGTGTTCTCTTATACTAGTCTTTAGTGTTCTAGAGGTTTTCTTACATATATCTTATTACAAGAACATCTGTTGGCATATATAACCACATCTGAATGGCATGATGTGTAGTTGTTTAAATTGTATACTTTTTTGTCAAACAGACTTACAAAACTTTTCATATTTTGAATTAGGTTACAACACTTACAATGTCTGCATCTAAAGTGGCCTCTGGATAAACCTGCTCCTGAAATGGTTCTTTGTAGGTTCAGAGGAACAAAGGTGTCACTGTGAACCAATTTGGGTGTTCTTTTTAAGAAAGGCAGATGGTTTTTATCTGAATTAAATGTAATATTGTTTTAACTAGGGGCAAAGCACATTGTATCCAGGAATACAGCGGGCACTAGAGAAAGGCTGAGTTAGACAGTCAGCTAGGATACTCTGTCTCTCCTCTTTTTATATAAAGTTGTTCTTTTCTAAATAAAACTATTTTATTCTTTCAAGCAGTTTGGTGCTTTGCTCCCTTACATATTTAAACTCTGCCAGCAAAAATTTCAGTAGCATAATCCCTTACTGACAGTGGCTAGGTATCTCCTTGCCAGCTACGTACTACCTAGAGGAACAGCCTAATCTCGGGATAGAACTACCGTATGATGTTCAGGAGCAGTGCCAGGTCCAAAATTACACATTTTGTTCTTGTAGAGATTGTGTCATCTGACTATGGAAAAGGTATTTCCAACTAACCTGTCTACTAAATTCCCTACTATTTTCAATACTGTTTTACTCAAATTAACTCTATGCTTCTCATCCTCCTCCAGTCCTTTAGCAACCCCAGGCACATATTCAGAACGGTCACAATCTCATATAGAGGGTGTCTGATAACCATCTTCAAGTATTTAAAAGGGTGCTATATGGAGGATGGAGCAGAATTGTTCTCTCTTGCCCCAGAGGGACAGACCAGAACAAATGGGATGAAATTAATTCAAAAGAACTTCCATCTAAACATCTGGAAGAAGTTCCCGACAGTTAGAGTGGTTTCTCGGAGGAACAGGCTTCTTCGAGAGGTGGTGGGTTCTCCATCTTTGGAAATTTTTAAACAGAGGATAGATAGCCATATGATGGAGGCTGATTGTGTGAAGGTAAAGGGAGGCAGGTTACAGTAGATGAGCGATTGGGATGTGAGTGTCCTGCATAGTGCAGGGGGTTGGACTATATGACCCATGAGGTCCCTTCCAACTCTTAAAAAAAAGGATTTCATTTTTAAAAAGTATTCTGAATGTATATCTGGAACTGTCAGCTTTTAGGTGGGACCTGGAATTCTCCCAGAATTACAATTTATCATGAGGTTATAGAAAAATTGGCAGATTTGAAGGGCAGACTCTATGGTGTGCCACAGATTCTAGTTGAAATCCCTCCCCTAGTTCCCCCCAACACAGGCATCACCTTCAAATCTCCAGGAATTTTCCAGGCTGGATTTGGCTACTCTACCCATATGCATGGATCTATATCCCAGAAGCTTTGTATAAATGTTCAAAAGCATAAGAGACAAAACTGAACCCCCACAGGACAACTCCCATTGAGTAGAACAATGTCCCAGCACTTCTGCTTGGAACATATCCTCCAGAAAGAAGTGGAACCACCACAAGATGCCCAGCCTAGAAAGGTGACCTGTAAGAACATGATCAATGGTGCTCAAAACCACTGAGAGATTGTGGAGAATTCACTGAGTCATATTGTCAGCCACTTTTTTGAATTTAACATGGATTAAAATGCACCGGATTTGGTACATTTCATAATACGGTGGGAGGAATTAAATCATTACTCATGCCTTGGAGTAGAAAGAGCGAGAGGGGGAAAATGTGAGTCTGTATGAAATTAAACTAGCAAAAAAAAATTTTTTTAGTGGTTCTGATGCTATCTTTGCTACAGCACCCCCTGTTGGACCAGAGGCGATTAGCTCCAACATACTGAAACTGGATAAAATGAGATCACAGCAGAAGCCATGCAAACATTATGGTTTATTTAGCCTAGCTGTTAATCTGGTTCCAAAAAACTCCTTGGGCAGAGCTCAGCTTTGGAAGTGTATGCTGGCTAAAGAGAATGTTCTGTGTGTAAAAACTAAAACAAAACTCCAAATGCAAGTCATCTTTTCGCACATTGGAACACTCAGGATTACATAAGTGGCATGTCCTAACAATCAACAATGTACGATTATAACTACTTAGCTCAAGGGAGTAATAAGCTTGCAATTAGAGACCGCATTCATGATAATACCCGAGCCTGGTACCATGATAATGGCATTCCTCCTTTGAACAGAATTGTTAAGTCAGCAGATGAGCTTCTATAAGCAGAGATTAAAGGTTACAGCTGTGATTTAAATGGTGTGGAGCTGTGAGTGCCATTTTGACAAGACCATAGGGTAGTATAAAAATGATGTACAACATATCCCACTCTCTTACACAAACCATTAGATTGTTGCAGGGGTCACCTTCTGTGATCTTGATTGTATTGGCTTTTCTCCCAGTGCTATCTGAATACCTGCAGTGGCATGGATTAAAGATGCATGCGCACACATACATGCACCACATGCACGCACACACACACGCACACACACACAACATACAATGTAATCCAGCATTGTAGACATGAATTGACCCACAATTTACACCTTTATGTCTCACTCTAATCCTTGCAGCTGGCACTGCTGATGGAGTGTATGCCCATTAAAAAGGTAAAGGTATCCCCTGTGCAAGCACTGGGTCATGTCTGACCCTTGGGGTGACAGCCTCTAGCATTTTCATGGCAGACTCAATACAGGGTGGTTTGCCAGTGCCTTCCCCAGTCATTACAGTTTACCCCCCAGCAAGCTGGGTACTCATTTTACCAACCTCGGAAGGATGGAAGGCTGAGTCAACCTTGAGCTGGCTGCTGGGATTGAACTCCCAGCCTCATGGGCAGAGCTTCAGACTGCATGTCTGCTGCCTTACCACTCGGCGCCACAAGAGGCTCTAGGTATGCCCATTACAATACAGTAAATGTTGTGTTTGGCCTTGGAAAATGTTCCACACTTCATAATAAAAGCTCCCTGGGTTGTGTATGCATCATGTGTGGATAAGCGAAAGATATCATTGCAACTGCATTTAATGAAGCTTTCACTGCTGGGTCTCCTTTGTAGGCGTCTTAAGGAGGGGGAGATTAGCCATAGGAGAAGGACAGAAAACCGGTCCTTAACTCTTTCTTTGCCAGTTGCTCTCCCTCTGAAGCTTCCTTCCAAGTGACTCCCAAAAGATTCTAGACCTTGGAATGTGTGTGTGCCATTTTAGTGCCATAGGAAATAATGTCTGGATTGTAGCAGTTGGTCCTTAAGGTATTTGGAAACCTCCAAAAACTTCCACTCTTCATGGTCAAGGCAGGTTTGCTATTTTTCAGAAATGAAATATATTGCATCTTTCCTGTGCAGTATGATTCCCATTAGAAACTTTTCATCACATCGTCTAGCTCACAACTAGGAGTCCAGTTGCTGTGACATCATATTCATAGTCAGCCAGCCCCTGTTAGACAACTTGCTCATTAACAAATAACACTGTATGGCTGTCAGTTTTCCATTTGGTCTGCGGTGAGGAAATGTCAACGTTCTTATGCTAACAAGCAAACACCAAGGGCTGACAGTACACAGAGACAGAAGGTAGAAAGTTCTCTCAAAAATCATTCAGGAAATCTAGAGGTCTGCCAATAAACAACCTGGTGTCTCCCTTGTCTGCTGATACTTTCCTTGGAAGCTATCTTGTGTATGGTGGCCTAACAGCTTCCTGATCAGACTTTGCAGTGCAGAATAATAATCCAGGTATGCACCGTGTAAAATCTCCTGGCTAAGGCTGAGAAGGGAAGGTAGTTGGACGAAGGGAAATATTCTGTATCATTTAATTGTCTGTACTTTGGACTTGCAGAAGGCTTGGCTTTCTTTGAAAAGTCTCTTCTGGGCTGACTGAAACATTCCTGGGCTTTCCTCAAAGGGATTCTGGGCCTTTAGTTTGCATCCATTGCCTTCTCTCTTTTTATTACTGTAACTCTAGGGTTCTTGTGGTTTTTTCTGTCAACATTTTGGCCTCTTGAGGGAATTTGGAATGAATGCTAATCCCAACAGGGAAAATGGCTGGATAGTAGACTCAGCAGAGAGTAAAACCATTTATGCACTGGAAACTTCCCTGCCCCAGCTCCCGTGCAGGAGCACAAATCAGGGGGGGATGAGGTACACCAGGCCAAATGCTCCCCCGTGTGGGTGCAGGAAGAGCTGGGGCAACCTGCCATGACTAAAACTCCAGTCTGCAGCATGGCATGAAACCTCCAGTGCATAAAGGGTCTAACAGAGGAATCCCAAGGACACTTTCCACGAAGTAAACCATGCTGATTAACATAGGGTTTGTTTCTGAGTAGGCCTGCTTAGGATGGCTCCCACTGTCAGATTTTCTTTAATGTGCAAAATTGTGGGGAGAAAAGAAAATAATGAAAGTCGCTGAGAACTGACTTTTAAAAACAACCAAATGATCGTTTGTATAACCTATTTTCTCTTGCAGTAAATCACCACCTTTTCATTTCAGCTCCCCTCCTCCCCTTTCTGTATCACAAAAGCTTAGGCATAGGGGAGAAGAAAAAGAATCTTTCAAACAAGCTTCTTGTAAGAAAGAAGGGTGCGAATTAATTCAAATCAGGAACTGTGGCTCACACCGAAGACAAACAGGCTGGTGCATAGTTCTTTTTTCATTCTGGAGCAACATTCATAAGAGAGCTGCCAATCTGTTTTAAATTAGTTTTCAGCTTTACAATTTCTGATGATGTCATTTGTGTCTACATTTATGTAGCTACGTTTTCAACAACATAATGCATATGGTTTTCTAGTGCAATGCTGAAATAATATACTGAGGAGACACAAATTATAAAGGTGGTGTGGCAACAAGATTAAAAGTGCAAATAAGCAAGCTATATATAACACATCAAAGCAAAATTCACTGAAAGTTAAATGTTTCTGAATGCTACTGCTTATATCAGAAATGGGTCACTTATGGTCCTTGTGTGGGATCTGCCCCACCAAGCACTTTTATCTGAATTTCTGTCAATTTACAGCAAAAATTTTGGTCACAGATTCACTGCCAAGGAAAAGAGAGATACTGACTGGCACTCACTTTAGGAATTATTCAGCTGTGACTTCCAGGCTGTATAACTCTGTCCTCTTGGAAATGCAGTTGTTTCCTTCTTGCTCATCTGTCTAGAGTACCTTGAAAACTTGATGGGGAGGGCATTTGAAGTTTTCTATACAGTGGAATCTCTTTGGGCTCTTGAAAAATGTTGGGAGGGAGATGCTGCAACCCTGAGCAGGAGTGGCTATGGCTTTTTTTTTTTTAAGGAAGAAAAATTGTTGTGCCCTGAGGACATTGTATTGTCTAGTTGTGCACTTTTGATGGTTGCTGTGTGGGTTTTTTTTAATAAGGCTGCTGTGTGGTAGATTCTATTTCATGATGCTTTGAACTTATTTCAGAGTGGGTATTTTGGTCTATTCCTTCTTTTATGGTTTTAATTTGTTTTAACTTGCCTGCTGATTTTAACTTGAGTGAGTATATATGTACATTTTACTGTGACAGCTTGTGCATTCAGTAGAAAATGGGTGTACTCTTCAATTAATTAATTACATGTTTAAATGCCGTAAGAAATAAAGATATTCTTTCTTCTATTTTTGTTTTGTATGTAGCATGTGCATACATTTCTACATACATTTATAAGGAATTGTGTGCCCAAAGCCACTTGCTCCATCCCTGAGAAACCTTTATTGCTTTGGCACATACAAACTAACACACTAGAAGGAAATGTTCTACCCTCCATCTTTGCTCCTTGCGATGATTATGTACTGGCATGGCATTCTTAACATGGGGGAGCATGCCAAATTGTGATCCTCTGTGTTCCTCCACCTAAACCCTGAAGGTGTACAGTCCAGTCTGCCCCCTCTGCCTTCTACCACATTGCCATCTCCCGCATTCATGAACCGGGCCCTGGCTTGTAAAGGGTACTGCAGCCAGAACTAACAGCGGAAGCAGGCCGGCTGGGTTTCCATACATACTGTGAGGAAGCAACAGAAGGCATGTTCATGGCTGTAGATACTCTCTAACTTGTTGAACTCAGTGGGGAACCTGAGAAGGTTTGGTATTCCCAGATGATAGCAATAAGAAGGCTCTCCTTGCTGATTAGTTTCAAGAAAGCCAATGGGCTGAACCTCATCTGCCTACCCTGCAGCTGCAGAGATGAAAACTATGCAGAGTTGAAAACTTAGCTGACCATTGCAAATTCTGAAGCCACAATAGATCATCATTTGATAAGAAGCATAGTAGCAAGGGTAAAAGAAAAAAGGAAGGCTGGAGTTGTACTTCAGGTCAATTTTCCTTTAGAAGTGCTACCCTTGGCAGTCTGATGCCCTCATTCTAAACCCAATTCTTTTTGTGGGATCTGCTTCTGTGCTGGTGTTTCTGCAAAAGTCTTAGGACCAAATTTACCACTTTGTCAGGGACAAAGGCAAGCCAGCATAGAGCAGGCAAAAGAAATCTAATCTGCAGGTGACCATTGCATGGATAACTGTGGCCAAGTGCTTGGGGTCCAAATAGGGGCCAATTACATGCTGCAGCTGCCTTGAAACTTGTGACTGCCCCAGTCATGGGTAACTCAGCTGGAAGAGCTGGTGAAAGTGCAAAAAAGACTAGTCAGGGAATGCTGAACGCCCTCCCCCCCCCCCCCCCCGTACAGGCTATTTCCCAAGGCCATTTTTCCCCTTGCCAGGTTCCAACTCCAAAATGGAGCTTAGCTGGGAGAAAAGCTGTCAGAAGCTTATTTTGTACTTTAAATGATGCCAGGCATTCTCTTGCACTTTGAAGCACAATCCAAGTCCTACTTTATAGGCAACTGAGGAATGACCATGCTTAAAGTCAGGAGTAGTAAGGTCTTCAGTGCAGCTTGGGTGGGACTTTTAGCAATCTTCACTCAGCGCAGATCACAGCCCCTTGCCAGGACTTTCTGCTTGACCTTCTCTTTCCATACGTCTGTTGCCTTCCAATGTTCTTATGAGTCATAAGCATTTCTTACCCCTACAGCCTGTCATTCAAAAATCCCCATTCAGGGAAAGGGGATGGGGGGCAACTCCACAAACTAAAGATACTGTGAAGTGGAACATGCAGAACCACACATACATATGCATCTATTTACTTTGCACAATGGGATTCCCTGTGTGGATATCTGATATTTGGACATTTTTCTACCTCTCAGCATGAACTAAGCTATCCTGATCTGCTTCCTGTCTCTTGCTAACCACAAAACAGTCCAAACAAGATGTTAGATTTTTAAAAAGCTATTTAATAGAAGCAGAGAGATTCTGTCCCAGGGATAAAAAATAAGATACGTAGCATTCAGTCAAATGCTATTTCTCTATTGTCCAAAAGATGTTGAAGAGGAAAGAGTGAATGCTGAAGACCATCTCTCCCCACACACTGAAAAGTCAAGCAGGAGAGTGTTGACCTTGGCCTGGAGCCATCATACCATTAGCAAATCCAAATTATTTGTGGGATAGGAGAAGGAAAGAGACTCGCCTGCTGCAGTCTTTTTCCGCAAAGAGAGCTTTCTGCTCAGGCATACAGATGGGGTGTGTCCAGCATAGAAAACATCTGGAATTAACTGGCTGGCTAATTCCAGTGATATTTGCTACATGCAAGAGTCTTTGCTTTGTGTGCATGCTCTTCCCACAGGAAAGAGCACAGGAAATCTAAACATCATGCATTTGGGTGTATATACATTACCAGGGAAGGTGCAAAAATCTAGTAGAAGATCCTGTCTTTTCCCCATTTGAAGCATTGAAAACAGTCAAATGTCAAGGCCTCTCTATATTTACAACAGGGAGCTGCAGTTTCTCCTGAGGCCATATGGAAACTTCCAGCTCCTGTGCTTGCATTACTACTGAAGCACACAGCTGGGAAGGTAGTAAATGCCCTGGGACAAAAGGCCCTTGAATCACAGATACTGGACTGGCAGCCCTCTTTTCCATCCACTGCTAGAATCTAACTGAGACCAACACAGGGTTGAGCAGCTTGCATATGCAATCTCTGGTGATGCTGAAAGGTACTTGATCCCCTCTGTAAGAACTGCATGGTATATCCAGAGAGGCATAGGTATACCTCCCAACTGGAACAACAACAGTAAACATTTATAAAGCTCATTTCAGATGTTCAAAGTACTTCATGCACATGATCTCCATCATTCTGGGAACAGTCTTAATGATTGCAAAGGGCTGGAACTGTGGGAATGGTGATGTGCTGAAAGCTCTTTGCTGAATTTTTGGATGGGATTGGAATCATTAACATGACACAACACTAGCGACTTTGACAATTTACTACCCTCTTATTATTGTCACTGATTTCTTACATCTTTGCTGCCTTTGACACTCTCTTGTTTCCAATTCTTGAGCCTTTCCCCCCCTTTGCAGATCAGGCTTTCCAGCACAGCTCTAGCCCATCTAATCTGTTTGCACTGCTTGCAGCCCTGGTATCTTTATGCTTCCCTTTCCTGCAGGGAACAACTGCCTGCATGTTCTTTTCTTCTCTTATCTCCTCCTCTGCCCCCCTTTCTGAGTGGTGAGAAAAACTCCCATCCTGCCCCTCGGTAAGTCTAATCTCTGATAAAATCACGAGTTGCATTCCATTCCAATGGGATGGGCAAAGTATCAAGCATTCACATTGTATGAAAGCAATCTTCCAGGCAGGCATGTAATATTGTAAATCTCTCAGGAGTGGAGATGCTGCTGATTGCATTGCATGAGCCAACATCGGTGAGCTGTTCTTCCACTGTGATAGAGAAGGTGGCTCCCTATCGGGCGTGCTCAGGTTTGTTCAAAAATCCCCAGGCATGAGTGACAACATATTTCACCCATACCACTTAATCAAGGTCAGGTTCTCAAGAAGCATATATGTGATAGTCTGTGTGGATCCATACTGACTTACTTGAAGTTTCTTCCCTTCCCATCTCAACGTGAAAGCTAAGAACTTTTTGTCCCAAATTTGACTGGCTCTGCAATTCATTACACAGCATCTGAAGTGTTGCTATAAAGAGGACTTGCTTTCAAGTAAATGTTCTGGAGTATTAGGGTATACATCTGTTAAATGCCATTGATTACTGTAAGTATTCGTCCATGTAAACCTTTTATGTTGGAACACCTTTGAATATAAAATGCCTAGTTCTCCCTTCTGACACACAGCTGGCAGTGTCAACAGAAACCAGAATACTTCTTCATTGAAACCTAACGTCTTCTTCCTTTCACAATGAAAAGAATTCATATTCCTTCCCCTCCAAGAGAAAATAAACCTCATACGCTTTTCTCAGTGATCAGACTTCAAAGGAGGATTAAATCTTCATTGTTGCCTAGTCTGGCTTTCTTCTCCCCAACCCTTTGCAAGGCTGATATGAAACAGCAAGCTAATGCCTTAGATAGTACAAGGCAGCAGGAACAGACTCAGAAAGAAAGAAAGAAAGAAAGAAAGAAAGAAAGAAAGAAAGAAAGAAAGAAAGAAAGAAAGAAAGAACAGCTATTTTGACAGTAAAATGCAGAACTTTAAATCTATCTGTATATTTCTCTCCCATACAACAGCCTATGAGGTTTCTCGAATGCCCACCATGCACATATGGGCTATAAACACCAGAAATGTTGTAGGTGGGTGTGTGCAGCGTGGGAGACCAAAGGGGGTTCCCTAAGCTCTGTTTCCATGGTAACAGCTTCAGCAGTTTAACCACTGTCACATGCAACTTTTCCCTATTTCATTGCTTGATTCAACTCAGTGACAAATTGAAATAAAAAAGTTTCTGAAGAACAAGACATGAAATATCACTCGACTGATTTATGACAAAAGATAGATCATGAAAGATGTTAGTAAGGAACCATCTCATGATTGGTTAAGGAGAGATGCCTCCTTGATGGTTTCAGGTGAAGCCATTGCCAAGGAGGACACCTGCCCAGGGCTTACCTGTTGCCTTCTTTCTCCTGTATTTTTAACTTCCAGGACTCTTCCTCCCCTTATCCTCTTCCTCTTCCTCCTCACTGCAGTCCAGTTCTGAAACAAATGATCCTCCTCCAAGCTGTGTGTGTTTTCTCTGGATCTGTCCCGTTGAGACTCTCTCGGAGAGGGTGGGTGGGAGCTCGGGAAGGAGGGGAAAGTCACAACAATAACGTCTTTCTCTGGCAGCCAAATCCTCAGCATTTAATCGACACACATGTCCTGCCTGCCTGCTTGAAAGACTCATGTGTAATAACATTTCCTTCTGCCGGGGCAAGAGTGCTCCCGGCCAGTGTTTTTAAACAAATCACTTTTTTAAAAAGTTGCTTTCACTCTCTTGAAGCATGTCACCCTCCTCTTCTAACTCTGCAGTAAATCAGCATGTCTAGTTTTTTGTTTAAAAGCAGCAGGAAGGAAACAGCTGCCAGATCCAATGGGTAATAAATGGGATTCTTATGTTTTAAAATGGAAATATGCATGCCATGACCCTTCTAAATATACTTATTTTTATAGTGTTAGTCTTTCTTTGTAGTACTGCTACCCATTTGTCACTGACTCAGCATGCAGGGTTTCAGAAGCCATCCTGGGAACCTTATCAATTTAAGAATTAACTTTCATGGGACCTAATTTCAGTTGCATTTAATTACCCTCAAAGTAACATATGAACTGGTCCCTTCTCCATTTGGCGCCCAGGGCAGGGGCTGGTCAGGAAGAAGAGCCGCTCAGCTATGCTTCACACATGTGTATGTATGCACACTCCCTGCAGAGATCCATCTTGAAGGAGCTCACTAGCTGCTATCTCCACCATCCTGCGATGCCCTGGAGGGGATCAAGTCTCAGGGAGAGGGGCAGCAATAACAGTGGAGACAGCAGCAGGCAAGCTCCTTCAAGAGGGATCTGCACAGGGGACCATGCTCACATGTGCATGTCTATAAAATGTGACTGACTGGCTCTTCTTCCTAGTTAGTCTCTCTCACATCTCTCTTGTAGGCACTTTTCCTGCAGGGTCCCACCCGTCTTCGCTCCTGCCTTGGCAGACTCAAGCCACTCTTCAGTTCCACCATCTCCAGGCACACAAATCACAGCCACCAAACATCACCAGTGGGCGGGTTTGCTTTGAGTCACCTACCCCCCCCCCCCCCGTCAGATCCTCTGCTCAAAGTAACACTCTCCTGCGGGCACCACTGGCTTCATAGGCTGTTTCAAGCTGACTGCAAGAGGGAAGGGCACTGGATGCCACCACCAGCAGTTTGAGTGGTGATAAGCCTGTTATATGCTAAATGCAACGAGCTCAGCCACACACACACACACCCCAGCAGCAGCGGGCTGGCTGCATGTCCAGTGGCGTGGGGCAGACTCCACAGAGGAGCAGGTGGTGGTGCGGACTCGGAGCAGATGGGGCGGGTGGCTCTTCACAGCATCGGACAGGGAGCTCACCGCCTCCATGGTTGGCGCAGTGTTAGTATGAGGGGCAGGTCGGTCAGGGCAGGTTTCACCTGACCGGGTATGGCCCCAGCAAGGGGTTGGGGAAGGTCTTGGGCACATCCAGAGGTGGGTGGTGAGTGCACAGGACTGGCTGCTTGGCAGGGCCATTGGCAGATTGGTGTCCGCGGTCCCAGCGCTACATTCTGTAGCATCTGCAGCCAGCTGGGGCTGGAGTTCTGCACGGTTAGAGGAACACCAGGAGCATGTGGGGCTGGCACATGGCTGGCAGGATGGGGATGCAGGTCTCCACTGTCGCCGCATCATATCCCGCGCTGCTGGCAGATGGGCCGGAGTCTTTTTTGGGGTGGGCAGAGTCAGGGATAAGCATGCGGCAGTTGCGGGCAGGTCAGCAGGTGCTGCCGCTACTGGGCCGTTGGCAGTGGGGCCGCACCCTGATTGGCCCTATTCCAACTCGGACACACTCCACCTCCAGGCCGGTTTCACAAATATTAAGAGGAACCATGGATAAACTTATCTGACTTTATATGTAAATTTGTTGGAAGCTGCCCTGAGACCATTGTTAGAAAGTGGCAGCCTAGAAATAAAAAATATCAATGAATAAATACATAAATATATGAAGCTGCTTCCTGCTGAGTCAGACCACTGAGTCTATCCAGGTTAGTATTGCCTACCCAGACTGGACACTAGTATTGTCAACACTGAACTGGGAAAATCCTGGACATTTGGGGAAGAAGCCTGGGGAGGGCAGATTTTGGGGATGGGTGGAACCTCAGTAGGGTATCAGTTTAGACAATCTATTCACCTCATGGAAATTTCAGTCAAATGGAGAATATTAATCTGAATCAGTCTTTAATACCCAAAACAGTTAGATTGTTAAATAAATTTTATGCAAAGTCCATAATCTAGAAAGCCCTTCAGTATTTAATACACATGGAAGGGCTTCAAAGATTATGTGTTTTGTATCCAATAAATTCCCAGCTGTTTCTTGTGGATAATCCAAGAATTTACTTTCAAATTGTGTTTTTTATATACCATTCATACATATCTTCATATCCCACTTTCCAGCCTTACCAGGCCCAGAAGGAACCTCACAAGATAAACACTAAGCCCATTGTATCCAGAAATAAAACAGGTACTAGCACATGCATCTGCACTGTGACCTTCCTGGGTCCTGTTGGTGAGGCCTCCTCAGAGGAAAAGATTTGGCCAGGAGCTCCCAGCTCAACCTGAACCTCAGCTGGACGAAAGCTTATCCCAGCCAGATGTTCAACAGGTAGAGAGCTTTGACCAGCAGGAGGGAATGGAGCTGCATTCAAACCGGGGCTAGAGTCCAGAGTTTTTGCCCAGTCTTCAGATGCAGGCCCTTGCCTTGTCAACCTAGTTCACCTGAGTCAATTAAGCAATGCCAGTTATGTGCTGGAAGAGAGGCATCACCCCATGTTAGCAAGACCGTTGCTGACTGTGGAATACTGTGAGTCATCACACAGTGAGGACTGAGAGGCTGCTGACAGCCTATATTAACTTGATGCTGAGAGACCTGGGTTGTGGACCTGCTCCTTCTGCTGATGCTCTTGGACTGCCTGAACATACCCTTGACTCCCCGGACTGAGTTAAGACATTCACTGCTTTCTGACTTTCCTTGGCATTCTGTTTTTGAAATACTGATTCTTGAAATAACTTGTCTGTGTTTCTTTCCAGCAGGGAACAAAGCCATCACAGTCGGCACAGAAATTGGCTGGCTCTCCTCCCTTGCCTGGGGGAGATGTAGGGTGGGGAAAGGCTAAGGATGGGGCAATGTACCAGCAGCAGGGCCTTTCAGAGAGGCTGGCAACTCTTCCACCCAGCAAGCAGTTGGAAGAGGAAGGCAGATAAGCCCCATGATTGGCCCTAATTGGGAGAGTGCTCTCTCCCTATTGGCAGCACACCCCCAGGGAGGGCCAATCAGGTTGAGAGTGAGTTGTCTGCATGCAATTCGAACTGATTGGCCCTCATTAGAACACTACTCTCTCCCTATCTGCATGCAATTTGAACTGATCGGCCCTTATTGGGACAGTGCTGTCTCCCTATTGGCAGTACTCATTAAGACAGTTATCTCTTTCTATTGGCAGCACTTACTGGGGCAGTTCTCTCTCCCTATCTGCACACAATTTTAACTGATTGGCCCCCATTGAGACACTATCTCCCACTATCTGCAAGCAGTTTAAACTGATCAGCCTTTATTGGGAAAGTACTCTCTCCCTATTGGCAACACCTCCCGGTAGGGCAAATCAAGTAGAGAGTGAGTTGTCAACTTGAGCTTTTTTATGTTTAGTGATTTGATGGATGATTTGAAATAATACTGAAAACATTTTACTTATACAATAAAAATAGATATAAAATCAGTGCTAAAAAGCACTTTACTCATTGCAATACTAATAAAAGAACAGACCATTTAAATTTTTGGCAGCCTGTGAAAAAAAGCTAATTGCTGATAAATAAATATATTCATTCATTCATTCATTCCTTCATTCATTCACATTGATACTTTACAACTCTTACTTTGGACCTTTTATTGACTAATATACATATTTCATATGTGTAATGAATTGGTGTTTGTTACAACCAGATCTCTGAAGAAGGCCTTACGAGGGACAAAACACATTGGTCTATTGGTCTTATAGTGCACAGCATACTGTTCCTGGCGTGGGTGTCTGCCTCAGCTCACCCTGGCCACCTCCCCCAATGCTGCAGACCTCCAACACTGTTCTACTGGGCCATATGTGTGTGGAGGGCTTTTCCTGCCCTGCTGACATTGTCACAGCTGTTTGGTTTGGTCCTGGTGCTCATATATCCTATTTAATTGAAGCAGCAATATCAGGATGAAAGGCATCAGTATGCTGATAACAGTACTATTATTCACCTAAAATGTTATTAGCATGAGAATTTTTCAAACCTAAAAACCTTATCCATCCATGCTTCCTCTATATATTTGTGAAAAAGCCTGGGGAGGGGGGTGGAACAGGTCCTGCTGTCCAAGTTGGAATAGGGCCAATCAGGGCCTGATTGGCCCTGCCCCTGTAGATCCCACTCTCTGTCCCTGGAGTCTAGTTTCTTTGCTCCCAGATGCACCTCAGTACCTGGAGCCAGCAGCAAGTAAGGGGAGAGGGCCCTCGGCGAAGGGTTGTGGTGGAGGGCCTGCTATCAAGAGCCTCTTGGCCTGCTAGGCTGGCCCTGCTAACAAGGGCCTCCCAGCCTGCTGACTGCTAAGGAGCTCTGTCCTGGGACTGCTAAGCCCCCGCCTGCCCCACTTGATCTAGCTGTGAGCTGCAGCCCAAAGCCACCTTAAGCTGCCTGGCCGGGGGCCAGGGGAGGGGACCATTTCAAGGCCTGTTCTTAGGAATGGGCTTTGAAGCTAGTGTTAATATATATAGTTTTCATAGAGTGCTTCTGGGTGAGAGTACTTATCCCTGCAGTTTCAGGCCCTCCAATCCATCTGTGGAAATTGTACCTTTTCTTCCTTATAAGGAATACCCCAAATCTTTAACTCCCTCTAGTGCAGCTGTCCCCAGCCCCCGGTCTGGGGACCAGGACTGGTCTGGAGACCGGGACTGGTCTCCTCCACGGCTGATGCCTCAAGGGCTGACCTTCATCACACAACACATCACACACTCTGCCGCCAGCTCACCTGTGGTGCTCTCTGGTGGCCGCCATGGCTGGGGCTCTCCCTTGGCATGGCACTGCACAGCTGCTGCTAGCAGTGGCCCCCAGTGGGTAGCGGGAAGTTAGGGGCACTGGTGGGAAAGCAAGCAGAGCAGGGGCTCAGGTGGCGGCGACGTCCCTCGGCAAAAGACTACCCCCCCAGGCCTCAGTAAAATAGTCAAGCGTTGACCGGTCCCTGGTGATAAAAAGATTTGGGACCAGAGTTACACTATTGTTGATGGTGGGCTTGGGGGAGCTCTTCCAACATTATGATATGCAGCCCTCCATGGGGGGGTAGAGGATTCCCTGCTTTTGCACCCTACTCCCCATCAGCTGGCCAGTGGGGAGAGGGATGTACCAACAGCAAGGAGAGGCTTAGGCCAGTGTTATGGTGATCTGCTGATGTGGTGATATCTGGCAGTGAAATTGTCATGTCACTGGTGATAGAAAATGCTCTGATAGTTTGGCAAAAAATCTATAGTAAAAATGGCTACTACCATAGAGGTTTTACCCAAACTAGAATGTCCCATATCACTGGCAACATGATAATGCTGCTTCTAGTGAGCTCTGCTGGCAACACCAGTGACACTGCTGGCAACACCAGGCTTTTCCTCAGCCATGGTAATTCCCCCCACCTACCTCCAGCTGGTTGCCAGGGGATACTAGCAAACCTGTCCTGCCCCAATGTCCCCTGTGGCCTCCTAACCCATCCCAGGAACTGCAGGAAAGGTAGGGAGGGCTTTATCAGCCCTAGAGAGATCTGATGGATTTTCGTGGAAGGGTAGCCATGGTATTATCCTCAACAAACTGCAGCAGTAATTGTCATTGGGGAATACTTGAGCAGATTATATGTTGTGAATGCATCTATTTTGTAAACATGGATAGCACCACTGCCAAAGGTGAATAATTTTTTGGCCTCAGAGTCATGAATCTGGTTTAGAAATAACTTGTTGAGAAACCATGATTTCAGTTTTAACAATGTGTTGGCTTTTTGCCATTTTCACACAGTTCAGCATTTCACTTCGGGATTTTGGAGGAAGGGGTCTTGTGCATATGAAGAAAAGACTGTTTGGGAGGGGTTCCAATTGCATTTCTCCACTGCTTTCACAGTGGGTCTCTTTTCTTTAGCACTCCCATAGCAAATATTCTTTCTTTGTAGTGTAAATCACCTTTAATAATTTGACTGGGAGAACATGGGCTGACTGGTAGTGAAGAACAGCTGGCTCCCTAAGAGGAGAGATTACTTCTTCCACAAGCTTTCGTTCCTTTTCTTGTACACATCATTCTTCTATCCAGCTCCCTGCCCCTAATAGGATCTTTGGCACATCAAGGAAGCAGGAAAGCATTCCTGTGGGATTGTCCTTGAAGCTTTATATAACATGTGCCCCAATCACTTTGATGATTCTCCCAAAATGCTGACATGATCTTCTTTCTGCTCCTTCCTCACTCCCCCTTACCTTTAAGAGTAAATTTCTCACTAGGCATTCTGCTGCAGGAGGCAGTCCTTGACAACCTCTGGACACATTTCCCCCAGCTGATGAACAATCTGGGCTCAGAAGTTTTGTTTAAATAAGCTCTGATGCTTAGTGCATGGATAAGCAATTGAGGGAGAGTGTGGGTTATTCCTGGTGTGCTCTTTCAGGCAGAAGTAGGTGCTGGGCTGCAGCTGCTCCTCCCACTCCCCAGGTTCTTCCACTCACTGTTCCCTCTGGTCTCGTCTGCTGGACTACAGCTTACACAGACTTTGCAGCGTCCATGGCCGCACAACCACAGGCAATGTTGCAAACACCCGCCCACTCCCTCAGGCTTCTCTTCATCACACAACAGTAATGTTTTTGTTTGTTTGTTTGTTTGTTATCCAGTTTATATGCTGCCCTTCCCCAATGGCTCGGGTCAGCTTACGTCATTTGTGATCATTAATTGTGATGATTAATTTTTATATTAAAATGTTTTATTTTCATATTAAAATTAATTCACTTCTCACATTAAGAGCTTCCTGTTGTTGTTGTCATTGTTGGGTGCCTGCAGAGGACAGTAGGGAAGGCTTTGTGCCTATCCTGATATATTTCTGGTCAACATTAGTTATGCAACCTAAATGACTGTTTTATACATACACTAGAGGCAAAGACAGGATGAAAAAAAGAGAGAAAAGAAATATGGGGAAGGAAGGCCGGCAGCCAGGCATCAGTTCTCTTAGGGAAAACAGCTGCTGTGGAGGGGCATCTCCACCCCCATACAGCAGTGTCTACACTGGTCACCACTGTCTTTACTTTTCCATCCAGCCTCCATCTTCCAAAAGCCAGGCTGGGCAGGCTATGGAGGGTGAGCTGCCACCTTCCCACCCCCCCAAATCCTCCAGAGGCCAGGCAAGGAATGCTGCAGGGAGTGTGCCCCTCATATCTGTGGGCTGTGACCTTCTTGCCAATTAAGCAATGCCAAATATGTGCTGGAAGAGAGTTTCAGTTTAAAAGGCACCACCCCATGTTAGCAAGACAGTTGCTGACTGAAAAATATTGTGAGTCATCACAGAGTGATGACTGAGAGGCTGCTGACAGCCTGTATTAACTTGAGGCAGGGAGACCTGGGTTGTGGACCTGCTCCTTCTGCTAATGCCCCTGGACTGCCTGAACTGTTAATACATTCACTGTAGGAGGGCCAGTCAGGTTAGGTTTGAACTGACTGGCCTTCACTGGAACAGTGTTTTCTCCCTATTGGCAATGCTCATTGAGACAATTATCTTTCTCTATTGGCAGCAGTCAGTTGGCTTAAACAAGGCCACTGCTTTATTAGCATATCAGTCTTGGCTTGTCATGGGAGAGGGAGCCTGCATATGTGATCAACTGACTACAAGAACCCTGACCACAGTGGTGCCCTGGGAACCACCTAGTTCTACCCTTGGGAATATGGGTCCCATTGACAGTGGATCCCATCCAAGGGAGGTCTTCCAACTTGGGGTGCCAAACAGAGGTGCAGACATTGTGTGGACCCACCCCAGGTCATCTGGCCCTGCAAGCTCATTTGCCTCCCCTCGCCGGGTCAGCCCTGCTCGCAGCCAGCTGCTTCTTATGGAGGCCCCTAACCATGGGGTATTCAATGCCCCTGACCAAACTCCCCCCAAAACAGGCTCCATCCCATGCCAGAAAGCCGCCCCCCCACAAGCTGTGACAGATTCATCCAAGCAAGCCTGCTATCCCATGCCATCATAACTTTATTGTTATAAAACAACTCAACAATAATCAATATATAACAGTGTGAGTGGTAAGCTGCTCTGCTCAGCTGCCATGATGGGAAAGAGGCCAGAATCACACATGTGGTTCCCTGTATAAGGGCACCATGAGCCCACCTCGTGTCCGCCTTGTGTATGGTGCACCTCATGCCATACTATGCCTGAGCAGCACCAGATGTGTATCGTCCTCGCTCCCACTCCTCCACAGCAACAACCAGTGGCTGCTGGTAAGTCTCTGCCATATTTGACAAAGTCCACACCCACTAAGTTTCTGCTACAGTGCTGCATTATGGACCTTTAGACCAGGCTTTCTCAACATGGGTTTCATGAAACTGTGGGGTTTTGCCAGTTGGGTGGGAGTTCATTAATATGTATATTATTTTTTTAATATTGACTGATAAGACCATATGGCCAATGATGGAGTGGGAAGGGAACGGGTCCTAGCTACACAAATCCTTGCTGGTAGTGACTGGAGTCTAATTTTAACTTAACTGTGGGGGTCCTGCTCTGGCCCTGTTTCTGTAGCTTCCCACTGCAGGCTCTCTTTGGTGAAAAAGAGCAAACTGGTAGCCAGCCCAAGTGCAGGTATGGTTTTGTTCAGCAATTATCTGAAAATATTTCTGTGCTGTCACTTCCTGTACTGTGGGAGTCACATCTGGTGGAAGTGACTGGGTGATGTCATTTCCGGTGACGTGTGACTTCTGGAGGCATGGAGAGGCTGATTCTGTGAAGGCTTAAGGGGATGAGCGATAGGGTTGTGAGTGTCCTGCATAGTGCAGGGGATTGGACTACATCACCCATGAAGTCCCTTCCAATTCTATGATTCTGTGTTTCTATGGTAGGAAAGTATGATCTGCTGATATCACTTCTGGGGTTTCTCAAAGCTTGAAGAATGTTTCAGGGGGGTTTAATAGTAAAAAGGTTGAGAAAGGTTGGAGTACATTCTTGTGTATTCAAACAGCTTTATCTCCCCTTATGCATCCTAAATTTTTGGTTCCTGATCTATGCCCTCCTCTGCATGCCTCAAAAGGAGAAGTTATCCTTCGATTGTGATGTTTCTATTTGCTACCTGTTAGTTTTGCTTTTAGCAAGAGTAGCTATTTGCTCTTATAGTTTTTTCCTGCATCCCAGACTGTCTTGTGGGTATTATGCCCAGTTATATTGACCTGACCCAGACATGCTCAGTTCAAGGAGTTCTGAAAAGTCTCTCCATAGAAGTCCACCGACTGCCGTTGGCATCATGCACTTTGGCCTAGAAAATTGTACCAAATCCTGTTTTTAAAAAGCACAGTATCTTCTGACACATGGATTGTTATTCCAGTATAAATACGACAGTTCCAGAATACAGAGGCCTAACCAAAAGTGAATGTTGTCTCTTGGAACTGTATGTACTTTGGCTTGAAGCTGTAGCTCAGCTTTCTCCCATTAGCTGCCAGCCATGCATTGCAAAAAGTCACAAAAGAATCCAGGCCTCCATATAGAGTTGGAAGGGGCCATACAGGCCTTCTAGTCCAACCCCCTGCTCAACGCAGGATCAACCCAAAGTATCCTAAAGCCTCCAAGAAAAAGTGTGTATCTAACCTTTGCTTGAAGACTGCCAGTGAGGGGGAGCTCACCACCTCCTTAGGCAGCCTGTTCCACTGCTGAACTACTCTGACTGTGACATTTTTCCCCCTGATATCTAGCCTATATTGTTGTACTTGTAGTTTAAACCCATTACTGTGTGTCCTTTCCTCTGCAGACAATGGGAACAGCATCCTGCCCTCCTCCAAATGACAACCTTTCAAATACTTAGAGGGCTATCATGTCCCCTCTCAGCCTCCTTTTCTCTAGGCTGAACATTCCCAAGTCCCTCAACCTATCTTCATAGGGCTTGGTCCCTTGGCCCCAGATCATCCTCGTCGCTCTCCTCTGTACCCTTTCAATTTTATCTACGTCCTTCTTGAAGTGAGGCCTCCAGAACTGCACACAGTACTCCAGGTGTGGTCTAACCAGTGCCGTATACAATGGGACTATGACATCTTGTGATTTTGATGTGATGCCCCTGTTGATACAGCCCAAAATGGCATTCGCCTTTTTTACCGCTGCATCACACTACCTGCTCATGTTTAGTTTACAATCCACAAGTACCCCAAGGTCTCGTTCACACACAGTGTTACCTAGAAGCGTATCCCCCATCCGGTAGGCATGCTTTTCATTTTTCTGACCCAGATGCAGAACTTTACACTTATCTTTATTAAATTGCATCTTGTTCTCATTTGCCCATTTTTCCATTGTGTTCAGATCTTGTTGAACTCTGTCTCTATCTTCTGGAGTATTTGCCAGTCCTCCCAATTTGGTGTCATCTGCAAACTTGATGAGTAGTCCTTCCACCCCCTCATCTAGATCATTAATAAATATGTTAAAAAGTACCGGACCGAGCACCGAGCCCTGAGGTACCCTGCTACTCACCTCCCTTCAGTCTGATGAAACACCATTGACAAGAAGGACGTAGATAAAATTGAAAGGGTACAGATGAGAGCGACGAAGATGATCTGGGGCCAAGGGACCAAGCCCTATGAAGATAGGTTGAGGGACTTGGGAATGTTCAGCCTGGAGAAAAGGAGGTTGAGAGGGGACATGATAGCCCTCTTTAAGTATTTGAAAGGTTGTCATTTGGAGGAGGGCAGGATGCTGTTTCTGTTGGCTGCAAAGGAGAGGACACGCAGTAATGGGTTTAAACTTCAAGTACAACTATATAGGCTAGATATCAGGAAAACAATTTTCACAGTCAGAGTAGTTCAGCAGTGGAATAGGCTGCCTAAGGAGGTGGTGAGCTCCCCCTCACTGGTAGTCTTCAAGCAAAGGTTAGATACACACTTTTCTTGGATGCTTTAGGATGCTTAGGGCTGATCCTTCATTGAGCAAGGGGTTGGACTAGATGGCCTGTATGGCCCCTTCCAACTCTATGATTCTATGATTCTATGATTCTATGACAACAACTCTTTGAATGCAGTTCTCTAACCAATTCCCTATCCACCTAACTATCTGAAAATCCAGATTGCAGTCCTTCAATTTATCCATCAGAACATCATGTGGAACCTTATCAAAAGCTTTATTAAAATCCAAGTAAACGACATCAACCGAATTTCCACGATCCAGCAAACCTGTCACTTGGTCAAAAAAGGAAACCAGGTTGGTCTGACAGGACCTGTTGGAAACAAATCCATGCTGACTTCCTTGGATCACCAAATTGTCCTCCAGATGTTTGCAGATCGCTCCCTTTAATATCTGCTCCATTATCCTACCCACAACAGAGGTCAGACTCACTGGTCTGTAGTTTCCCGGGTCATCCTTCCTCCCTTTTTTGAAGATCGGAACAACATTTGCTCTCTTCCAGTCCTCCGGGACATCTCCAGTCCTTAAAGAGGTCCCAAAGATGATGGACAAGGGTTGTGCAAGTTCTCTGGAAAGTTCTTTGAGCACTCTCATGTGCATTTCATCTGGTCCAGGGGATTTGAACTCATCCAGTGCAGTTAAATGCGTCTCAACAACATCTCTGTCCATGTCAACCTGCCACCCAGACACTATCTCTTGGCTACTGCCATCTCTAGATGTGCCTAAACCCTTTGACCTGTGGGAAAAAAACAGATGTAAAATAGGCGCTGAGCCTTTCTGCTTTCTCTGCATCCTCCGTTAGAGTTTGTCCATCCGCACCCAACAGTGGGCCTATTGCCTCCTTTACTTTACGTTTGCTCCTCACATAACTGAAAAATCTTTTCCTGTTACAGTGGGATTCCCTGGCCAATCTTAGCTCACTCTCCGCTTTGGCCTTTCTGATGATTGATCTACAGTGCCTAGTAACCTGTAGATACTCTTCTTTAGAGCTCTGTCCTTCCCTCCATTTCCTGAACATTTTCCTTTTCTTTCTTAGTTCCTCTTGAAGTTCTCTGTTCATCCAAATAGGCTTCTTAGAGCTCCTGCAGTGTTTTCGTCTTTCTGGGATAGTCATTGATTGAGCATGCAATAGCTCTTGTTTGAGTAGCGCCCACCCTTCACATGCTCCCTTTCCTTCCAGCATTCTCGTACATGGTATGACACTCATCATGTCTCTGAGTTTATTAAAGTTTGCCCTACGAAAATCCAACATCCGCGTCTGGCTACAAACTTTCTTGGCTCCACATCTCAAAAGGAATTCTATGAGGACATGGTCACTTCCCCCTAGGGTCCCCACCTCCTTCACCTCATCCACCAACTCTTGCCTGTTGGTCAGTATTAAGTCCAGTATGGCTGAACCTCTTGTGGGTTCATCTACCATTTGATAAATGAAATTGTCAGCCAGGCAGGTCAGAAAGTTGCATGATGCTTTGCAGAGTTTGTTTCCCAGCACACATCTGGGAAACTGAAGTCACCCATGATGACAAGATCACTCTGTTCACCAGTGAGTGGTGCTGGTAAAGATACAGACCTCAACAGCACCAGCCACAAACTTTTCAATAAGTAACAATTTGTTCATAAAGCATCTAAGCATAAATCTAAGGCTTTAGATTTTAATGCAAAACCATGAATCCTCAAAAAAAAATTGAATATGCATATTATGCAGTGATATTTCATGCATGGAAACTGAAGACAGCCTGCAAGTTACATCTAGCTGTTCTGCAGTGGGAAGACCCCAAGCTGTGTTCTCCATAATGTAGGGATATCAGCATATACTTTTCAAAGCAGTGCACTTTCAGAGTTCACGGCCATCTGGCTTGGTTGAAATAGCTATGGTTATGAAGTGTGTGTAATTCGGGGGCTATCTACCATCAAGCAACTGGATGATTATGAAGCAGAAAACAGCCCATGAGTTACCAAGAGAGAGATTAAATAACATAATCACTGTTCTGTTCAGTCATTGCCAAAGTACATGAGAGAATTACTTTAACACACTAACTGCCCATGCAGCAAGGTCAGATCAATCTTCCTTCCTTCCTTCCTTCCTTCCTTCCTTCCTTCCTTCCTTCCTTCCTTCCTTCCTTCCTTCCTTCCTTCCTTCCTTCCTTCCTTCCTTCCTTCCTTCCTCCCTCATGCTGCCCAACTGGGACATCTGTAGTTATGTACACTAAGAAACACATGACTCAGGCTCTTTCCACTTGGGTTACCTTCCCCAAATGGAGAGCAGCTGGGCCCTATATTTTAACAGGAGCGACTGCAAAAGGCTGTACTCATTGCTCCTCCCAGGGTTTTCCTTTTCAATACAAAACAAAGGAAAACCTCATTTGAACTAGTTTACAGGAAGAAGTGTGTGGTGGTGCTTCAGATATAATGTCCAAGTCTGTGTTGCCAACTCTGGGTTGGAAATTACAGAAAATTTGGTTGTGAAGCCTGGAGTGAGTTAGGTTTGAAGATAGGAAGATATAATGCCATAGATTCCAAACTTCAAAGCGTCAAGGTGATTGTTACCTGTCATCCACAGATCAGGTTACCCTTGAGCAAAGAATGGTACATTCCTTCTATCTGGTATGATCAATTTCTTCCACTAAGTGCGCAGCTTCAAGAGAGGGACACACATGGAGTGGTGAGGGAAGGAGTGGATACCCACCTAGACAGCCAGATCAGTCAAATCAATCCTGGCGATCAATAGGGTGACAGATGTTGAAGCCAGATCGACCTCACATCTGCAGATCATATTTAATTTTGGGAGATCTCCCTAGTCTCTATCCACTACCAGAATGTGGAGAGAGTTAGAGAAGAGTTCTGTCTTTAAAATGGCAACGCTATACTCATTTAAGGTATTTCCCCACTTTCTTAGTCAATCTGCTCTGGAGCTACAGCACAGGTCTGCCAAGAGGAAGGTAGGGAAAAGAGAGGTTCTTCTGAGCTGCAGGAAGTCTCCATTTCAATTGTCTTTGTGTTGACAGTTGTGTTGTAGGCAAAATAGGAGGCCTCCAAGTTAGTAGTTAGCAGTACAGAGACAAGGTGTGACTGTGGATGCTATTCCCATCCACTTTCATTATGCTTGTTGCTACTACTGGAATTGGGACACATTTTTGCACTGCTGTGTGAATCCTGCTTTATCAGAAGAGCGCCTGTTCGGGAGAGACCAAGAAAACACAGCAATGCAGTGCAGAATGTTCCCATTTTGTTTTTTTAAAGCTATCCAATTTTTGCAGCCTTGTGAGAACACTCTGTGCTAACGAGCTGGGGGATATAGCAGAAATAAGTGGTTTTGTAGCACTTTATATAGAGAGGAATAGCAGATCCGTAAAATGAAATGGAAACCACCTAGATAACAAAGCAAGAACCCAAACACAAAATTGTAAACAAAAATGTAAACATATGTAGGTAAAAACAAGAACAAACATAGGGAAAACTATCACCACATCTATAGAACCAGTTAATAAGAAACATTTAATGAGACCAGATTGAAAACTCATTAAACATTTGCAAAAACCTTTAAGTGAATCTTTCAGCACACATGTAGCTGCCTTATACTGAGTCAGATCACTGGTCCATCATGGTCAGTTTTGTCTACTCTGATGGGCAACAGGTCATCAGAATCTTATCCTCAGATCTTTCATATCACTTCCAGCCATATCTTTTAATGGAAGATGCTTGGGATTAAACCTGGGTCTTTCTGCATGTCGAGCAGATGCTCTGCCACTGAGTCATGGCCCTTCCCCATATTTATGTTGGAGATTGCTGGCTGTGCAATCCTAAGGGTGTAACTCTCTCTAGAATTGCATTGCAGGCCTTGTTCAATTTAAGAATCTGTACAACATATTAGAAAGCTTTATCTTTCTTTAAAAAGATCTCAGAGTCCAAGAGGCACAGAACAGGGCAAACAAATCAGTAAAGGGTTGGAGTACATCTTTTATGAGAAAAGGCTGGAGAACCTGGGACTTGCTAGGTTAGAAAGAAATGGGTTAAGGGGAGATGTTTAATAAAATATATGTGACATAGAGAAAATAAACAGAGAAAACTTTTTCTTCCTCTTGCATAATGCTAGAACTCAGGGGCATAATTGTTATGAACAATGGAATAGAAAATCCTCGGCATTTGGAGCTAAAGCCTGGGGAGTGCAAATTTTGGGAAAGGGGTAAATCTCACTGGGTCATAGTGCCATACACTCCACCATTCAAAGCTGCTATTTGTCCAGGGAAACTATAACCTGGAGATCAGCTGGAGTTCTAGGAGATATCCAGACCCCACCTGGAGGTTGGCAGTCCTACAGAGATGCCAACAAAACCTTTGGGAAACAGGTTTAGGAGAGCTGAAACGACTTTGTTCAATGAGTAACCAAACTCTGCAATTCCATTGCTAAAAGACATGATGATGGACACAAGCACAGAGCTTTAAAGAGGGGTAGACTGATTCCTGGAGGATATGTTCACCAATGGCTATTAGCCATGTGAGTAAAGGGAACCTCCATATACTGAGACAGCAAACCTCTAAATAACAGTGCTAGTAGGCAGCATCAGGGAATGGTCTTGGCTTCTCTTCCTTGTTTGTTGGCCTTCTACTAGTTTGGTGGGCTGCTGTGTGAAACTGTCTCCTGGACAAGATGGACTGTTGCTTTGATCCCGCAGAGCTCTTCTTATGTTCTTACATTATGTACTTTTGTAATACTTGGCCCTATAGAATCAAATCCTCATACACCTGAAACCATCCATATTTGAAATCTGAATCTGGATGTAAAATTACTAGGTGAGAATAGCTAGGTGAGGAGAAAATTACTAGGTGAGAAAACCAGGATCACTGTGGTGCAATAGAGTCATTTTCAAGGATATAACCTTTAAAAGCCTATGAAACTAAATATATTGATATCTCTTCTTTTGAGAAAGGTTTGAAATTAATTCAACAATCCAGAGTCTCCAGAGTAGCACATTAATAAAGTTCTTTACATCATTGTAGCTATTTATTTCCCAGTGCTGACATCAAACATTAACTACTAAGTGAGAAATCACATATCACAAATTATCAGTTCAAATAATTATGCAATAAACTGGTAAGTTAAAAATCCAACATGGCAGTAATTTGCTGAGAAATGTTATAAATCTTCATAGGAATCAACAAAGAGATGTTAATGGGACAAGATGTTGATAGGCACAGGGTGCCACCTCTACTCCCATTTGGAAGTTTTCTTCTTCAAGGGCAACCTCTCACATTTAATTTGCAGACCATCAATTCCTTATCAAAATTAAAACGAAGTGTATTGCCAAATATTTGTAACTAGCCAAACGCATGTCGTCCCTCCCATGTCATAATGTAGTAACAATAAAGTGATGCCAGCCTTTCACATTTCAATTGCAACACATCAAAAGCTTAACAATGTTCTAAAATGCAGGTATAAAATGCTCACAAGTGGATGGATTATAAAAACCTTGTTAAAATAGCAATTAAATAATATTACTTCATTACATTAAATATGCACAAGTAGTAGCAGCAAATCTCTCATATTCAAAGGATAGTCTAATTCATACAGATCCAGTGGGTTATACATCTTTAAACCGTCCCGCAGTGCGGGGTGTTGCGGACTAAATAAAGCAGTAAGCACTGGTGGGGAGGAGTTAGGGCGGGCTCTGTCCAGGATAAAAACTTGGAGGAGCGAATCAGGAGGCGCTTTGCGGCTCCTGATTCGCTCCTCCGAGTGTCAATCCTGGACCGAGGAGGCAATGGGCCTCCCCATTGCCTCCTTGGCCACCATTGCCTCCGCCTCGATGCGGGGAAAGGAGCAGGGCCGCAACTACAATGACTCCACCGCCCGCAGCCTACAATGGACGCTGTCACCGGTAAGCTGCCTTTACTCTCCCTACCCTCGCCTCTTCCTCCCTCTCCCTTGAGATCCCTCCCATACAACCTGGCGCTGCCGATGCGGCCAATCTACCACCCCTCTCTCTTTCTAATAACTGCTAGCGCCCATTGTATTTTTACCACAATGGGCTTTATTCCTAGTATTACCATATTGCTTAAACAAAAGTCCTCAAATAATATTTCTCATTCAACCCAAATAGAATCACAGAATGCATAGGATAAATCCAATAAGATTCTTCTTAAAAACACTTGACTATATCTGATTATAGGGATGCTTAATTTACTTCTTAATAACACAAAAATTAAAATCAGGTGGTCTAGGTCCATTTGATATAAAGTATGGAACTAAAGGAGTAGCCAAAGAACCATTTTTATGGTGCTGCAATGTTCTGATATTTGCGTGCGCATTTGACAAGAAGCCATTATATTTTATTTTATTTTATTTTATTTTATTTTATTTTATTTTATTTTATTTTATTTTATTTTATTTTATTTTATTTTATTTTATTTTATTTTATTTTATTTATATTCCTTCAGTCAGATGAGAAAAGTTTGAGCTCTGTATTCCATGCCACTGATCTGAAGGTGCCTCTGTAGCAACAAAAATGAGATGCAAGCCATGTTCTTCAACCCAGTTGTGAAGTACCTCACCATTCTTATACAACTGTGTACCTCCAATTTCCATGGTGGCAGTTAAAGTCACTGGCATATACAGAAGGAAGAGGATAGGTTGATAGGACATGTGCTGGCCATGAAAGCGGAAGAGGTTTGTAAATATTAGCATAAACTTCCCCAGATTTTACTATGGTTATGTGGATGTCATTGTGGATGTTGGTCAATACAAGCTTCACATTTTTAGTGATGCGTTGGGCATGTCTATTGTAGATACGATGGCATGCCAATAACATCATTCCACAAATTTTGCTCTGCATGCTTGATTTTTATTATCAAGTTGAGTTTTTTGCTCAAGACTTACGTAAGTCTATTTTATTAGCCAGTAGAATTCATGAGAAGTATTGGCATTTAGACTTGTTTATACCCTGAATATTCATTTGGCAGATTCAGATGCGGTCTCCTATACCCCTTGTCAAGTAGTCCTGAGAAGAACTGTTTGATTGTTTCCATGTGTGTAATGTAGCCAGGAGACCCTATGATTGGCAGCCAGAAGTTCTACCAGGTAGTTAATCTATCTACCAGGACTCCAGAGGAATGTAGTGTTTGGAATAAGGCTTGAGTTTTGTCCCTACTTCACAATATAATTTGATTCATACTCAAATCGATTTGTTCAAGCGAGTTAGTATTGCTGTTGTTGTTGTTATTTATTAAATTTATATACTTCCCTTCCAATATGGTTCAGGGTGGTATACATGATGAGTTAAAATTGATAGTAAATTAAAAGCTAGCAGTATAACATCAGCATTGGGAATTTTTAGAAGTCTTTTAGTGGAAGTTTTAATGGGGGATTTTAAGACTGCTGTTACCCGCCACGAGCCTATGTAGGGAGTGGCAGGAAATAAATTGAATAATAATAATAACAACAACAACATTAACAGTATGAAACGTAATAAAAACATAAGTAGCAATTTATCAGATTTAAGCAATAGCAATAGATTGATTAGGTTAAGTAACAGATATTTTTGGTCCAAAACTAAGAATCAGCATTTAAAACTAAATCAAATTCCACTCAGCTCCTAATGATCATAACTTCCATATTAGACTTTGCACCACAAAATTTTCTTCACAGCAGCAAACCTAAAGTGAATATATTCACTGCCTTTAGTAGTAACTGAGGGGAAGGTTTATAGTTTGAGATCAGCCTGGGTCACCAAAAGTCATAGGAGGCTGTGTGGGTCCCTTCAGTAACCTGTCACAATGTTTGCCCCATCTTTAACCCTCCCCCCGCTCCGGAGGAGCGGGAGGAATAAAGGAGTAAGGGCAAGTGGGGAGGAGTTAGGGCGGGCCCTGTCCGGGATAAAAACTCGGAGGGCCCAATCAGGAGCCGCGAAGCGGCTCCTGATTCGGCCCTCCGAGTGTCACTCGAGGGCCAAGCAGCCAATGGGGAGCCGCGCAAAGCGCGGCTCCCCATTGGCTGGTTGGCCCAGCCTCGCCTGGGCCGGCTGGGGAGTTGCCGCTCAGAGGAAGAAGCCTTCCCCAGCGGTAAGTCCTCCGGCCGGCTTCCCCTCGCCCAGGGAGCCTTCTGCCGGGCCCTGGGGCAGGCTCGCCTGCCCTTGGGCCCGCCAGAAGGCCACAAAGCCCACTCCCGAAGTCCCGAGCCTTCTGCCAGGCCCTGGGCCCGGCAGTAGGCCGCAAAGCCTGCCGCCCCCGTCCCGAGCCTTCTGCCGGGCCCTGGGGCAGCCGAGCCTGCCCCTGGGCCCAGCAGAAGGTCCCAAGGCCACCTACCTTACTCTGTTCCTCCCTTCCTCCCAGCATTCCCTTTCTCCTTCCCTTCCTCCCAGCATTCCCTTTCTCCTTCCCTTCCTCCCAGCATTCCTTTTGTTTTTCCCTTTCTCCCTTCTTCCCTCTCTTCCATCTGCCTCTTTCTGGCTACCTGTTTCTCTCCCTCTTCTTCTGTCTCTATCTTCCTCCCTTTCTTTCTGTCTGTCTGTCTGTCTCTCTTTCTCCTTTTCCTCCTTCCTTCACCCCATCCCTCCACCCATCCATCATCCTAGGGCCCGCTGTGTTTTGCCCACAGCGGGCTTAATATCTAGTACACTTATATTTCATGTGTCCATGGCTAATATCTTTAAGCACTTGGGGGGTTACTTGAAATATGCAGAAGGATGTCTAATAACTTTTCTGTTGGGAGACAGGATTAAGATGGTTTCAAATGATGTTGCAAAATATTGCTATATAGTCGCTCGGAAAAGGAAAGTTCTATCTAAACAAATTTTACTAGTTTGCTGTACTAATTTATGTCATCATTAAAGTTTGTTTTTTACTTGCAGATTAATTTATATTTTCTCCTGGTTGTTGGTAAACTGTACTGAACTGTACGGTACTAATGTTATTTATATGTGTCCATGGCTACTATCTACTCATAAAATATCTTTTGCTTGTATTTAAAAACTCAGGTGCTAGAAATGGAATGTTCTGGGATGCTGAAATATTAATCCACTTTTTGCTGCCCTTTTTAGTACTTGATTTCTGTTCATTTAGCCTCTTTACAAAGACTGATCTGTGTGGCCTATACGGGTCATAGAAGAACCAAAGCAAATAAGCAACTATACAGTTCCTCTGTTGTAACAGCATTTTTGTGTATGGAAAAGGGGTGGTTCCACACATTCTCTTCTCCGATTGCGCCGCAATCATTGTGGACCACCACACCCATAGAAGACTGTCACCGCTTATGATGTGCCTGTGGATCCAGTGACTACCCAGGAACAACATTTTAGTGTGCTTACTGAGCTGTAGAAGGAGGAAGAAGCAGAAAGGTTTCCAAGTTTGTAAATGGTTGAGTGCTCAGCACAGTTAGCAAATGAGGTCACACTGAGTGATGTCACGCCAAGTGTTGTCACCTAGGGTATTTCAGTAAGAAAGATTCAATCAACTGATTTGTGAAAAAGCACCAACAGTGAAATCCTATGCGAGTTACATCCTTTGGAGTTCACTGACTTTAATAGACTTAGAATAGTGGAACTCTCTTTACAAAGGCAGCATGACTTTGTTAGAGCAACAAACAAATAATCACCAGTGTTAGTTCACTGTTATTGTGAAACAATGAAAACAACTTTAAAAAAATGAAATGAATTATATGTTAGGCAAGTTTTCTATAAATAAGAATGATTCACTGAACAGTTCTTGGCTTTTATCCTGGGACATTAAGGTCAGCCTGCAGTTTCAATTTTGAAAAAAAAATTAAAACAGAAATGAAATGGAGTAATGTCAACTTTTAAAGGCAGTTTTTAAAGCTATTTGTGCCAATTAAGTAGGTGGGCAGTTCTTCGTATTTAGAACAGATGACTGGTAGAAGAAGCCTTGTCAGTCAGACACGCTTGTCCCTGCCTTTAGATGGGCTGAATCCAGGGTTAACAGCTGTCACTCCTGCCCTGGCTAACAAATGAGATGCCATTTAGTTATTCAATAGATGTGGGAACCTGATGGGCACTAATGTTTGTTGCAAGACTTGATTCCTAAAACTGTGCTTGTTGGAGGACTGTGGACAAAGGCTGTTTCTACACAGGGGTAGATGCCCCTGCACTTTCTTTGAGCTTTCACCTGACATTGTGCACTTTCTAAGAATGACTTGTGGGTTTCACAGGGAATTAGGGATTTGCACCTTAGAAAACTTTGGTATAGATTCAACAGAAAATGATTCTTTGTTTGCTTGTTTGTTTATTTATGCTTCAATTTATATGCCACCCCCTCTCAACTAGGTCATCACATGACAGTGTACAACAATTTAAAATTCACAAATTTGATGATAAAATTGTAAAATTCATTAAATTAAAGTAATACTTCAAACATAAAAATTTCACCATCAATGCTGTCATCCAATTCAAATTGAGAATTACACTGGTCCCCGATTCGGTATACCCAAATCACCCAAAATCCAGTATTTTGGTTCAGGTGATTTGAGTACAGCTGAATCAATTCAGGTATTAATCCACACACACACCCCTCTGCACAGCCCAATCTGATCTACGGAGAGAAGCCTCTCCCTGGATCAGCTGGCTGTTGGGCTGTTTGAACGCCCCTCCCCAGAGTCCAACAACAGCTGATCCCTCTGAGAAACTTTTCCCAATGTGATCAGCAGTTTGGCAGGCTCCCAGGCATTTAAAGGGACCAAGATGTATCTAGCATTGCTTTTTATCAAATAATAGTTTTTAAAAGCAAATCAGTGTTCAGCTGTTTGTCTCACTGCTTTTAAGGCAAAGGTAAAGGTATCCCCTGTGCAAGCACCGGGTCATGTCTGATTCTTGGGGTGATGCCCTCTACCGTTTTCATGGCAGATTCAATACGGGGTGGTTTGCCAGTGCCTTTCCCAGTCATTACCGTTTACCCCCCAGCAAGCTGGGTACTCATTTTACCGACCTCGGAAGGTTGGAAGGCTGAGTCAACCTTGAGCCAGCTGCTGGGATTGAATTCCCAACCTCACGGGCAGAGTTTCAGACTGCATGTCTGCTGCCTTACCACTCTGCACCACAAGAGGCTCACTGCTTTTAGGGATAATCAAATAAACCTAAATTACCCACCAAAAAAATCTTACCTATTCTTCTGCGGAGACTCTCGTCCAGAGAAATTTGATTTGCTTTTCACAGGAGTACATATTTATAGACAGTTCTTATATCTAACCCTTGTCTATCATAATTATGTGATATTTTTAAGTGATTGGTCTATAGCTAATAAAATAGAGGCAACATGAATGTCGATTAGCTAGCATAGTCATATAATACTATCTGGATAACAGATTGATTCATAACTAGATAAGCAACATGTGAGCTAATCTGCAGGTACATATATCTGGTGGGTGGCAATCAATGGTCCAGTTTTTCATTCATGGCACTTTGCATATGAGACTCCCTTCCCCTGGAGGCTCACCTGATGCCTACATTGCTTCCTTTGAGGTGCCTGGCAAGACTTTTAATTAAGGGGTTGTTATTTCAGGCTGTGAGTGGTGTGTTTTTATGGTCTATGTTTTTATGCTGCGCTGGGTTTTAATTAATATCTTTTAATGGTTGGTTGTTATTTTTATTTTGTAAGCTGCCTCAGGCAGATTCCTGTAGAGGCAGCATTTTTTAACCTAAGTAAATAAATAGATGTTTCACAATTATGCATACAAGGAGTGGATAAAAAGGACTGCATCCAGTAGAATTGGATATGCTTAACAGAAACCCAATTGGATATGCTTAACTGCACAAACTAGGTCCCTCACTGTGAGAAAAGAGATTTTATCTGAGGCTCTCCACCCCCATTTTCAGAGTTAGAACACCAGAATCTTTTCCAGGGAGACTCACAGTGATAACAAAAATGTAGGAGTCATCTCTCACCCATGTCCTTACATCCACTCACCCTGGTCCTGCTAGCTAGTTCCTGGAATTAATAGGAGCTGAATCTCTAGCTACACAACATAAGTTTATGTTGGTTTACAGTGTTCACAGACAAGAGACCAGGCAGGTAATTTGCAGCCTGTTTGAGAGAATCCATTCAGTGTCACTGTGATTTGAGCAATGGGGAAAGCAAAGGTCCTCCTGGCTTTTCTAAGGTGGGTCACATATACTCAAAATATCTGGATTGTTTCCCCCTTGATTAACCCCTTTAGTATCATTCCAATGCCATCTGTGCTCTGTAGACTCTCCGTCCTGCTCTGTCTGTCTTCTGTTGGCTGCTACAGTGATTGCTTTCTTAGTCCTTGAGCAAATAATCTGATTCACACGACACAGTTTTTGTTTAATCCAGTCACTGGTCAGTTCCTGGCTCCCTTGTCTGTATGCTGCAGAGGTTGTCCATGCAATGTGCGTGCACACAGTCATACAGATGCTGTCATCACCTCATGATCCTGGTGAGTCATCATACAGTTTATAGGAACGTTTACAGAGCTTTGTTGAAGACTGTTTTGTTCATTAACGTAGTGTCGCCTGCAAATGTAAATACTCTAATGAAATACTACTTTTTTGGCAAGAAGAAGGATATTGTTTATGAGCAACCTCCCCATCAAGGGGAATGTGGATAAATCTGCATTCTCTTTTTGCCATGGAACCCATTGGGGCACATGTCAGGCCTGGCCCATCTAGAAGGGGAACAACTGGGTTGCCCTGACCCGGCTCCTCCCCACCCGCACCTAAGTACAGCATCCTGGAAGGAAAAAAGAAATGCCCAGGTGGCTCTGCCATGCTGCACAGCACAGCATAGTGGCCTGGGGCATTTTTTAAAAAGAACATTGTTTTGCGTTGTTACACAAAACCATGTTCTTAAAAAAATTAAAGGCTCACGCCCCTCTGCAGTACAGTAGAGCCTCACCATCCCAGCTACCATGTGGGAGCACACATCCAGGACAGAAAGGGCTCTGCTGTCAGGAGCCAATAATGCTATTGAATTATAAGAAAGTGCTCATATGAGGAGTCAATGTGGAATAATAGCTACAGTGTTGGACTGGAATTTTTGAATCCTGCCTCTGTCATAGAAGCTTGCTGGGTGACCTTGGGCCAGTCTAATACTACCTCACAGGTTGCTGTGAGGATAAAATTGGAGCAGCTTTGAGTTCCCACTGAGAAAAAAGGCAGGGTATAGAATCATAGAATAATAGAGTTGGAAGGGACCTCCTGGGTCATCTAGTCCCCTCCCAAGGAAGCTTGTTCCACTGAGAAACCGCTCTAACTGTCAAGGAACTTCTTCCTGATGTTGAGACGGAATTTCTTTTGAATTAATTTCATCCCATTGGTTCTGGTCCATCCCTCTGGGGCAAGAGAGAACAACTCTGCTCCATCCTCTATACGGCACCCTTTTAAATACTTGAAGATGTATAAATGAAATTAATGAATGCATCCATCCACAAGTTCAATCCTAAGCAAACCTTTAGGTTTCTGGTTCTTTCTTGTCACATGATTAATTGATTTTTCTCATGTTTTTGGGAAAGTCTTGAAAATTCTTGATAAACTGGTTTTTTAGTGATATTTCTCCATGAGAAAGTAGAATAGCAGCACTCCTGTCAGAGCTTGGCAACCCTCACTTGGACATTCCTGGGCATGGTCAGGACTATTTGCTGTCACTAGGATGCATGTGAACTATGTACTTTCCTATATACCCTGGTTTAGGGAAAAGGGACTGTGTGAACAAAGGCATTTTTCTCTTTAAAGACCTGAAATGATCAAAACCTTCACTCTGAGTTCTAAACATTTTTTTCGCTCTAAGCAGATAACAGTCAGGAAAGTGGGAAAGTCATCATTTTGCTTTCCAGAACTACCTCAGCCTACCTTCATACAAATGCTAATTGTTCTAGACAATGGGATGGTCAAGCTCCATCCCCACATCCCCAAACCAAGTAGAGAACAGAGATCAGGAGAGATTAAAGACTAGACTTAGAGACACTTCAGGAAGGAAATTTCTGGAGACTACAGGAAAAGCCTATCTGTCCTGGTCAGTGGAGGGGAAAGAGGTGATAAAAGTCAAGGGAGCAAGGAGGAAGGTCTCTTTTGTGCTGAGTCCATGAGAGCAGAGAGAACTCTTAACTACTGTCTGGAGGAAGCAGCCATTAGCCATGTGCTTGCGTAGACAGCCAGAGGAAGCTGCAAAATAATAGAACTTGCGGAGATCTATAACAACCTATGCTCAGGAGCCTGTCCTATATTTTAACATCTGATAGGGCATGTATAAAGAGGAATTACCTTTTATCCTTGTCTTTTGAATCCCTTGCTCAGTCTGGTGCAGTGTTTAAAAAGTATGCTTGTGAACATTTTCTCTTTAAAAAATACTTTATAACTTTGGATGCTGGTAGGGGTTCCCTGTGCCACATAGACCTCCACCATCTTGGACACACTATTGTAAAAAGGTGTATAAAACAGCAAATTGTCCCCATGATGGCCAGGCCCTGGGCAGAGGAAAACACAGAGGCAAGGCCTCAGAACCTGGAAGGGAAGCTGGGAGTCCAGACTCTCCCAGTGGACAATTCCCTACAAAGGTCAGGTGGTGGTGATAGGTTAGGAGAGAAAGAAAAGCCTCTCCAGGTGTTGGGAAAATCTTGGAAGGCAGGGGGAAACAGGGTCTGAAGGCTTGATCAGGCCTGTTCCACCACAGGCTGGAAGGCACTGGAGCCCACAGTTCCTATTCATCCCAGCAGCAGCCACTTCTGAACAAATCCTTGCACTTGAGGATAAAGCCGATAAGTCTTCTGCCATCACTAGTTATGTATTTTTCTAGGTTCCTACTCCTCTGCTAGAGCAAGTTTGATTGGGAATGGAGGACTAAGAAGAGAAAAGGGCATGTTCCCAGAGGTACCAGCATCCCATGCTTCTTCAGAGAATTTTAGAAAACTATTTGCCACCTCTGTTCCTAGTTCAAGAATTGTCCCATTAAGGGGAAAATGTATAAAATTACTAGGTGTACAAAGGTAGTTCACCCAGTACCTATTTGTGTATGAAACATAATCATACAAACCTTATTTTGCTCTCCTCCCATTAGTCTGCCACATGAAAATAGTAAATAATCATTCCTGTGGAACTATCCTAATTTTGCAGGGTAGAATCCATCAGAGGACTCTACACCAGCATAAAAATCACAGAACCGATTGACAAGGACTGACAGATGCTTATGTGTGACTTTTTCTTTATTTAAACTGGTAGCCTATTCTATGTTTTGAACATTAGAACCAAGAAGAGAGAATGACAGCACAAAGGGGGTAGGACAATGAGTTTCAAGAGTAAAAAATCTTGTGTGCAGCCCTACACATATGATATGCTTCTCTTCATAGAATCATAGGGCCATTTCGCACGGCTTCAAAGTAGCACAATGGTTGCTATTTGGAAACGCTACTAATTTGCCATAACCCACGACGTCGTAGACAATCTGCAACAATCCTGAAACCAATCAGCAAAAAGCGCTTCGTTGTGGCGCTTTCAGGGGAATCCAGAAAAGTGGATTCACCCTCCGGATAGCGATACACTCCTGCAACCAATCTGCAACAGTAGCGCTAAAGACCTGTGCGTTACCATTGTTGCTGGTTCTTCAAAGTCCCTCCCCCTGGCTCTCTCCTCCAAACTTCCGGCGAAGCGATCGCCATTTTTTTTTCTCCGAGCGAGCGGGGATAAACGCACCGGCGAGCCTCTTTCTGTTTAGAGGCTTCCCTGGCTTCAGTCCTTCACCTTTAGTCACTAAGCACAAACCACTGAAAAGCCCGTTTGCTGAAATAAAGTCCCTTTATTTTTTACAAATAAATTCAGCCGAAAATCGAGCCCGTGAGAGGGGGGGGGGATTTTTTTTTTATCACTCGAGGCAGCGTGCAAACGATCATACAATCAAACGACAGCTCACATTAGGCAGCTGGATGGGTCTCTCCATAGCAACGAATCTACCTAGATTCGTTGCTATGGGTCGTTTTTTTTTTTTAAAAACCTTTCTTAAAGGGAAAGGGGCTGTTTGGGAGCATGCTAACGGCTGCCCATTGGCTGCTTGACGGCCAGGGGCGGGACGAGCTTGGCAATAGCGCTTCCTTTCTAGCGATATCTGCCGAGACCGGAAGCCTGTGGGAAACGCTAAAAAACGCAACTGATTCCACTACAAAGGCAGGTATGCATAACGACGAATTCCACTATTTTAAATGGCGATTTTTCATTCCGCAAACAATTTGCAACAAAGATCCCCGTGCGAAAAGGCCCATAGAGTTGGAAGATACCTATGCGGTCATCTAGTCCAACCCCCTGCAGAATTCAGGAAATTCACAACTATCTTCCCACCCACGGTGACCCCAATTCAATGCCCAGATGATCCTCCCCCCCCCACACACACACACACAAATCCCGCAAAATCCCTGGCCAGTCTGGTCTGGAGGAAATTCACCTCTCGACCCCAAAGCGGAGATTGGCATTTCCCTGGGCATGCAAGAAAGAGCCAAGCATTGACACAATGTCTTCTGCCTACCTATTCACAATATGTCAAAATTCCTCTATTTACCCACAACTGGCCCCACATATCCTGTCCATCATGGATCACCTTGCTCAGAACAGCCTGAACTTAGAAAACTCTCTCATTCACTTGGACTGCAATATTTTGCTTTCCCTGTTCTGTGAAGAATGAGGAGGGGAGTGGTGCTGGTTGAAGAACTGGAAAGAGTGAGGTCATACTGAGAGAATCTAACTTATCCTGCTCATTCCAGCCAGGTGCTTAAGGCAACAAAGGGGAACACATGTTTTCAACGTTCCTTGGATAGTTTGGCATTTCAATCCATAGACAAATTTCCCCAGGAGAACAAGGAATTAGATGCACCCTGTCCAGTACTGGGGAAAGTAAGCAATGGAAAAAACTGGGTAAGTCTATCAAGACTCATAAAGCTTACACTCAATATACAGCTCATTCTTCTTTACTTGGATTATTACCTTTTTCTGACACTTGCTTACAGACTTCTAGTCTGGCAAGACTAAATAGAAAAGGAAAAACAGACAGGGCACAGGAATTTTATACTGACGTGATATGGCAGAGTGTTTGTAAAAGTCGTATTTCTGCCTCTACCAGGGTACCATAAATGAAGGAAAGAAAACCAACAGCCTGAGATCCTTGAGTCCCTGCTGGAGGAATGTGGAAGCACTCTGTCAACTGACACTGAATTCTGAGTATGTATAGTGAGTTAAGAATTCAATATCTCTGTTAAGCCCTGGAGGTTCTATTGTCTTGAGTGATGTAATAACTTCTAGTCTGTTTCAAAAATTATTTTGCAATAAAACAGCTACTTTGAGCCCCCACCCCACCCCCTTGAGGTTTTGGGAGGTTGAAATATTCCCCTACAGGTTTCTCAATTTTGTGTTTCTTTATATTAGATGTGTATCCATTTATGCTTTGGTGTAGGGTTTGACTTCCTGACCCCATGTAAAGAACTGAAGGGCATTGTTAGCATTTAATGGCACAAACAATGAATATGTGAAGGAACCTGAGATGGTATAGCTGATGTTGATTGTGTTGTCTGGGTATACGTTTCAGCAAAATTGACATCTGGGTTTATTGCAAGCCCTGGTACCACTGTCCATGTTCGATTTAATTTAATTTAATTTTCTACTCATATACTGCCCTTCCCTAGCATCTGAAATCACAACAAAATTCAATACAATCAAGAATACGATATGATTTTAGACATGGAATATAAATACAATCAAAATATAATATTTAAAATTTAAGATTAAAATTAAACAAACCAACAAGCTGCCATCTCCACACAGGATTTATACTACGTAAACAAAACCAGGGAGGGGGGAGCATATAAACTCTTGGAGAGTCTGATTAATGAGTGGATATTTAGGCAGGGAGGCCAGCATATTCTGATGTTATTTCTGGGCCTGACCAGCTCCATCTTACAGACCCCATGGAACTGATTAAAGTTCCACAGGGCACTGAACTCATTAGGAAGAGCATTCTATCAGGCAAGGGCCAGGGCTGAAAAAGCCCTGACCCTAGTTGAAGCCAATCTTAGCTCTTTGGGGGCCAGGGATCCTGAGCAAATTTTGATTGCAAGATTGTAGCACTCTTTGGGGGCATTAGATGTTATATTATTGTGGGTGAGGAGTTAAGATTGGGGGGGGGCTGTCTATGAGCAAGAAAAGATTTGCCCACAAAGCGCATGTGAAAAAGAACTGACACCCCCCCACACACACATACACACAAACACACACAGCCTGACAAACAGCTGATCCCATAAAGGGAAGCCTCTCCACAGATCAACTGGATGTCAGTCACTTTAAATGCCTCACACCTGAAAAATTCAAGTTTCCTAAATCAAGTCAAACACAAATTCCAGTATAAAAACCTGGGATTTAGCTGATTCAGGTTATGCCAAAATTGGTTAGGATCTAGTTGAACTGAACCTATTTACCACCATCACCCCAAATTTTTAGCACATCCCAGCTGTCATTAGAAGCTGTAAGTTGCCAATGATACATTCAACTGTTTTTAGATGTTACTACTATTGGTGTCCTGTTATTGTCTCTTTTGGGCCTGAATTACAACAGGTTTTCTCTGGGTACTATTCTGGCTCTGTTAATTTCTTTCTTGACAGTGAAGAAAGTTATTACAACACTTAGGACAGTGGAACCACCAGGGCTTAACAGAGATTTTAGGTTCTTATCTCACTATACATGCTAAGTCACTCAGCTCTTGCATCTCTTTGCTCTTTTATTATCTGTATGCTAACTTGCTGCTATGCACAGGTCTTACCAAATGCTTTAATCCAATCTTAGCTCCACTATCACTTGTTTATGCAACTTGTCTTTAATTAGCATATCAAGTAATCCTTCACCCACCCACCCCCCTCCTGCATACTATCTCTCTACCTATATGTAATAGTTGGCGAAGTCTGTTTCAGTGTGTCTAAAGCTTATTTGTGCATGCACACAATAAGTTATGCCTAAAATAAGACTTCGTTGATCTTAAAGGTGCCACTGGATTTCAACTTTGTTCTGTTGCTTCAGACCAATATGGCTACCTACCTAAATCTGAAATAACTACTGGTTGTGACCTTTATTTCTTTGTTTTGAATTCAGATTCTAACTATACAGGCTAGTTAGCAGTAAAAGAAAGGAAGAAAGGGTTCTTGGGTGGGGACAAGAATGAGCCACAATACAAGAATGCCCTTCTGTGTGTTTCCTAAGCCATCTGGATTCATCTGTTTAGAAATTCCAGCACTCATTGATTTCCTCTACATTTCTGATCTCTCGAGTTTGTGAGCACTTTCCTCCGTCTCTTTTGTGGTGTTGTAGAGACTCCTTGGGAGGTCTGGACTGCAACAGAATAATCTCATTTGCTATGGAGGCTGTCACACTTAGCCCCTCTCAACACACACACACACACTATTTGTGGTAAATTCAAGTCGAGGCAGAAAATGAAAATTTCATTTGGATTCACATTTCCCAAACATAAAATCACCTCACTGTTCATCTGAAACAAAATCCTTTATTTAAAATCTCTCAATATTTTAACTACTAAAATAATATTAATAATAATCTTAGTTTCATAGCCACATATTAGTTCTTGGCCTGTGGTCTATTTCTGAAATAAAGGGTCTTCTAAATGTCTCCACCCTGAGTTATTTATTCGGCCTACCTAGCAATACCTCAATACAAGGGTGGTTAGCCCAGTCAGATTGCAGAATGTAGGTAGGGGTGGCCCTGGCTAGTATTCACATGGGAGACTTCTGGGGGTACCAGGTTCATGACACAGAGTCAGGCAATGGCAAATCAACTCTGAACATCTTTGCCTTGAAAGATCTCTGGGATTGCCTTCTACATAGAGATGGTAGAAAAAGCTCCAATGCTAACATTCATGGTTATAAGGGTGGAGGCTGGAAACATTCTTTAATAATTCTTACTGAATGTCTCGTCAAAGCAGAAGTTTGGGGCATGAAGGAAGTTAGATTGTTGCATACCACAGGGACTGGTGAACCATTTCACTGGGTGCAATGGCCAGCCACTACCATGAGGAAGACGGAAGTGGCAGAATATTTCTGTAGGGAAGAGCATTCAGATATTAACCCAATAGAACACAAACAAAACTGTGCCTTGCTTGCTAATATCTTTTTATTATAACCAGATGGAAAAAATCCAGGTACATCACTTAGATTTCAAGGAGATTAGAGGGAGGGAAGAGAGTGAAGTAGATTTGTAACTAACAAATACGTTTAGCAGTCAGCAGAATGATACAGAGAGCTTGCCACTGAAAAGGATTGTACTGATAGGCCTCTTTTTACGGACTATTGTCTATACTATTCATATGTTTGCAGGATCACTGGCTTGGCAAAAGAGCTTTGATTGTTTTTTTGGAAGTGGCCGCTGTTCCTTTGTTCTGTTGAGAGCTGTGCCTCCCAGTCAGTATGTCTATATTTTGTTTATAGGCCATCTTTCTCCTCAGTGGGAACCCAAAATGGCTTCCACCAATCTCTTCTTTCTCCATTTTATCCTCGCAACAATCCTATGAGGTAGGTTAGGCTGGCAGTGTGTCATTGGTTCAAGATGACCTAGTGAGTTTGACAGCATGAGTGGGAATTCAAACCCAGGGATTTGAATTAGATACTTTCTGGCAACTAATTCCCCCGCCCCCTCTCTATCTATAGTAATGGTTAGTGACATAAGTTTCAATGCATATGAAGAAGTGTGCATGCACCCACAAGCTCATACCCAGAATTTAACTTTGTTGATCTTAAAGGGTGTCATTGGACTCAAACTTTGTTCTAGGTACCAGTCCAACACTCTTGACCACTACACCGCACTGACTGTCTAATGGAACCAAGTATAAGGAAAGTTTGGAAAACACACACACAATAAAAATACAATTAACAATATTATAAAACAAGCTGGCAGTACAACTGAAAGATCTCCCCAGCCTCCAGTGCAGTCAATTGGGTGGGTTGGAGTGGGTAGGGATATGGATTGCAACAGGGTAGTTCTATATGGTCTAATACCCAAGAACGGGAGGGGGGGGGGGTTGAAATTCCCCAGTGTTCATCACACCAAGTCTCAACCAAACACCTAGTGGAAGAGCTCCATTTGCTGGCCGTGCAGAAACTTGAGGGTTCCAACAGGGCCCGCAGCTCTTTAGGGAGCTTATTCCACCAGGTAAGGGCCAGGACTGAAAAGGCCTTGGCCCTAGTCGAGGTTAGGCGCACTTCTCGGGGCCCTGGGGCCATCAGCAGATTCATACCTATGGAGCATAGTACCCTGTGGGCGGCATAAGGAGGTAAGCAGTCCCGCAGGTAGGTAGGACCCAAGCCACGTATAGCCTTAATGGTCAAAACCCAAACATTGAACTTGATCTGGAAACAGACTGGTAGCCAATGCAGTTGCCTCAGCAGAGGCTGGATGTGGGTCCTCCAAGAGATCTAGGCAGAGTCTGCACTTACTTTTTTATTCCATTGTCAATCCTGTTGAATTCAGATCACTTTGAACTCGGATCTTCCTCTTCCCTCCCTCCCCATTGAAACAGGAAAGTCTTCTGCACGTGGTTAGGGAGGCTCAGAAGAGGGGGGGGGGCAAATGGAGACTCTTTCTTTGTTTTCTTGAAGCGGGGGGAGAGGATCCATGAAGTCAGAGGAGGGAGGGAAAAAATCCTTTCTTTTCTTGAAGGGGGGGGAACGAAGAAGGCACAAAAAAAAATCCAAGGCCGACAGAAGTTGAGAGAATTTAGGGACTTCTCCTTTAAGGCAGGCTTGTCACATGACCACCTGTAGCCAATCACGGGGCCTCTACCACGGAGGAGAGCCCAGATTCAAAACAAGGCGATTTACTGAATATATTCAGGATTAAAAGCAGTCTAAAATATCGCACAATAAAGGTAGGGTCACTCCGGATCAATCCTTCTTGCTGCAGAAGGAAAATTTAAATCGCCCAAAATCCAAACGGAAATCGCATTCTGTGTAGAGGGCTGAATCGATCTGGGGTTGGAATAAAAGCTCCATGCAGTTTACACCCTAGTGAGGACCCTAGCAGCTACATTCTGTACCAGCTGTAATTTCTGGATTAAAGCCAGGGGCAGGCCCACATGGAGCGAGTAACAGAAGTCTAGCTTGAATGTGACCATTGCATGGATCACTGTAGCTAGGCATTCTGAGGATATGTAGGGCACTAGTAGCCATGCCTGGTGCAGAAGAAAAAATGCCATCTGAACTACCTTTGTGATCTGAGCCTCCAAGGTAAGTGGGGCATCAAAGATCACCCCCAAATTCCTGGCCAGCAGTGCAGATGTCAGTGGCACACCATCCAGGCAGGGTGATCGCACTTCCAACTCCTGCCTTCTTCTCCCCAGCCACAGGACCTCAGTTTTGGAGGGGATGAGTTTCAGGCGAGTCTTCCTGATCCATCCACCACTTCCAAACAACTGGCAAATGTAACTGGATAGAGATCTGGCCGGCCGTCCATTAGGAGATAGGGCTGGGTATCATCAGCATACTGATGACACCCTAGCCCATAACTATGGACCAGCTGGGCCTGAAGGTGCATATAGATATTAGTGTCAGAGAGAATATCGCCTCCTGTGGCACCCCACAAGAGAGTGCATAGGGATCCTACAACCTCTCCCCCACTGCTATTCTCTGCTACCTGTTCTTAAGGAAGAAGATCAGCCATTTTATGGCCACACCCCCATCCCCATATCAGCAAGACACCAAAAGCTCATGATCGACCACATCAAATGCAACCGATAGATCTAATAACGCAAGAATGGCCAACCCGCCATGGTCCAGGTGTTATACAAAACAGGTTGCATAACTAATCACTTTAAATGGAAAACTCTGATGTCCACTCATCTGGTGGAGCTGGGACACCTGCCAAGATATCGTGAGGCAACTTTGGGGAGCCCCTGTTGTAAGTCTCCTGTCATGTTATGACCTGTCATATCTGTCTTTCTGCCATTGTGGGTTGGGTGGTCCAGCCAGCCCAACAAGTGTGTCTTTTCCTCTGCACAGTAGAAGAATTGTTTCAGGTTGTTTCAGCCTGGGGGGAGGTGAGAACTGTGGGCACTGGGCACACTTCTCTTGCTTTTCTGCCAAGCTCATATAAGGGTATCTTGGAGAGAAGAAAAGTTGGTTCTTATATGCTGTTTTTCTCTCTACCAGAAGGCGTCTCAAAGCAGCTTACAATCACCTACCTTTCTTCTCCCTATGACAGACTCTCTGTGAGGTAGGTGAGGCTGAGAAAGCCCCAAGGGAACTGTGGTTGGCCCAAGGTCACCTAGCTGGCTGTATGTGGAGGAGTGGGGAATCAAACCCAGTTCTCCAGATTAGAGTCCACCAACTACTACACCAAGCCGGCTCTCTTGTTGGAAGTCTAGTCATGTCTGCCTTTCTTTTCATCCAAATCTGCCTTTGGAGAATTATGTGTAGCCCAACCAGCCTGACACCAAGAGGTGTTTCTTTTCCTTTACAGATTAGAAGAATTTGTTGCAGTTTGTGTCAGCCCTTGGAAGGAGGGCTAAGAATTGTGGCCACTAGGCATGCTTCCCTTGCTTCCCTAGTTGGGCTGGAGTGCCCACCAAGCTGCCAACATGTGGTAGTTTTGGGCAGCCTCTGTTGCCAGTCTTTTACCATGTCTGCCTTTCAGTCATTGGATCACTTAAATTAGAAAATTCTGAATCCACTGGTCTGATGGGGCTGGGTTGCAAGCCACGCTGTCATGGGGTAACTTGGGGTACACTCATCAGCTGTTACTCTGAAATGGCTGCCAGCCATTGAAACCTAATGGGTTAGCTGTTAGGCTTAAATGGCTTGAACAGCCAAATCAGACAAAAGTCTGGCAAATGTTTGTGGAATGTGCCTTCCCTACACATTGGTTCAGGGGCTTCAAACCAGGCCAAGTTTGTCCCAAATTTTGGATCATTAATTGATTTGTACCCATCCCTGTACTACATATTGCTTTCACGCTTTCCTGCTAATGAAGTTGGCATGCTTCCCTACTTCCCTTGCTTCACAGAGTATGAAAAAAATTGGGTGATTATGTGGTAGTTGTACAAATCCAGATTTTATTGAATGAAACTAAGGATGCTGCAAGCTTCTTGGCAAACAAGCCTGGCAGGCAAACATGCCATTTTCAACAGCCATGATCGTTTGCCTTGGCTCTATCCAGTTGTGCAGTAGCAATGGTGGACGAGGTTTGTTTCTTTGTGGGGGTAGAGGTTCCTTTTATTACTTCAGGGTTCTTTTTCATCCTTCTGGTAGGTGAAATGGATTGTTCAGCACAGCAGTGGATTGCTAATTACACTGCAGGAAGAGTGGCCCAGCATACAGGCTGACACTGCTCAAGAATAGCTCAAGCTCGCAACTAGTATAAATGATACACTTAATTCTGCTCACATGTGTGGAAATCATGTGACCTTTATTCTCAGCCATAGGTGAATGCGATTAAATGGACCTTGTTGAGACAGGAGGCTACTTTCCCCCACAGGTTTGCATAAAGCAACTTTTGTGCTTCAATTTGCTGATGGAGTGATCTCATATTAGAGGAAGTAGCGTGGAGACATCCCAAGAGATATTTGTTACTTCATTCTCACCATATTCAGTGCGAGAAAGAAGCTGTGCTTTTTTGTGGTTCACAGGCTGAGTATATGTGAAAGACGACAGCAAATTTCCTAATCCTGTGTGTACCTTGGGACAGGAGTAGTTCTGCAGGCCTGAGTAAATAAAGCAGATCCCTTTGGCAGGCTGAATTCTATCCTGGACAACTTTTCCATATTGAATGTTGTTTTAAAAGGTGATGATTCCTGTTACTTGACCAGATGACCAATTCATGTAGCACACAGAGCTCTTTGTCAAGAGTCTTTACCGTGGAATTATAAATATTGAATGGAGCTGTAGAAGCCATTGTTGTGTAGCAATGCACGTGGCATTCATCAAGTTTACAGTCACTGTTAGGGTGGTAGAAAACTGGGTAAAATCAAGACCCCAATGAGCTTATCATGGGCTCTAAAATGCTCTGAAGTAATCAGAGTGACAAAGGACAAGAAGTATGAGTAGTATGAAATAATAGAGTGCGTCTGAACTCAGAGGTACTCAGAATTAACTGTTTATCTCTTTATTAAACCTCCCTCCTCATTTTTAGGGTGCTATTGAAGGAATAGCAACTTGGAAAGAAATAATACTGACCATTTCTCTCTATAGCACTGAAATTCCTATTCCAGAGGTGGAGAGGTTGGAGAGCCTGCTTCAGCTTCAGATGTATGAATTTACTTTGTCAAGTGTAAAATATTCTGTGGTGGGAAAATTGGACTGAGTATGATATTAATTAGCTTTGGGTTTCACAGAGCCAGAAACAATGCTGGAGAGATGCCCACTTGTGTAATTCCACTGTGGAATAATGAGACTGCTCCTCATTCAAGGATGTTGTGTTTCATCCCACCCTCCTGTGTTCCTTCAGCTGCCTCATAAACATGCTGCGAAAATATCCTGACAGATGGTTCCAATATCTTGAGCTCTTCCTGTGAGATGCTGGCAGGAGAGAAATACCTTTATCTTCTGAGGACTCAAGGCCTCCTCCTCACCACAAAATGAGTCTAAGTTGAAGTCACATTGGTGCCTCTCATCCTTACCCACACCCTGCCCACTGTAGATGTGTACATTTTGATGTATGTCCTGTAGGTGTCCAACAAATACCCCTCCCCCAGCTAAACATTCCTTCCTTCTCTATGGCTGCAGGACGTTAGAAACATTTCTGAAATTTTTAAATAGATTTTAAAAGGTAAATGAAAGATCCTGTGTGTGTCCACAGAACCACATGGGTAACTCTGAATATTTGGCTTTTATTTATTTGCATGTATTTAATTAACTTGTACCCCACCTTTCTTTCCAATGGAGATGCAAACTGGCTGATATCATTTGCCTCACTTCTATTTTATCCTCACAGCAACCCTGCAAAAGGTAAAGGTAAAGGTATCCCCTGTGCAAGCACTGGGTCATGCCTGACCCTTGGGGTGACGCCCTCTAGTGTTTTCATAGCAGACTCAATACTGCTTACCCCCCCCCCCCCAGCAAGCTGGGTACTCATTTTACCGACCTCGGAAGGATGGAAGGCTGAGTCAACCTTGAGCCGGCTGCTGGGATTGAACTCCCCGCCTCATGGGCAGAGCTTTCAGACTGCATGTCTGCTGTCTTACCACTCTTCAGCAACCCTGTAAAGAAGGTTAATTTGTTAAAATGTGACTGGTCCAAGGTCACATTCCGTGGCACATGTGGAGAGGTGTCCCAGATACTAGTCCAGTATTCATAACCAGGGACTAAACCAGAAGCTGCTCTTCTATGCTAGTCCATTTCATGCCTCTCCTAAATTATTGGTGATTGGGGGACAGCTACTGTTAGGCATTAGAGCAATGGAGCCAACAGGCTCTCTCTACAGCAAGGATATCCCCCACATTCCCCAATGAAATCAATCATTGTCAGTTTACCAATGCTAGGTTATGGCTAAGGAATGTTACCCAAACTGGACTCAGAGAAGGGTATTGGATACAAAATAAAACAAATAAAAATGTAAAGAACTTACACAGGGCACCTCCAATCTAATAGGGCATTTAAGAACTAATAAGTCACCACATGCACGCACGCACACACACACACACACACCAACACCAACAAGAGGTAAAAGGTAGGAAACTGGGAAGTTTTAGGAAGGGACATACAATCTGAAATCCTGGAGCTAAATCGATCTACCTGATGGAGGTCAGGGTGTTGTTAGAGGAACAGAGCAAGGAGCCAGCCAAGCAAGGAGAAAAATCGTGCAAATTGCAGCAGAGGTTCTTAGCAGGAAACCACATTTCCAACTAGCAGAGACCTCCACTCCATCTGGGAGATGGCTACCCTTGGGGTGATTTCTGTTTTCTCAATATTTACTTAGCCATCTTCCCTGGTTCCAACTGCCATAGCACATTAAGAGGAGCTTTAAATAAAACAGCTGGCATTTGGCTGGACTGCCTTCTTCACATAAGCAATTGTTATAGTTATTGTTGGGTATGTTTTGCAGAAGAAGCAAAGCTGCTTGTGACTGGACAGACCTTTTGTCCTCTTCTGTGGGAGCTGGGGTGTATGTGGGGATCTTGGGTTAGGAATCCAACACACTCCAATGTGAATAATGGGGGAAGAGCCATGTAGTGTTGCTAATAACAATTTTAAAGGGGTTAAGTTCTGAGACAAGATATATGGGAATATTGGATTTCTTCCATTATAATTTCCCTGAACACCAGGATGCTCTGATGGAAGGAAACTTTATACATAATACCCCAGAGATATAACAAAACAGCACATGTGGTGGCTCACTGCCAATTTTTACTCAGTTTCTAGCCAACTAGTTCATCCAGATGTAGAGAACCTATAATGTGAGAGCTCTATAGGCTGATAGCAAATAGCTCACAGTTAACAGACAGGGCCCACATTGCTTTATGCATTCAGAGCTATCCAATGCCAGGGGCCCCACTGACAGCTGGGTGATTCAATCAGGGTGATTGAAGGTTCTATCTACTTGTCCTGCAGAATTCACTGTCATGCCACTGTATGGAGTACGCCAGTCTCCCCGAGTGCCATGTCTTGACCCACACCCTGGCTTCAGGAGAAGAGTTGGGTTAGATTCTTTTTGACTTTCTTTCACGCATGCCTCAGGCAGGGAGAGGAAAAGTGGAAAATTAAACAGCTTGAATATGAGCAAAAATAATGACCTTCATCTCATTAGACAGAATGTTCCTTCCCTCTTGTGATACGGTCTCAAGGGCATTCATGCCATCTGCAAGTCCCATAAGCAAGAACAAATCCAGTGGGCTTCAGCAGTTCCCATTACCAGTCCCTCATTTCCCTTCCATTGAGAACAAGAGTCTTCAGTTTCAGAAGGGGTTAAGGCTTTGTTCTATTTTTTTTTTACATAGCGTACCCATGAATAATCAGAACCATCTTCTTGTTGTTGAAGTTCAATCTGTCTTTGGATTATTTTCCTTCATTAAATGTGTTCTCAGAAATCTTTCTGATAGTACATTGAGCACACCCAACATATCATGCACAAATGAAACATAAAAACATGAATTTTCACAGATTTTTTTCCTATGGGGTGAGCACAACTTCCTCTCAACTTTCTACTTTAATTTATAGACATGTGTACCAATGGTTACAATGTTAATTTGTCTTTGGTTTGCTCCTTTCTCATGTTTTAAAATGCTACAGGTTTAGCCCTGACTTGTATAGCCCTATCTTATCAGAGTCAGCTCTAATCAGTCATTGGATGGGAGACAACTAAGGAATATCAGGGCTGCTAAATAGAGGCAGGCAATGGCAAACCACATCGAAACATCTCTTGCCTATACAGTGGTTTCTAGGCTCCCTCCCTTGCATGGCAAGCAGAAACTGAAGGGATAAAGGCAAAGGAAGAGGTCTGCTGCTCCCTGGAGAGAAGTCAGGAGGCTGTGCCTGCTTATTAGGGATAGGGGGCTGCTGGAACAATTGTCTCTACACAGTGTCCAGTGACATGGCACTTCTGGAGTCATGGCAGGGAGGTGTGGTCAGCTGACATAACTCCCTGGTACCTCAAAGCCTCAAAAATAAAAGGTTGTAACTGCAGCTGTCGTTTCCAGAGAGAACACTGGGGAAACTGTTTTTTTTTGGGGGGGGGGGATATAACTTGGATCTCAGAAATGTAATCTACCCCAAACTTGGAGAGGTTGTCAAGGAGCAGGCAGCAGGGTAGGTTTCCATGTGTGTTTGGTGCATTTAGTTTGCAGTGCCCAGCTGCACTGTTGGGGCACATTTTTCCCATTTGGATGCCATCTACGTCTGTCCTTAGAGAGGCAAGTAGTAGTGTTGCAGCTGTGCCATGGTTGGTGGCTACAGTGCAGGTGCAACACAGGATTGCTCTGAAGCCATAACTCACTGCCTGGAGTTCTTCTCACTATGTTAATGGCTGGGCAAAGTTAGCAAGGAGCCAAATAGAGGCAGGCCTTCAGTGTCACCTTTAGCAATCCCAGTATTGGGTATATAGATATCTAGGAATACAGGGACCTTCAGTAGTTACTTCTTGGCACATCAACCAAAGCAGCAGTGAGTGGGTGCAAAATATGCTCATCTAGACATTGTTATATACTCCCATACTATAGTGCTACTCAAATGCATTGTATTGAGAGCAAAGAGGAGGAAGCACCTGATGCTTGATGCTTCGAGGGAAATAACTAGATTGTGAAGCAACTTTAGAATGGACAATATGTTTGGGGAAGGTTGTTTGTAATCCCTGGTATTATAATAATTGCCATTATTATTGAATGCCCTTGATACTTATTTCACACATTTATTCTGCTAAACTCTTGGGCTTCAGAATGTCTTGTATCTATGAGTTCCATGGTCCAAATGGTTGTTAAGATTAAAACAACAACAAGATTCTTTTAGGGAGCCTGGGCTTGTTGATTTTTCATTGAATATTTTCCTTGTTTATGTATGAGTCAGTGCTGGCTGCACTTAACTCTGCAAGGAACTCACTGTCCCTTTCCTATCCACTGCAGTAACTGCTGATGTGGCCACAAGAAAGATCTACAGCAAGGAGCATCAGCTGTTCTTTCTGGCATAGCCCTCAGTCTGTGATGGAGGATTATTATGAATAGGATTAGTGCCAGAGAACTCTTAGTATACAAATGAAAACAGAAAGGAGAAGAAAATTACTAAATGCTTGGGGTGAACTAATAGCACTTGAAGAATTCATGGGAACTGTACTGATGTGGACAGCTGACTATTTGCCTAGGGTACTAGAACAACGTCTTCTTGTGAGGATCCTGCCCCATTCTTCAGCCAAGACCCCCTTGGTTAGTGGGATCCCTCTCTTATTTTGGACTTAGTTGTTTTAATAGACACCCCCTTTTACAGCCTAAGCACCAAGGGGATCTGAAATTTGGGGAGTCTCATAAAGGCACCCAGGTGCAGCTATGACATGGGAAAATCCTAGGAGAGGATGGGTGTACTGGCATTACAAACTGTTTAAGAGCAATTTCCTCCAGTTTAGTGTTATCAATAAAAATAAGACATCTCTGTAAGACTTTATTCTCAATAATAAAAAGACTTCAACATGGGAATACCCCATAGGTGTCCATCCAGCCCAAAGAATTTGCTATTTCATTAACCAATGTCTGGTTCCTCTTTTTCCTTTCTTTTTTACTCAATAAAGTCATTCAGTTAATTAATTTATGCCCCATCCTGATTCAGGATCTATCTTGACTTACCCACATATTTGTGTCTACACAGATCTGGCCCACTTCAACTTAATTAAAGTATGCCTCACCCTGTCTCTTTGTGCTCATGCAGATTTGTCTCACAATAGCCTCAACAAGATATTTTGCCTACTTTTTCCCTACAAAGATTGAAAGCGGTTAACTTTCAAAGTATTTATCTTGACTCAATCCAAAGCCAGGATGGGCGGAATCCCACCTACCCTGGGGACCCTCTATCCTTAAGAGAAAGACCTCCATGCTGTAGCAAAGATAAGTAGATAAATGATTCCTCAGATCCCTGGTCCAGCTATGACAACAAAGATCAGTTCCCCTGGGGGGAAATGGCTGTTTTGTAAGATATATTCTATATCCCACAGGGATCCTTTCCCTTCCTAAATCTCACTATCCCAAGGCTCCATGCTCCGATCTCCCAGAATTTCTCAGTCTGGAATTGGAAGCTCTACAAGGCCCTTCAGCCATCATGGATGCTGGAAGAAATGGGAAAATCCTGTTGCAAACCTCCTCCTTAATCAACAGTACAGAGTAGTGCCTTTTCTTTGGGCAAGTACTTGGCCAAGGAAGGAGGAATATATCCTTTTTGTCTTTGTCCCTGCTGTCCTGGCAAGATCACTATAATGGGGAGGGGGACTTTTCGTGCGGTATGATTTCCTATAAAAAGGCAATCCATTTCTGCTCAGCACTGTGACGCACTTCCCCCCCCACACACACACACATTGATTCCCTTGAGAGGAAGAATCATCAGCCTCTGTCGTGTTAGAAATGATTTAGCTCATCATCAGTTCAGCCTCTTTCTTTACTCCATCTACTTATCTTTCCCTCCCTTCTCTTCTGTTTATCTTTGTTAATTCTGTGCTGTTTCTAAGCACATTGCAAGAAGATGAGTTGCCAGGATCAAAAACACAACTGCTGCACAGACACAGCAGGAGCCATGCCAGACACAAAAGCGAATCAAACTTTGTGTAATATAGTTTCATGCAAAGAAACCCAAGCACAACAGGAACCTCTGTTAAGAGCTGCAATTGCTAGTTTCACAGGGGGGGATGAGTCATTTTGGGGAGACAAAATGCAAATGCAGGTCTTTCTTCTTACTATGTACTAACTTTTCTTTTTTGTTCAATACTGGCAACCACATTTGTGGACAGTCCCTTGTCAATTCCCTAATGAGTTGTCAAATGTAAGGCAAACATTAGCTCTTTAACAAAGTTTGCATCCAGTGGCACCCTTAAGATAAATAAAGCCTTATTCAGCATATAAGCTTTCATGTGCCAGCACACCTTCAAGTACTGAAATTTCCATGAGGCCTAAATCTATGCCCAAATAGAACACAGTCATTCTGATGAATTTACTCCTTTGCTCCTTTACACCAGGGTTCTGAAACAGTTAGGAAATATAAGTTTCTTTTCTCCGGACTGATTGCTTGAAAGGCTATTGTAGAACAAAGCAGTCTGAGAGTAGCTCCTAATGCCTTTAAGCATGCCAGTGGCTAAATATCTTTGCAGCGTAGTAAATTCCAAAGCATGACCACATGAATTCAAATTTAGCAAAAGCACTTGGATCTTTCCCTTCCAAGTACACTTTTTGCCTCTGAAATGTAACGTTGGGGTGAACAGGTGGAAGGATCTGCCTACAGACTTCAATACTCCTCATCCCTCCAGCTGTCGAATCTTGCATGTATGATCCTCAGAGACATGTGGCCAACCTCCCTCATCCTTGCACTAGTCACATCACTGTGCTAGTGTGCCTTTTAAATGTGTGATGCATGCATCTTATTCAGGTGTTTTAAAAGTTGAGCTTTGTTTCACCAAAGTGCGGAAATCCTACCATGGCTTCCTTGTTTAAGTTACTTTCCTTTAGAGTGACTACTGATGGATCTCAAGACTATAGCACATTCCCAGCAGACCCAATCAGGCTAAGGTCAGCCCAGGCTGATATAATTTTATAGGAGTATTGATGAAATCATTTCAGAAATTTTATGTGCAAAAGAAAAACATATTATTTTCAATAAACATGGAGGGCACCTTAGCATGTCATTGGGCAGAGATTTTTTTAAAGGAGGAGGAGGAAAAATTCAAAACAGGTGAAACAGAAAGCCACTTGAGTATCTTCCTTCATAATTTGCCTTTCTTCTCTCTCTCTCCTCTCAGGATGCTGCCATCCTTATCCTTTAGACTCAGTCTCTTACTGTGCACATGTATCTGGAAGCCCCATTGGATTAGCAGGGATTACTTCTTTGTAAACTTACTGGAGAGAAATGGCATAAACATTACTTCTTAGTAAACTTGCTGGAGAGAAATGTAACAAGCCTTTCTCTCCAGTCCTACAACTGTTGTAGCCAACCTTTCATTCATGAGACTTACAACCCTTGCAGAGTGGAATGGACAGTATCTTGCTTTCTTCCCTGTGGATCTGGTGCATGTCTCCTTTTCATCACCCCTTTTAACAACTGATCTTCCTTCTTCTGCCCTTTCATCCCCAAAAGAGAGGAGGAATGGAGAAGAGAAAGAGAACAGATCTTAGGGTCTTTCTAATTGTGTCTTCCAAGAGAGGACAGATACAGTCTCCCAGTTAGACAGAAAAGTGGTGCATGAAGAAGAGTTGCTTTTTGTACCTCAGTTTCTCTATCCTAAGGAGTCTCAAAGCTGCTTACAATGCCTTTCCCTTCCTTCTCCTTTATCAGTCACCTGTGAGGCAGGTGAGACTGAAACAGTTCTAAGAAAACTCTGACTGGTCCACAGTCACCCAGCAGGCTTCATGTGAAAAAGTGGGGAATCAAATCCAGTTTTCTAAATTAGGGACTGCTGCTCTTAATCACTAAGCCACATTTGTGCCCTTTGTGATCTTGTCTAGCAGGGGTCGCCAAAATGTGGCTCTTCAGATATCTATGGACTACATTTCCCATGAACCCCTGCCAGCATGAAATTGTAATCTATGGACATCTGGAGAACCACAGTTTGGTCACCGATCTGGAATCCAGACAGTTTTATCATTATATGTCAACATTTTGGTACAGGATGCAAGAGCAGATGATTAAAAGGGAGAAGCGTCTAGTGAAAATCAGACGAATGGCCACCATATTTTCCATGTGAGTGATATTTCCCCACTCACCACCCTAAAGAGCATGGTTTGAATTCATATGTTTCAAAATATTGCAAGTGTCAGAAACATCAATTGTTCTTTCTTGCCATCTGTCTAAATTAGAATTTGTTTCAGGCAGAGGCTCTTTATCACTAGCACAGGCCCATATCGGTACAAGCATAACCCATTGGGCTAAGTAGCACTGAAGATGTTTGAGAAATATGCAGGGATTTCTTTTGAACAGATTCATGGCATTCATGGGTGTGTTTTTTTTTTTTTTTGGACGTGTGCCTTCTGTACGTGTGCATTTGAGGAAGAGAATTTTAGTCCATAACATTTATGCCACAATCTGCTTGTCTTTTGTTCTCTTAATTTGTTTTTCTGTTCTCTTAATTATTTCCAAAGGGATTTGCTCTACTCCGAGGTCCTCATCTGATATCACATCTGTAAATGCAGCTATAGCCTAAAACACTAATGCTATAACCATAACTGTTCCCAAATATTTCATCTGGCTGCAGTGCTGTATTAAATAAATGTATACCTATAACCTTAACTGTCAAGAATGATCTCACATGGTTATTTGTGTGTTGATTCAGTGCTGATTAGTGCAACCTGGTTTATTAAACTAAATATTTCTTGCAAGCCAGTTGTCTCCCAAATAAATATCTATAATAACTTCCCATGACTAAAGCAACATGACACCTCTGGGACAGCCAAAAATAATTCCCTACCTCTAATTTTAAAAAGCCATTTCATTAGATTATTTAATGAACCACTAATTATTAAAACCACTTGGGCTTTTGTGTTCCTGTGCCAGAAACTGTTTACCAAGGAAATTTTCAGTCCAATCAGCCTCTACATTTCTGCCATTATCCAGATTTTAAGTGATCCCAGGTCAATGCCAACTTTTTCCATTTAAATGTTTTTGTCAGCATTTGTTTTAATAGTGCATTGTATTTGTTTCAAACTATTTCAGGAAAAGTAAATCTGATACTCAGTTTTCTGCTGCTGCATTCTGAATAAAGGTTAGTTTGGATCCATTGAAACTGTTTCCAAATGCTTGTGGTCAAACTGCAGTTGTGAAATCATTATCTTTATGCAACAGACCTAAAGTGGTTTAACATTCTGTTGTGCAAGGAAACCTTAGGGGGCTGGTGTTTTGAGTGGTGGGCTAAGGATCTCTAACAACCCTCAGTACCCTTTCCAAACTACTTTTCCCAAGATACTCTGGAGGAAATCTTGACAGATATGCTGACATGAAATCAGTATACGAATGCAGAGTTGATATATCTGTATGCCTCAGATCTGTCTTCTTGATGCCTGTGGATTTCCCCAGAGGTAGCCAACATTAAATTGCAGTCTTGTAGACTGAGAGAGTGGGCCGAGGATCTGACATGAGGATCTCACCACTGACCCCATGGGACAGCTAGTCGTGTTCTACCCACTCTGCCTACCCACTGGAGCTCACGCTGCTACTTGTGCTGCTCTGCCATTGCTCTTCGGTAGCCACTGAAGGTACAGCTATGACTTATCTCAAAGGAAAGGCTCAGGGTCACGAGGGATGCAGGAGTGACTGTCAGTGCCATGCCTTGTCTTTTCTTCTGTCATTTAAAGCTCTTTCCCCATTATTTATTGTCAGCCTCCCCTCCCCAAGAAAATGCCTGAAGCTTAAAAGCCCATGCAAATAAAATGGCCTCACAGTACTTCCTAAAACCTTCTGAAGGTGGTCCCCAACACCACCACCACTTTCCTAGGGAGTTTGGGAGATCCATCATAGAAAAGGAACAGTAGATGCCAAGTGAACCACTTTAAGTGATGGAACAACTAGATGGTGGCATCTAGAAAACTGCAGTTAGGGCACAAAGACACATAGGGAGAGATGGTATGAGGCGTATCCGGGGGCTGTCTGGGGTAAAAGGGAAGAATGGGGTCTTCATGCCCCCTTTATTCCCACCCAACCCACTGAACAAGAATAAAAAGAATGACTTACCCAGGGCCATGGCAGCCACTCAGCACAGCTTGCCCATGGCCCTCACCAGCTCCTTTGACTCACTCTGAAGAGGAGTGGGGAAAGAGGAGATAGCAGACTCTGCACCCTGTCCCTCCCTCAGGCTTGGTGCATGGAGCTGCAGCTGCTGGCCACGGGGGGGGGGGGGGAGGGGTGGTAAAGGCTGCTGCACAACACAGGCTGTCTTGCTCATATGCCCAATGCCAGTGAGCAGGCAGGTGAGGGCAGCATGCCTCCCTACTTCATGCTTGCTGTGCAGATCTGCAGGTGTCAGATCACTTTGAGAGGGTAAAGGTGGCTGTGTAGTGTGGCTCACTTGCATCTGCCAGGGCCTGAGGTGGCTGAGTGAGGCTGGATAGTGGGTGAGCACGCAAGTGGATACAGCACCCCTCTATCTCTCCTCCCCTCCCCATCCCTCTTTTGTGCTTGGTGCTGGCCATCCATGAAAGAAGGCAGATGTGCAGCATGACCTCATTATATGGCCACCTACTCCCACCGTTGGGGGCTTCCAGCCTCTGTTCTCACTGCTGCCTCTTGAGTAACTGCTGAGGAAGTGACAGAGAAGACAGTGACATGGTGGCTGGGCCCCTACAACACCAGACTCCCCCCCCCAACATAGGGCCCAAGGCAACTGTCTGGTTGCCCTATAGCTAAGATCACCAGTACAGCCCATTTAAACAGGCCATGTCTGGAAGTCAGCAGCTGCCTCCAGCTCCCTGGTATAGCATCTTTAAACAGACTGCGTGAGTAAGCCAAAGACAGCTGGGCTGGTATGGAGAAGGCTCTCCTCACAGGCTCCCTGCCATCTGAGCTGCAAGCTCCCTCAGGGAGGCAGAGGCAGTTGAGGCTGAGGGAGAGCAGAGTGCCAGAGGCAGCTGCTGGCTCCCTGGTGCAGCTCCTTTAAACAGGCTGCACCAGTGAGCCAGAGACAGCTGGACCAGCATGGAGAAGGCTCTCTGTGCCAACTCAGCTACCTCTGGCTTCCTGGTGCAGCCCTTTAAATGGGTTGCATGAGGGAGCCTTCTTCCTTCCTCCAAACATTACCAGTCCCCGGCCTCCTCACAGAACCAGTTCCCACTGTCTCCTGACTCCCTGGCATTCTTACAGAGGCAATCATCTACTACTTTATTCTTTTCACAGGAGATGTAAGAGAAGGACCCTGGAACCCTCTAGATTATTTTGGGGGAAGAACATTAACGATGAATCACTAGTCTTAACTCACACTTGTAAAAAAATGCTTTAAATGCCTGTACTGAAGGAGGGAGAACCACTAAACCTTCAGTTAAGATATCTACAAGACATTAAATGCAGCTTGAAGAATCTCTACTTACAATGAAAAAAGAACATCCAGTGCAAAACTGACCAATAAGGAGAGACCAACAACACGACATAATGTGAGCAGTAGAGGAGTGGCTTTTCAGGGGCACAAAAAGGGCAGAGGAAATATCTGAGGGAATCATTGTGCTCTTTAACTTCCTTCACCTTGGGAGTGGAGCAAGGGGGAAACCAACACAAATCCACTTTCAGAAAATGGGGAAACAGCAAATTGAAAGTGAACGGAGTGCTGAAGGCAGGGAAATCGACACAAAATGAAAAAGCAAGCCTAAACCACAGCACTATGAAAGTGGGGTAAAATGTGGAACAAAAAATAAAACCCAATGGAGATGCATGGTGAAGACAAAGGAAAACACCAGATCATTAAAAGCCTTGATCTGGTCCATTATGCACGGAGGGGAAGGTCCGCATTCAGGGTGGAATGGCGTCGCCTAAAATCACCGATAACGCATGGTGCCGGCTACAACCGGGTGTCGATTTGGTGCATGCTGGCGAAAAAGCCGCGTTAGCGAAACGCAGAAGAAAACAGAGCTTCCAGGCGACCGGGGTGCAACCAGAAGCGTCGCCGGGATCGCCGTGTGCATAATCGGTTACTCTGGGTTTTGCCACCGTTGCGTCCCATCCCATGCATAAGCGGTTTGCTTCGCTTCTTCCCCCTCCACGTTTTCCATGTGACCCGAAATCGCCGTTTCGGCGGCCGTGCATAATGGGCCTCTGAGAAACATAAGATAGGAAACTCCCAAATCATTCATGAAAATGTTAGAGATTGTGCCTGAACATACATACTTTCCTCTCCCACTCAATCTGGCTTTTATCAGTTTTGCTCTATTTCCTTTCTTTCTGCCTGTTTCCAACCCACAGGATGATATCAGTAACCAAGCCAGTAGGAGTTCATGTTGCAGACAAAGTTTTTTCATGGCCTCCTTCTTTACAGCACAATCAAATTGCAAGTTTATAAGGGCATTTTATAGCAAATATCTAGTTTAACAAAACAGAAGGTAGGTACCTATTTATTCCATCCAGTCTTTGGCCAGAGCCACTAAAAGTTCAGCCAAAGCATTCTTCATGCAGATGGGTGTGTGTTTGTGTGTGTGTGGATGGGGCATACCTTATATTTAAATATTTGAAAAGTTTTCAGTATTTTTTCTCTGGGTTAGAGCAGGCCTTTATGTCTGAATTAATATGTCAATGGCAATTCAGCAGCAGCTTTTCTAAGGAGACCCTGTCTGTGTAAGAGAACAAAATGCAGTGCTCAGCTTCTCTTTGTAACACAAGCTCTAGAGGCCCTCTCTGCTCTTATTGACTTTTCTTTGAATGTACCAAAGCAGAAGTTTGTAATGACTAAAGACAATAGTTTAGGCACAGTTTTGTCTTTCAGTCTTTATTTTCCTCTGGGCTTTCTTGGTTTCCTTAGAGATGGGGAGGAAAGATGAAGAGATTCTCAATTTGAAGGAAGGAAGGAAGGAAGGAAGGAAGGAAGGAAGGAAGGAAGGAAGGAAGGAAGGAAGGAAGGAAGGAAGGAAGGAAGGAAGGAAGGAATTCTGTGGGAAGAAGCATGCCAGAAAACCAAGAGGGAACCTGGCTGTGCAAACTTTTGTAAAGTTATTCCAGTCTAAACCCACCACAACCAATGGGTTTGGAATGGAGCAATTCTGCATAGGTTTGCGCTGTTCGGTTGAATCGACATGGAAGGAGTGTTTTTCAGGACTTGATTTTATTTTTGTGTGTGCGTGCATCCAGTTCTGCTAAGAAACACAGATCCATATGCATTCTATGATGGTTCCCTGGGCACCAGAATTCCACACACTATTTGTTGGTGATACACTACTATTACCCTTGGTGGGAATTCAAAGCAGCTTGCAGCATCATTCTCTACTCCTCAATTTTATCCTCACAACAACCCTGTGTAGTAGGTTGGCCCAATAATCTCCCAGAGGGCTGCCTTGGCAGAGTAGGGTTTCAAACCTGGGTCTCCCAGATCCTAGTCTAACATTGTAATTGCTATATCAAAGAGGCAATCCTAGGACAGTCCTACCTGCATCACACAAGCAATGATATCATGATGATCTCTAATTCTACAACACATCTCTGTTTTCTGATTTAAAATTCTGATATATCTTTTTAGCATTCTGATCCAAGTCCTGATAAAAGCCAGTTTCAGCTAGAAAGTCTCTCCAGAAAATACTTAGGCTCAAACTTTAGTGACTATCTAAGAGAAAGAGCACTACAAGAATGAGGCAGCCATTGAGCCCCAGTACCCCCTTTGCAATGTGAACTTGGGATACAGGCCTTGAAGTCTGTAAGACACTATTGGTTATAATGGAGGGCATACAGGAAAGACAGAAGATTCTCTATTATAGTGTTATTTATTTTAAGGAGGATGTGGAGGAGGAGTTGGTTCTTCCTATCCCCACAACAGACACCCTTGTGAGGTGGGTGAGGCTGAGAGAGCCCTGATATTACTGCTTGGCCAGAACAGCTTTATCAGTGCTGTGGTGAGCCCAAGGTCACGCAGCCGGCTGCACGTGGAAGACGAACGGAGAATCAAACTCGGCTCACCAGATTAGAAGTCAGCGCTCTTAAACACTTTGTTATTGGAGTCTTTCCCACTTCTCATTTAAGCTTCCAACTTTGCATGCATTCCTGGATCGTGATGCTGTTTTATCACTTCCATAGTATTATTATTGCTTTACAGATTTTTGTAATGTGAGTTTGATTACATGTGTAAAATGCCCCAAGAGCCTTTTGTCTGAGAGGAAGGGTGTACGTATTTCAAATAAAGAGGTTGCAATAAATGTGTGGGGCCCTAGGTTTTATTTTAGACTAGAGCATCATCACACCCAGATGCAACCTAAAACTATGCTGCAGAGAGGAAATCCGGAGCAGATACTTGAATGTCAACCTTAAAAGTGCTATTGGACTCAAGTTTTGTTGTGGTACTTCAGGTCAACATGGCTACCCACTTGAATCTATCTAATTTGCTCTCAGTGGTTCACATGCCAAGAAGCAGACTGCTGTGTCCTTTTACAGCTTGATGTTTCTGTACAGCTTCTCTCCCACACCATAAATCCATCCTTTAAAGGTTGCCTGGAGTGTCTCACCTATTGAAGAAGAAAGCGACTGAAAGAAGCCATTTTGGCAGCCTCTGTGCCATCACCCCTGGGGAGCCTGCCTCATGGCTAGGGAATGAGCTGGCCTGCAGCTGCTAACTGTGCCAAGCTTTTTGTCTTCTCAGTTCTCTGTCATTCAATAACAAATATACGTTGCATTATACAGCTGTAAAATGAAGGTCTCTCTTGATATTTTAATTTTGAGTATTTATATTTGCTGTCAGAAGAAATTGATTTGAAGGGGGTAGGGATGGAAGAAGCAGGCAAGTGAGATTCTCTGCCAAGACCATAAAAGCAGCTGTCCAAAGTATTCCCAGCACACAATCCAGGAGCACCAATCATGCTTGCTTGGATCCACCCTGATGTTTCTTGTGGAGAAATTGTTATTGAGTGATTGGAGGCTCGCCAGTTTAGGAAACTCAAGAGAACTGGACTCAGGCTATAGAGAGATTAAGGCAAAACCACCACAGGCAAATTTAAATTAAACCTTTCCCCAGGCTTTCTAACCACCAGAACAGCTGCTAGCTCAAGATTGCTTTCCCTTATGAAAGAGAGTATGCTATAGGCTCTTGGGAAAGCAGAAGAGCTGTTATGATGGAAAGGCTCTGCCTCCTCTAGTAGAAAGAAAAGGTTGCTGTTTCTGGATTTCTTGATTTATAAGCAGGAAAAGGATCCACAAGAGCCACTCCCACTCCCAGTAATTTCTGAGGGCTTTACAATTTCCAGAATGTTTCTCCTCAGCATTCACATCAACATTTCGCTTCCTATGTTGCGTTGAGACCTCCACTCAGACATGTGCAGAATCCCCAAGACATTTCACTTGACAAAACCTCTTTGCTTCTCTTGACATTTCCAATAGGTCTCTTTTGAGCTGAAACTCTGACATTTCTGTTTACGAGGAAGCATCAGGATTTATGGTGTCCCCCTGAAAACTGGTATAACTGTAATTATTTTGAAATTATCCCCATTTCCCTCAACATTTCTTAGGTATTTAACCTGGAAAGAAAATTTCTATTGAGATCAAATTTGATGCCAAGTCCATTTGTTAACATCTTTATCTTCAACTTCTTTATGTACCCCCTTTCCCAGGATGGAGGGAGTGCAATTTGCTGTTGCACAATTGGCCGGAATCCTGGGAGTAGATTTTAATGCCTCCTTAATGATGGGGGCTTAAGTCACAAAGGTAGCACAGCTGGTTTTTTTCCACTTATTATTAGTTTAGTATTCATTCAATTTAATCCAGCAAAATGCAGAACATCTACATTTAATACTGAAGCTCTTGGAGCAGTTTCCTCAAATGTAGCAAGTTATATCCGCTCCTGGATATCGCAGGGGAAAAGTAGTGTCACCACGGATCAACCACAGATATTGCAGAGGTAAAATTTAAAGCACTAATTATCAGAATGGAAACTGAATAATGTGAAGATGACTTTCTTTAATTCAGGATCACCAGGGATAAAAAGCCTAGTGTAGATTCACCCTGGTCCAGAATGCAGCTGCCCAGGTTTTCACACAAGCACTGTGGAGAGCTCACATGAGACCTGTTTTGTGGCAACTACGCTGGCTTCCAGTCAAATTCTGGATCCGGTTCAAGGTTTTGGTATAACCTTCAAGGCCTTACATGGTCTGAGCCCTGCATATCTGAGGGACAGGCTTTCTGAATATGTTCCCCAGAGAGCACTTCAGTCAGCCAATGCCAACCAGCTGAGGGTTCTGACCCCCATTTGGCCTCAATCTGAGCCAGGGCCTTCTCAGTCCTGGCTGCCACCCAATGGAATGAGCTCCCTGGAGAGATTAGGGCCCTGATGGAGTTTACAAAGTTCTGCAGGGCCTGCAAGATGGAGCTCTTCCACCAGGCTTATGGTTGAGGCCAATTAGGAAGCACATTAAAACAGCTGATTGGGCCTCCCTTCTTTTATCCCCCCTACCTCCACTGCTTATTCACCTATGTAACATTTGTTGGCCAGAAACTATTTAACATCAGTGCTGATTACTGGTATTTTATATATTTATTTTAAATGTTATACTGTTTTACTGCTTATTTTGTAACAGATTTTTAATCTGTTGTGTGCTGCCCTGAGATGACAAGATCGAGAGGGGCAGTATAGAAATCAAATAAATAAATAATAAATTTCCCACAGATAGCATTTGAATTCTTACTATCTCACCTTTCTTCCTTGAGATTTACATTAGCAGCTCACTACATTCCCAGTTAAAATAATAAACCCCAAATCTATCTATTTCCCTTTAAAAGATACCTGCCTTCAATTCCCACCCCATTGTTGCGGTTTCAGCAAAGTCCCTCCCCCTGGCTCTCTCCTCTGATCTTCCAGTGAAGCGATCGCCATTTTTTTTTCTTGGAGCGAGCGGAGAGCAACGAACCGGCGAGCCTTCATTCACCCAGCAAGGCTTCTCCGGCTGCAGTCCCTCCACAGAGCTGCTTTAAAGCTCACCTCTAGTCACCAAGCACAACACAGGCCAGTTTGCAAGTTCCCTTTATTTTCAGCCGAAAATTGCGCCCGTGCATGGAGGGGGGGGTTATTTTTCACTTGGGGGAGCGTGGCAACGATGAATCGCCAGCTCATACACCACCTGCCAGCTAGATGGGTCTCTCCGTTGCAACGAATCAACGCAGATTCATTGCAACGTTTTTTTTTAAACCTGTCTTAAAGGGAAAGGGGCTTTTCGGGAGCATGATAACGGCCGCCCATTGGCTGTTCGTTTGAGTGACGGCCAGGGGCGGGACAAAGCACAGGAAAAATCGCTTCCTGGCTAGCAATTTTTGGCGAGACCGGAAACCTGTGGGAAACTATTGCAACACTATTGAATTCAACTACAAAGGCAGATATGCATAACGCTGAATTCCACTATTTTAAGTTTCGGGATTGCTTACTGTAAACAATTGGCCACATTGATACTTGTGCGGAATGGGCCTGAGATTCAGTTCTCAGTTCTGAGTGTCAGAACTATAAACAAGCCTTTATGTGGATCCCCTCCAGCCACTCCCCTCCTTCTTCGTCTTGACATGTGCATCACGTGGCCGGGAGAGGGGGGATAGTTGAGAAAAGCACCCAAGGGTTGCTGTCTGCCCTCCTCCCTTCCTCTCTCATCTTGTCAATTTCTTGTTTAAAATTAAGGGAACTCGATACAGTTGTATACCTGTTTTTTGTTTTCTAAAAACCCAATTCTAACAAGGCATTGCATTGCTGGGTTTTTTTTTATTGGGGGGGGCTTCATATGCTGTTTATCAGCTTCAGGCTTCAACCTAGGCTGTATAATGTATAGCTCAATTAGTAAGAAGCCAGCCTGAAGATCAGAACATTGTGGTTGTTTATTTTTTCCCACACACATAGTTTGCCATGCCAATTCAGTTTATATATTTTTTTCTTTTGCAAAGCTCATGTTTAAAAATGGATGTACCATGTTTTCATGCAGAGTGCAGGAACAGGATGCGAATTAAAGGGATACCGGCTTCAGTTCAGTGATAATCAAAATAAAGCTGTGCATGTAGAAAAGGCCTCAGAGAGGTTCATGATCTGATCAAAAAAGGTTTTGCTTCTATGCTTCTATTGGACTTGCAGGCAGCACCCACAGATGCCTTTTGTTTCTGAAATATTATTCTACATGCTAGTGTTTAAATTAAATGTTTTATTTAAATATTTTCATAATTGCCTTGCTGCTTTTGCCTTCTAGGCTGCCTGCTTCCATGTGCTTTTAGGTTTTGCTTCCTTCCTATGGCACATTTAATGTGGGCTGTGCAGCTGCAATATCCACCAGGCCATGCTGTTGGACAGCTTAACTCTATCCCTACCCGCATACCTTATGTCCACGGCTGCCTGTTTTTCATCCATGAAATGTTGGAAGCAATGACTTAGATAGTTAAGCAGAAGAAATTGGCCAGATCTCCCTGCCTTCTACCCACCACTGCTGTATGCATTCCATATATACATAGTAGGGATGTAGAGAGGTATGTTATTCACAGGTGAATAAACAGTATGGGAAGCCTGCAAGAGAATAGTCTTATTCATAGTTGGGATTTATGTGGTTCTGGTTTCCTTAGTGAATAACTATAGGCTTGACCTCTGACTATACTCTAAACATTTTACCCCAAACTAGAAGACTCTGTGGGTTTGAGAATACACAATTGATGCTGAGAGCCAAAACACTGGTTTTGCCTTTCATCACATATGAGCCAACATCTCTCAAGCCCATAGATCATTATAACAGCCCAACAGCTACAACCATGGAACACTGAAGAGAGGCAGTGCTGTGGATATAAAATAAGGAATGGGAAACAAATGTGTACATGCATACGCATGCATATGCACTCACACATTCTATACTATTTATTTTCTCACGTACACTCAGATTGCAGGAATTTCTCCACCAAAGAATTTTGTTTTGCACAGAGGAAATGAGACAGAGAGTTTAATGGGAAACAAAAAAATACATTTTCAAAAAACAACAGCAGAAACTGAGGAGGCAGGCTTGGAAAATTCCTATCTATCCAGCTGTCTCACCAGATGTCCCAGACACTTCTAACAGTCTCTGCAGCTGCTCTGCAACTCCTGGTAGCTCACCCTTCTCTACTGAAAGGTGAAAAGAAGGAGGTTTTGTATCACCCATCATGCCCACCTGATTGTCTCTCTCTGATGTTTTTGCACAAGGTTTGCATGTTTTAGTGGTTCTTTAATTTTCTTTTTTGACATTTTGGTACAGACAAAAAGCAACTGCTCTGATTCCTTATTCAGCCTATGGTGGGTTGCAGGATGCATCATTCCCTGAAAACCAAGAGGATGTTTTCTGTGTGTGTTATACTGCTAAAGCTGCATGACATCTACATCTTTGTTGCAACAAATTCAAGGAGCTGCCTGCATTATGTCTTTAATGACAGTGGAAAACATGGGGGTGAAGTGAGTTTCTCATTTTTTTGTTTTCCTGTCTTTAAGCTGGAAGGGGAGATTCAATGAGAACCTTAAAAACCACACAGGAATCTCAGCAATGTGGCATTATTAGCAACTCTTTGAAGTGATAATCTCAAAATGGGTTTCCAGCTTTTTTTCTCACAGGACCCTGTGCTTTTAACAGTTAATAGGTCCATGGACTACTATCTGCTGCTTTATTTCCATCCCCTGCTATATTTCTACCTCTCTAACAAATGTAAAAGTCACAGGAGTTCTGCTGACGGAAAAGTTAGCAACCTGATCATAGCAATGCCCTTCCTGTGAATAGAGGCAACTGGTTAACAGGGCCCAATCATTGGGGAGAGAAGCCAGAAATGGGTATATTTTACTGGGGCAGGGCAGAACTCAAGGGGATACTTCCTAAGGTTGTAAAGGTAATAGTAAATTGTAAACCAGCTTAAGGATGTCTGTGCAAGCTTACTTGGCTATATCAATATGAGGTTTCCAAATCTGATAAAGGTGTTTAGACAGAGTTAGCTAACCCTAGGAAGCTACTAACCCTGGATCTCTTATAGACAATATGTGTCTATTTATGTGACATGCTCTACACACCCCATCATTCCCTAGCTCCTGCCCACATTTTCAGTTTCAGCAAAAGTTGCCAACAATTCATGGCAGCAGTTTTTTAACAGATGGAGCATCTCATTTTTTCCATGAGTGTTTCTTAAATAAATAAGTAAAAACAAGTTCCTCGAAATAAGGAATGGGTTTTTTATTTATGTGTAACAAAAGCAAAAAGGGCTAAGAAATGCTTTAAGTATCACGTATGAATTTGGTCTCTGTCCTTTTTATTAAAAAAAAAAAACTGTTCTCTCCAGGGGCTTGATTTTTCAAGCACAAGAAGCTAAAAGATGTTGATAGACATAATTTTTCCGACTTCCTTCTGCAAGGTAAGACTGGCTTGTCTGGAGTGATACCAACTGCTTTCCATGCCATCTATTTTTTGGAGGAGAACAAACACATAAATGATGTAGTCTATAGGCAAAAATGCAAGAGGATTGTGGGGGGGGGGGGAAGCACAAACTATATACTAAGCTTTCAGAACTTGATAATAGCATAAATGTTGCTACTGCCTGTGTATGTAATTACTAGTCATTGTCTTGTAGACATGGAGTGGACAGTGAAATTTCTGAAAGTAACAGAAGTTAATCCTGAAAGAAAAATTTCAGACATTGTCAGATATTTCCATCCACTGTGCTTGGAGAAGTCTAACATTCCAAGAAAATAATAATTCAACAGATGAGCCACATGATGGCAACTTTCTTGGAACTCTTGTTCCTAACTCATTATGATCACATTGCCCATGACCTTTGGAGGAAAGTAAACAGGGAAATACAAGGCAGAACTATGCAAGAGCTGCTACATTATTCTCATGGAAGTATTTTGTTTCTGTTCTAAAAATGGAAATATTGTTATGACAAGAACCATCAGCTTAGAACCAGGAGAGAATTTCAACAAATGAAAGGGGACAATTCTTGCTGATTTTCCCTGCTGTTGCAGGCCTCCAATTCTACCTTCCATTTGCATAAAGATAGCGGTACATTTAACATTAAAGAAAAGCTGATTGAGTCTTATAGGCTACTGTGTTTCATTTCTATTGGTGGCACATTTTCTACCTGTTTTCTTGCTCACTGCAGGCTCTTCTGCTGCTGTTCACAAAGATCTATTGGTCCCCAGGAAAAACATTCCATGGTGCTCAGTGGTCTACAGATGGGGATAAAAGCTGTCCTGTTCCATGAGAACCATTCTATTTGCAGATCTCATAGGATTCAAGCTCCTCCCCCACCCAAGCACCATAAAGAATAAATAGCCAAAACGTTAATATCTGTTGTCTGTGCTGACTTCAGGATTCCATAAATGCAGGCAGAAATCAATCACAGACTTTCTCAAACTCCAGTTCCCCCTTCCTTTGCTATCAGAGGACACTGAGCTCCTTGATGCTGGGCTATCTAGGGATGTTTCACTCTCATTTATCATTGGTTGTATAGGAACCAATGTCATTTCAAACATCTGGAATGATAAATTTCACACTTGAAAATATTTGGAGTATTCAGAAGATGGCATCCAGATCCATATTGCACTTCCCAAATTTGGTACTTCCCAATTTTGTAAGTATTAGTGCTGCTATTACAGCATTTATTGCAATGTTGATTATATGGAACAACAGTTTTTCAGTCCTAGCCCCACAGTTGGAAAATTTTGTGATCTGATGTGCTTCTCCCCCCTGCTCTCAGACAGATGTAGGAGTACATGGGCTGCTGCTATCTTTGCACTAAAACATCTTCTAGAAGCACCGAAACGTACTCTTGAATTAAACTTGACACAAGAAGCTCACGTGGAAGCTGTGAAGTGATATTTCAGTTCCTTTTCCTGCCTTTTGTTGGCTAGCTTCTAGTATGAAATAAAGCACTGATGACAGAAACAAGGTTTTGCAAGCCAGAGGAATCTCTCTGGAATCAGAGTCTGTTTGCATGGCTGATGTTATTAAATAATTGAAGCAACTGCAAGGTCAGTGACCCTTATAGCAGAAGGCTTATGGGATTTATGGCATGAACAATAGCTATAGAAGAGAGGTAAGAAATGAAATTATGTCATCATGAGTCATCTAAAGAATCATGCTCTATCATCTTGGAAAATTAACAGGATTTTGCAGGGTTTTGGTCTACACCATTTTGGACAATGTGACCTATAAATTACAGCATGGCTTCAAAACACCAAATTACATTTATTTTACATTCAGAACCAAGATATGTCATATTAAATCTAGAGGAAGTAAACTTCTAAACGTTTATTTCACAAGTATCCCATAGATCTTCCTGAAAATTTACTTTGTGAAATGGTGCATCTAAAACAAACAGACAGACAAATCCCTTCCAAATCTGCTTCTGGAAAAGTGCTTGATCTGCCATGCATCTTATTAAATTTACCACAAATATGCTGTAACATGGTTGTAAACTGCCCTCAGCCCTTGGGTAAGGATGGTATAGAAATTCAATAAATAAATAAAGTAGTTTTCACTGTACCCTGTGTGACCTGTGTGACGCTGTCAATGATGATGGCAGAAATTCGAAAGAGTTTTAGATAACATTTGTCAAATACTACAGGCATTCAGCTGTGGCACAAGAACACCTAAGTCTTATCACTGTTTTGCCATGGTTATGAATTTCCAAGAAAAGTTGACTTTACCAAGGTCATTTTATGTGGTTTGGTTATGCCATTTTAGAAACATTTCAGAGAATTATTTCCCTTCATGTGGAGAGTACATGAATGGAATGAGATCAAGTGGAGGTGTACTGCAAATTTTTACTAGGATATGATTCACATGATGGTGAAATCAGCTTGGGTGCCATCCCTACTCTATGGCTGATTCTGTGAAGGTTCAAGGTGGCAGGTTACAGTGGATGAGCGATATGGTTGTGAGTGTCCTGCATAGTGCAGGAGGTTGGACTAGATGACCCAGGAGGTCCCTTCCAACTCTATGATAGGGGGGTTTCCTTGAGCCAAGAAGACGGAGAGGCGTAATGGGGTCAACAAATGCAGGAAAAAGGCACTACTACAATAGTGCCTGGGGTTGATATCTGGTTGGATGGAAGACCCTATGGAAGACCATCACAGAAACACCTTTCCCGGGGTGGGGGTGGGGGTTGGCCTACACATATGCCAAACTGATGCAAGCAGTTGGTAAGATCTCTACCTGGAATCCCAGCTGTGGCCAAGACCAGGGATGAAGAGGGATGGGATGTAAAGCCTGTGGAATGGATGTAGCATGCAGTGTGGGGGCTGGGCATGGTTCTTGGGGAGGGACTAAGAGGAGGCCGCCTGGAAAGAATAAGGCAGTAGGGTGGAGGTAGTGTTTTCCATGAAGGATCAAGGGAGGTAAGGGGTGTAGAGAGAAGCAGAAAAGGGCGTTGGCAGGGGGCAGAAGAAGAGTAGTAAGAGCATCTGGGAAGTGAGGAGACAGGGGCCCCCAGTGAGGTTACTGGGCCCCAGTTTGTTGCTCTATGCAACTCAGTAAACAAGATGCAAGTTGCACATCTCTGATTGTCTTCTTGCTATATGGAGGGCCAGTTTGAAATGCCCCTGACTCCTGGGGTCCGAACAAAAGGTTAAACTCATCTGCAAAGCAGAATCTGTAGTGTTAATCAATATTCACACTGCCTTGGATCCCACCTGAAATTTCCACTAGCAGAATGATTTGAAACTACCTAATAGTGACTTCCCTTCCTCCACCCCAGGCTTTCTCAACCAGGGTTTCGTGACGCCCTGGAGTTTCTTGACAGCCCTGGAAGGGTTTCCTGAATAGGTGGGAATTAATTTTAATATATTATTTAAATGTATTAAACATTTATCTAGTGATATGACCATATATGGTAATGTCGACCTGCTCTCCCTCCCCAATGACCAATAATGGGCCTGAAGGGGGCGGGAAGGGGTGGGATCCCAGTTGGGCACATGCAACCATATTCTGCATGATGGTGCCCCTTCTGGGGTTTCTCAAAGCCTGAAGAATGTTTCAGGAGTTTCTCAATGGTACAATATTGATAAAAGCTGCTCTACCCTATTGCAGCAGCACGAAATGCCCCTTGAAATACTGCTCCTGAGGGATGAGGGAACTCCCCCAGAAAAAGTTAAAGGGCTGGAGATCAGCCATGGGAAGTGGGAAATGGCAAAAAGTGTGCACCCAAACCCCTGTGCACATACAGAAATGTTAGGCATAGCCGAGTCCTTTCACTCCTCTTTCTTACTGTCACAGTCTGTTCCAGGGAGCTGATTTAGTGAAGGAATCCATTCTGTAGATGCTCTGTTTTTTTGGTCGCAGTCAACTCACAAGACCAGCTGCCCCACCAACATCCTTTCCCTATGTGATGATTTCATCATGTAATGAAGCACCTTGCCATAGAAACTACTGCACAAATTCTCCCTCTGTGAGAAGAGGCTAGTACCTGAAGCTAGTTACAGGGGCTGTTGAATAGAAGCCACACAAACCGATTCTGTCCTAACCAGTGCAACTTTCTTACAAGCAGTTTGACAAGGTGATTTAAGGTACCACTTTGTGCAATATAGTATAGATTTCTGTTGGTCTTTTCTTGCCATCATAAAGATAAATAGCTAGACACTCACTCCATTTATGGACCGGTATCCCTCTACAGCATTTAATGAAGCTTTGGAACAGAAACTGTAGCTTTCTGTCTACAAACAAGTCTTGTTGGATTTTATAGTAGCCATTAATATACTTGATGGCTCCCTGAATCTCACTTGGGAAGGAATAAACTGTGACACAGTTTTTCATCACGTTCAAGTGACATATGTTCCTTTTCCACCATCCAGCACCATCTCCAAGTCCAGAAACACACAGTACTCCAGAGAGTCCTATTTTCCATGGATTTGCTGATTTCCCACCTCATGTGTATTTTTCCTTTAGCTAAGTATATCTATCAACTATTCTGTTATAAGGATGTAATCTGCAATCTCTTGCCCATCCTCCCCAGGCCACGTATATGAGCAATTTGTGCTGAGGTACTGAGGGGCTAGTAGTAGTATGTTTTATTACAGTCATAGACCAGCATAAGATGATACAGAAATATCCATTAACCAGGAATTAAAACATCTTAAAAGATGGGCACTGAGGGGCTAGATATTCAATGACTTGATATTCAGAAGTCAGCAGGTGAACCTTTTCACAACACAGACTTAAATGTGATTGCTTTCTAACTTGCAAGTCAAGCTACTGTTAGAAGCTCAACAAAAGGTAGCTGAAGAGCAGGTTGACCTTGCTGTAATGCATCTGACGATGGAAGCTATGGAAGCTTGGGACATAATAAATTTTATGCTGGATAAGGTCCCAAAAGACTCTTTGTTATGATGCAGCATCTGTTTCTATAAGATGCCTCTTCCAGCAACAATTAAACTCTCATCCAGTGGTACAGAATAATTGCCAATGGGGCAGCTCAGTGGTCTTCAGCCTTTTGAAAGAAAGGCTTGGATTTGGTGGAAAATTTTCCATGGTTGGAAGGAAACTTGTTGCTCCCGGGGGACTGAGGATTCCCAGGAACAATACAAAGGTATAGAAAGTTGACAGCAGAAGGGTTGACATCCCCTCCCCTTTCATGTGCAGATACTTTTGCAGCATCTAACCAATCTGATCTCCTAATGTTTTTATTCAGGACTCTTTCATGGTCCAGCCCTAGCTCCTCACATGACAGTTTCAAACTAACCACAGTTTGCCAGATGTTTATAATTTCACATTATGTAGTTATCCTTTCAGCTATTGTGCATATTTTTTATTACTAGCATATTTTGTGAACATATTTTCTTCTCTCCTAAGAAATTCTCATCCTTTGAACTAGAGTCCCACTTGACAATGAAAACATTCAACAAGATCAAAGGCACAAGGAGCCTCACACTTTGGCTACATTACCCTAGAAAACATACATTTTACATCCTGGTATAATGACTGGTATGTTTCTTCTTTCTTGTAGTTTAAGATAGAAAACATTGTACAACTGACTTGGGGATTGTGAATTCAAGATAAGTTAAAGTAGCAGCAAATCTATTTTTGCTTATAACCATTGTTTTCAAATCTGTTTTTCTAACCTGTTTTTAAATAGCACCCAGTCTTGAACAGTTATTTTACAATGGTGAAACAATTCCCTAAAATGATGCAATGCTAGAGAATACATCTTCATTAAGGAAAAGCTTACAGTGATTTCAAGTGACTCAGAATTTCTGGCTTCTGAGCACATTGGCACATCTCTAGAATCTACTGTGGTAATTTTCCATTTGCATCTGCTAGGAAAAGGTTGTGTTCATTATTATGCTCCATGTTTCAAAATGTCACTTTCCTTATTGTCATGGTTAAGGCCCCTGTTCTGCATTTCATCCAAAAGTGATATAGAGAAATTTCATTGATTCCCAAAGTACGGAAGCATTTATGGACTGAAACATCACAATGTTTTATTGATGTGTTTCATTATAGCCTCTTTCTTTCCTCCATGGAAATGAAAGGTAGCTAAAAGCATTTAAGAAAAAGTAAAGTTACAATATACACATTTAATATTGTCAGTTACAGGTATCTATAAATACTAAGTACTGCTGTGCTACTTTTCGATGTTCAAGTGCTTATTTTAACAGAAGAAGAAGAAGAAGAAGAAGAAGAAGAAGAAGAAGAAGAAGAAGAAGAAGAAGAAGAGTTTGTTCTTATATGCGGCTTTTCTCTACCAGAAGGAGCCTCAAAGCGGCTTACAGTCACCTTCCCTTTCCTCTCCCTTGCCAATGATATTGCCTACTGCAAATTTCACTACAGGACTTTAATCACTGTGGTTGGTTATTTCAGAAAGAAAGGCTGACTCTTTATTTAAAACCCCCCAGAAAAACAAAGTTTTTCAGAACAAAATGTCTAACAACAGATCTGAAATGTTTAATGACAGTATGTAGTTAATGATTCAAAACAGTCCCGAATCATAGTTTTTAAAAAAATGCAGATTCTTCTGAATGATTGATTGTTGTACAAGAACACATGGGCAGAGTTACTGCCAAATTTTGTTTAGAACAACTGATTGTATTCACCCACTAGAGCCAGAATCCAAAATGCTTGAGCATGCCCAGAAGAATTTTTTGCTTTTCTCCTTAGAACAAAAGATTCCTGTATGCCATCTTTAAATAGGACAGGGTCCTATTAAATAAAAGAGTAAGGCCACCTGGGGAGGAATTAGGGCGGGCCCCGTCCAGGATAAAAACTCAGAGGGCCCAATCAGGAGCCGCGAAGCGGCTCCTGATTGGGCCCTCCGAGTGTCCATCCAGGGCCAAGCAGCCAATGGGGAGGCACGCAAAGTGCCTTCCTATTGGCCCCTCACCAGGACAGACCAAAATTCCATTCACCCAGCCCAGTCTGGCTGCCAGTCTGCTCCTGACCACCAAAGGGAGAGGAGGTCAGTAGGGCTGCCAAGGGGGATGAGAACAGAGTCTTGGACAGGCTGCGCCAGCCCTTTTCGCCCCAAGGCTGTCCCAACTGTCATGTCCAACTGCAAATCGCCTCAGAACCCTGACAGAGCTGGCAGGAGGCTGCAGAGTGCGCTCCCTCCCCCCCTTCAGGCCTGCTGCGAAGGAACCTCTGAGAGGCCCTGACTGAGGGAAGGAGGCCTTTCCAAGAGCAACGCAGGGGAGCCTGAGGCCCTTCCTTTTGAGGGGGGGGGGTGACTTTCCCCTTCTGCCAAACAGTTGCCTGACAGGGAGGCCACAGAAAACCCCCTTCTCACTTAAAATACTGCTCTGGCCAGGGGTTAGACACAGCCAAGCCATGTGTCTTTCTTCTTTGCAACTCTCTGCAGATTTGAGGCCACTGCACAGCGTTATTCTGCAGAGGAAGCTGGCTCTTTTGTCTCCTGTTTCATCTGCACAACAACCCTGTGCAGTAAGCCTCAAGTCTTTCAATTCAACAACAACCTGTGTGGGAAGCCTTAAATGTTTCTTCTCTACCACAACCCTGTCCAAAGTAGCCCTTTCTGCCTGGGGAGCTGATCTTTATACTCTGCAGGTGAGCTGTAATTCCAGGAGCTCTCCAGGCCCCACCTGGAGGTTGGCTACCCCTGGGTTGGAAATATTCCTGGAGGTTTGGAGGTGGGACTTCAAAATTGTACAATGCCTCAGAGTCCAGCCTTCAAAGGAGCCATTTTTGCCTGCAGTTGGTAGGGAGTGGTGCAGGAGTGTCCCTCCTGGCCTATGGGTTATGGCCAGCCCTTATCAGCAACTGTTTGTATTCTGGGGCGCAGACAGGCAGACCAGCATCAGTCCTGTGAGTCTGGAAAGTGCAGGAAGATCTAAATAAATATTTACAGCCTGAAACTAAATAGAGAACAAGTAAATGTCTGGAGACACATCCTAACTGAAATAGTAACTGGCAAATAACCTTGGCCTGGCAAATAAAAAAACAATATTAAAAACCTTACTAAGGTCAAGACTGCTGTGCACAGACAGTCTTCCTCTTAGGGTTGCCAGCTTCCCTGTGAGGCTCGCTACCCCACCTCCCTCATGGGGAGTCTGCTATGGGGAGAGAAGGGGAAGACGATTGGAAAATGCTTTGAGACACCTGAGGCCTGCTGGGTCACTGCGGCCCATTCCCAGTTCTCTCAGATCTCTCACAACCGTACATACCTCACAGGTTGACTATTGTGGAGAGACAAATGGAAAAGGTGTTTGTAAACCGCTTTGAGACTCCTTTGGGTAGTAAGCAATAGGGTACAAAAATCCGTTCTTCTAAGGAGCAACCATGAAAGAAGCATGTGGGCACATAACATTTTACCAACAGTGAAAATATGGGAGACAGAAGGAACAGGGTGGACACCTGTGTACTGTGACTACCCTATGTGTATTAGGGCAGAGGGGCATTTTGGTGAATGTGGCCTAATTCACACAAGAAGGGAAATGACGCAGAACTGGGGGGAATTGGTTGCCATGTAATCTTCCCCTAAGAAGAGTCTCCAGTCTGATTTTCCCTTCACATATCTGAGGACATGGCTCTGGAAAGCTCATCTGTAACCACTATGCCACAATTCCCAAAGGTCAGTCCTCTCCCACAATCAACAAACATTCCACACCACAGGTTCTTGACACCCATATCTCCACACCCATGGCCTCATTTGCCACCATGCCACCACAACCTCCCACACAACACACATGACAATCCCATGCCCTTACAGACTGGACAACTCCTCCCCTTCCTCTTCCCACTGCCAAGCTCTAGCGCCCATTGTATTCTTGGAGACAACGGGCTTTGCCCCTAGTATCAAATAATGCTGGGGAATCCCCCTCAGTTTCAAAAATGGTTTATCATGTGGCATGAGGAGGGTATGTTTCCTAGGAACAAAAACCTTGTGGTATGCAAGAGTAATTCTGCAGATCTTTGTATCTCAGCTACTGCCTCTAACAAAACTAGACTGAAATGCACATCTAGAAATCATATGCTAGGTAATTGCTGTCAGTCACCTGTGTGATTTACTGCTATAATTGTATTCTTCAATGTATAGATGTTCCATTAATCTACTATGACTACTGACAAACTTCCACAGGGTTCAAGGACCTCATTTCCAGTTCAAAACCAATGTCTGTTCTTTTTTAATTTAATAAACCGCCATTGACATACAAAACCATCATTTCATAACAGAGTGTATAACAAAAATACAAATTAATTTTTAAAAACTCAGCAGCTTTACTTAGTGCAAACTCACTATCCACAGTAACCCTTGCCTGTTCTTTCTACATTTACACAAGAGAGTTCTTTTATTCTTTTCATGCCTTTTGATAACGTGCAGCATTTGTATAGCAGTTTCAGTGTTGACAGATCAAGATGAGCAGCTATATTAGTCCTTTTTTAGCAGCAGATAAGACTGAGAGTCCAGTAGCATCTTAAAGACTAACAACATTTGGGGTAGCTTTTGTGAGTCACTGCTCACTTCTTCAGTGACTCATGAAAGCTCATACCCTACCATGAATATTGTTAGTTTTTAAGGTGCTACTGGACTGAATCCAGACTGAAATGGAGCTGGATAATTTGTCTCCAAGGCTGTCTGAAGCTGCATAGTTCTCCCTCTGTTTGAGCACCTTGTCCAAGAATGGAATACTGGCTGCTGAACAGTATTTACTTATGTCAGCCAAGTCCAGGGATGATTTCTTCAGAAAGGGTTACACAACCACTTCTTTCAAAGCACTTGGAACTATACCATCCACAGAGAGGTATTTATTATCTCCTGGACCACTTAACTAGTCTGGCTTGATACTATCATTCATGAATGTCAAAGTTCAGGCCTAGGTGTAGTGGGCTGTATATTCCTTGTCCACTGGCCTTTGACTAAAAGTTATGCATAATGAAGACAAGACTACATTCCAATCACACCCTGAAGTTAAATTTCAAATTTTTCACTGCAAATATATTTGCTTGTCAGATTTTCAGTATTTGTCTGTGACAATCAGATATGAACCAGTCTTGAGGTTTTCATCAGGTTTTTCAAAACTGTACATGGTTGAACATGCTGTTGATCCAAACAGACTGGTAGCCATTAATTAATTTATTATTTAGTTATTTATTTAGATTTTTATACCGCCCTTCCTTATGGCTCTGGGCGGTTTACATAAAACATTTTGGAACATTTACATAGAACACTATGTAATGATGTTGAGGATGATTTAGACAAGCACTAAGCTCTTTGAGTTTACTTTTAAAGTTATTTCTGACTGATGTATATTATTTGTGACTGATTTAATTGTCTGTTTGAACAATTCCATGCTTAATGGAACATTGCCACGATGCAGGGATGGGTGGATCTCAATTGGATGAGAATATGGAAAGTCGTTTACACTGTACTGCACTGCTAGGAAAAGAGTTGCTAACCTTCATATAGCACCTGGAGATCTCCAAGAAGTACAACTGACTTTCAGTTTCCAGAGATCAATTCACCTGTAGAAAATGGTTGCTTTGGAGGGTGGTCACTATGGCATTGTACCCCACCAAGATTCTTCCTCTCACCTTCCACAGGCTCCTCCTCCAAATGTCAAGGGAATTTCCAACCTAGAGTTGACAACCCTAGTTGGAAAGGAATAAAGGGATGGAACCTGCATAAAAGCCACCCACAGGACAAAGAACAGAATGGTCTGTTGAAAAACTGGCCATTGTTCACAGCTGACAATAAAATTTATAAGTAAACCAGTGGTTGGGCATTATCCTCAAAATAAACCAGCTGTACAGGGGATGCAAATAAAATGTTTTCCATAAAATGCATCACAAGGCTTCTGTTCGTTCTGTGTCTACATCCCCAGAGGCCTAGAATAAAATCCCTTTCACTACCTGGAAAACTTCTGCCAGAGAACATTATGCAGAGCCAGAGGTGATGAAGAAGTGAGATTGCTTCACAGTAAGCATTTCTATAGAGGAAGAATGCTAATCAGCTCTCAACCATGTTTAGCTTGGACCATTTCTGCATGAGGAATTTGCCCCCGGACAGCCTCTAGTGGCTGGTGGGTTTTAGTGCTGCTTCCACATGATGTAATCAGCAACCTGCGTCTGTGAAGGGGCTGGTGCGAGTTTTGGCAAGATTTGCCTTGGGATGAGGGAAATCGCCAAAATTGGATTTGCCACTCCTTATTGTGCCTCGCATCGGGGAGAATTTTGCCTTGTTTTCCTTGCTGCCTCAGTGGAAGACAAAAAGCCATGATGAGGTGAAGGGAAAATGTGGGAGGGGTCAGAAAGCTTGCAAACATGCAGCTTCCAACCATGTGTTTGCAAGCAGGAGGCAGTGTGAGTTAACACCGCCATGTGGAAATGGTCTTGCATTTGCTTCAAGGTTTTTCCCCCTGTTTGTGCTCTAACTGTTATCTTAGCCTTTTCATCATCCCAAGTTCCTTGGTAAACTAAACTAAGATGTCCCGGAGGACTGGAAGAGAGCAAACGTTATTCCGATCTTCAAAAAAGGGAGGAAGGATGACCCGGGAAACTACAGACCAGTGAGTCTGACCTCTGTTGTGGGGAAGATAATGGAGCAGATATTAAAGGGAGCAATCTGCAAACACCTGGAGGACAATTTGGTGATCCAAGGAAGTCAGCATGGATTTGTCTCCAACAGGTCCTGCCAGACCAACCTAGTTTCCTTTTTTGATCAAGTAACAGGTTTGCTGGATCTGGGAAATTCGGTTGATGTCATTTACTTGGATTTTAGTAAAGCTTTTGACAAGGTTCCCCATGATGTTCTGATGGATAAGTTGAAGGACTGCAATCTGGATTTTCAGATAGTTAGGTGGATAGGGAATTGGTTAGAGAACCGCACTCAAAGAGTTGTTGTCAATGGTGTTTCATCATACTGGAGAGAGGTGAGTAGCGGGGTACCTCAGGGCTCGGTGCTCGGCCCGGTACTTTTTAACATATTTATTAATGATCTAGATGAGGGGGTGGAGGGACTACTCATCAAGTTTGCAGATGACACCAAATTGGGAGGACTGTCAAATACTCCGGAAGATAGAGACAGAGTTCAACGAGATCTGAACACAATGGAAAAATGGGCAAATGAGAACAAGATGCAATTTAATAAAGATAAGTGTAAAGTTCTGCATCTGGGTCAGAAAAATGAAAAGCATGCCTACTGGATGGGGGATACGCTTCTAGGTAACACTGTGTGTGAACGAGACCTTGGGGTACTTGTGGGTTGTAAACTAAACATGAGCAGGCAGTGTGATGCAGCGGTAAAAAAGGCAAATGCCATTTTGGGCTGTATCAACAGAGGCATCACATCAAAATCACAAGACGTCATAGTCCCATTGTATACGGCACTGGTCAGACCACACCTGGAGTACTGTGCAGTTCTGGAGGCCTCACTTCAAGAAGGACGTAGATAAAATTGAAAGGGTACAGAGGAGAGCGACGAAGATGATCTGGGGCCAAGGGACCAAGCCCTATGAAGATAGGTTGAGGGACTTGGGAATGTTCAGCCTGGAGAAAAGGAGGTTGAGAGGGGACATGATAGCCCTCTTTAAGTATTTGAAAGGTTGTCACTTGGAGGAGGGCAGGATGCTGTTTCTGTTGGCTGCAGAGGAGAGGACACGCAGTAATGGGTTTAAACTTCAAATACAATGATATAGGCTAGATATCAGGGGAAAAAATTTCACCGTCAGAGTAGTTCAGCAGTGGAATAGGCTGCCTAAGTAGGTGGTGAGATCCCCCTCACTGGCAGTCTTCAAGCAAAGGTTGGATACACACTTTTCTTGGATGCTTTAGGATGCTTAGGGCTAATCCTGCGTTGAGCAGGGGGTTGGACTAGATGGCCTGTATGTTCCCTTCCAACTCTATGATTCTATGATTCTATGATGGTGTATGTTGAGTATTTTAAGGACATATGCCTAAGTACAGAGCTTGCTATTTCACATACTGCAATTAACGTTGTTAATAATATATTGTTGGACAAATTATATTTTTCTAATATATATTTAACCTAAAGAAGAAAATCCTCCTAGCATTCAGGTTGCTGTAAAATAAATCAGTAGCACACAGAAAGTAAAACAGGGGTTCTTTCATGGCCAAAAGGTTGAAAAGGGCTGACTACATCAAAAATATATTATGGTTAAAAGGCTGGAGATATATTATAAAACTAAATGAAATGTGCATGATAAAAGTTCAAACATTTATAATACTCATATTTCAGATCGTCATTACTGAGATTCTTGGAATGCCAAAATTGGAGCCATCAACATTCACAGTTTTGACTAGCAAGTTATAAAGCTGTTGAAAAGTTCTTCTCTGCATCCTTGAAGGGGTGCTGGGTGTGATTTGCATTTTGATATTTTAATGTTTGGAATTAATTTCTTTTTCTAAAGCTTAAGTTTGGAAAGTGGGCCCCAGACAATTACCAAAACAGTTTTCCAGTTGCCGAATAGACAAGCCATTAAATCTAGAAACTGAATGCAGAGTTAACAGCTTAACTAAGGCTTGCCAAAATGCTATTTGATGATGAAGAAGAAGAGTTGGTTTTTATAGCCTGCTTTTCACTACCTGAAGTATTCTCAAAACAACATACAATTGCCTTCCCTTCCTCCCCCCACAACAGACACCCTGTGAGGTAGGTAGGGCTGAGTGAGAGAACTGTGATTGCCACAAGGTCATCCAGCTGGCTTTATGTGGGGATTGCTAGTGATCTTGGAAGGATTTGAACCAGTATTTTTGAGCATCGTTAGAGTCCTTTAGAGACATCACTTTGATACATTTTGAGGTTATGTGGCTCAGATATTAAGCTTGCCACACACACCTGGCTCTGTAAATCATTGTGCCATGGAAGAGTGTTTCAGCTAGCCAATTTTCTGTTAGGGTTACATATCTGTTCCTGTTCCTGACTTTGCCCTGAAGTCCTAACCTTGTTCTTCATCAATCTAAGGCCTAAGGAAAATGTCCCCCGCCCCCAACTTTCTGTGTTATTTCTTGAGGTCAGTTTATACTTTGAGTTCTGGATGCTCATCAAATGAGTCTGGCATACTTTTATTAATATGGATTCCTTTAATACCATAGGGACTGCAGCTGAATGTTCTGCTGAAAAATAAATGTATGGATTTCAGCTTCGAGTGCCTATAGTGCTTCCTGCCGCACCCAAACTCTGGCCATGCTTGAGGTGTTTTTAGAAAACCAAGAGCCTCTATATGTAAAAATGAATCACATTTCATGCATGGAAAATATGTCGTGAATACTGGCCCCAGATCTCTGTCCAAGTTTCCTTCCCTGTGTAATTGTTGTGTGTGAAACAAACCTCCCGAGAATTCAACAAGCTTTGCAAACGCAGCAGAAGCAGAGTTCTAGCTAAGTTGCAAAGGCAGAAATGAAATGAATTTGCTTTGCTCCTCAAAGTTCACCTTGGTATTCCCCTTTGCAAATGCTGATGAAAGAGATTTCCCTGGAATGCTTGGATATACTCCTGATATTTGCTATCTGACTCTGATACCTAAATATATATGCCTTTTATATTTGGTAAGTGGGAACCCCAAGGACTTGTGGAAGGCATCTGATTTCCCCTCCGCCACTATTTCCTCTTTTCTTTCTTGAATGCCCCCATAGCCTCTCCTATTTTCCTGCTTCCTTATCTTCTTCTATAGTTGCCAACCTGGGGATCTCTTGGAATTACAATGGATTTCCCAGCTAGATCTATGTTTCAAACCTCCCCGAGCCAACAATAAACCAGAAAATAACTTTTTGGCATTTTCCAGGTATATTTCAACATCCCAAACATATGTTGTTGTTTTTTGAGAACTTCCCAAAATTCCCAGGAAGATCCCAAATATATTGAAGAATTACTGGGTAGATCTGAAAAGCAAAAAAAAAGAGGTGAGAGCAATCTGAGCAATCCGCTCCTATCTTTCAGCTGTTTGTTGGGCTTCTACTGCCGTCCCAAGAATCAGCTTTGCCAGCAGGAAGTAGTCCATTCCCCACTGGCACAGCTTTGGGCTGGCTTCTCAAACAGCTCTTGTTTACCCACATAACAACCTAGTGGGGTAAGTTTATTTGAACTTTTGACCATATTAGGAGACATATCTTGTTTTAGCCTTACTTTGTATTTCCTTTAGATGCTGCAAGTTGACTCTAGCATGGTGGTTCTCAGCCTTGGGGTCGTGACCCCATTTGGGGTCACTTGGCCCCTTCCCCGGGGTCGGCAGGTTGCTGGCTGCGGCAGCGGTGGCTCACGACAGCAGCAGGCAGAAGCAGGTGATGGTTGTCCAGCTGGACAAGTGGCCCCTCCAGCCCGCAGCCCCCCGTTCTGCCTCCAGCCCTCGGGTGCCTCAAGGAAAGGGTGGAGGAGGTGGACAGAGGCAGCGGAGCCATGGTAATTGCTGCCTCCATGCTGCCTCGATTGCTGCGTCCCTGCTGCCACCAAAGTTGGGGTTGTGTCACCGGAAAGGTTGAGAACCGCTGCTCTAGCTTTTCTGGATTTGGCCTTTCCTTACCTCATTTCCCAGGCTGAAATTCGCAATATGCTTTCTGCACTGAGTCCAACGGAGGCAGGCTTCCATCAAGCTTTGTTACTTTTCCAAAAATGTGTTTTTTGCAAAATGGTGCTTGCTTGCAACTTTGTTTTTGTTGCACCCCTTAATCCCACCATTCGGTGCCCTTGCTCACCTCCCCCCTTCCCTCCAAAGTGTCCTGAATATAATTTTTTAAATACCCTGTGTTATAATGTTATAACGCTGTTGTGCAAGTCTGGTTTTTTAAAAAACTTAGAAACAGTGCTGTATCATGATCTTTCTGAAACTTGGGGGATAGTTTGAGGAGAGGCT